>NC_062975.1:17844973-18158306 GCF_023078275.1 Leguminivora glycinivorella
ATTCAAAGGTTTATTATTTTTTGCTTTTTAGTTTCTCCGTGTTTTGTAACGCGCTTATTTTTGAAGGCGGTTTTATTTTTTGTTAAAAAGTTAATTTATTTGTTGATTTTTAGTGGTTCCTAGTGATATTATATGTATCAGTCCGAATATATGTACAGTAGTGAAAGAATTATCCTTTAACTCCTAACCATTGAGGAGTTGACCTTCCATCATCAGCTCAGCCACATAAAATTACTACCGTCAGGCGTAAATACTGGTGTACCTTTTAAAAATACACTAAAAACATTACATGTGCCTATAACATTTGAAGAGTTCCCTCGATTTCTCCAAGATCCCATCATCAGACCCTGACTTGGTGCCAATGGGACCATCTCGGGGTTATACCAGTTCGATCAAAAAAAAAATTTTGAAAATCGGTCCACGATTCTCGGAGATATCGAGTAACATACATACAAAAAAAAAAAAAAAAAAAAAAAAATTCAGTCGAATTGAGAACCTCCTCCTTTTTTGAAGTCGGTTAAAAATTATTGTTTATACCGATTTGTGCTCCGAATGATCATTCGTCATAATTTTACTTATCATAATTTTGTTTCATTATTATCAATAGTACTACTATCACTGTTCATAATAATCATTTAGCCGAAAATTTTTAATCATAAATTCTATACAAATATTTAATAACATTCATAATTTTGTGTTTAAGAGGGCTTTCGTGTTAAAAATAGTGAAATCGCAGCCGAGCGCTCGATCATACCGTGTGTGGTATCAAATTAAAGGGCTTTGCGAGTAGTTTATAAATATATATCACATTATAGGACTTTTTCTACTTGGTCTAACAAAATATGAGAAAATGTCCAAAAGTGGTAATAATTGTACCGGTGAAGGCTCGTTTTCAAAAAATTGGCAAAAATCAATAATAGCAATTTATAATCACTAAGGCATAACAGCAATTTAAGTAAACGTTGCAGATTAATTTAGTATAAAACTTACTTCGATGTGATGTAGATTTTCAAAGAAATTGTCACTTAATTTTAGGTAATTTCTGAAAAAAATTGAATTCGCCTTAGGCTAGTTTACTCTTTTTCAAAAACTTAAAATAAAAATCTAGTCTGAAATGGTTATGGTACAGGATATACAAATTATAAATTTACCCGTTTTAATATTCAAAATTGCCCAAATTTTACAAATAAGATCGACTGATTCAGCTCTATACGTGCGTTTTTCTAAACGTCCATTAGAGAAAAATTCATTTTTAATTTAGTGAGTTAGTTTTCAAAAATCCAGTCTTATAAAAATCAAGATAATAAGATGCTCTAACTGGAACTTGAATTAAATAAATCTATTGGATAACGGAAAGTGTAGTATTTCACCGACTAAAACTATCAATTTTACATTCTTTTGACGTTTTTTTTGAAAGCAGCCTTAAGAAAATCATTCATCATAAAATTATTAAAAAAGTTTTGGGGAAATTCTATGAAAAACTTGTGCCATTTATGGAAGCGCGCATGGAGCCTTTACAGTGACATATACAATTTACATTAAAAAGTCGTTTCTGGTTTGCTCACAGTCAACCTAACACGCTCCTCCTCGCTACGCTCGTCGTCGCACCTAACCGGACTGTCACATATGATTTCTGATCTGTTAACAATAATATAACGATAAATTATATTACTCGCAAACATTATGATCAATAAGTATACAGGGTGGGTGTAAACCTAATACGGGCGAACCTCTTAACGGTGGTGAGTATAGGACATAAGAAATGTAATTAGATAACTTTTACTTAAAATTGAGATAAATGTTTTATCCATACAAATTAATGCGGCCCGCAACGTAACGAAACACACTAACGCTCGTTGACAGTTGTCACTGATTGTCATCGCAACCACGTTTACAGTACATTGCTGCTGGGTAATTTTTAAAAAATTCATTATGGGGTTAAAATTAAGAGTAACTCAAAAACACCTCTTAATTAATGATAACAATATTGAATTATATGCCTGGTTTCATTTATCGCCCTTATTAGGTTTACGCGCTGTATAAACATTAACATTAGTATAAAATGTATTTATGATGAATGACATTATGAACATAAGTCATTCGAAGTTACGATAGTTATTAGCATAAAATTGTTATAAATAATGATCATTATAATGTAAAATTGTATGAGAAACATTTTAGGACTACCAATAATCTATATACCAATTTTATACGAACTTTGGCGCACCTATAGATGACACGTCTTCTTCTAACTGTATTAATGACATAAATCATAAGGACGGGTAGTCTATCTCGCGGCGACATACTCTCGCGGCAATCATATGCTAACCCCACTGTTCTTTAGATGCTGTTGATGCTTCCGGCTTTTTCTTTTAGCACAAGAGTCACTGTATTAAGGCATGGCCGCCATAGTTAGTGAGTGTTTGGGACCGGTGCCTAGGCCATCGACATGGTCCGATGGCTTGTCTCTTAAGGTGTCGGTGGTTTGAAGGTTTTCCATTAATTACCGTACATCGTTTAAGAATCCTTATCAATATTTATGCTGTAATTACTTTTTGTTTTCTTGTAGGTAGCGCTGGTTCTTCTTCTTCAACTTGCCGCTCTGTACCTGCTACGAGGACAGGACTGGTAAGTGCTTCTAAAAACTATTTTTTCTATCTCTTTCATAATTATAGATATGTATCTTCGCCTGGCACAGACACGGGGTTTTCCGGCACTTAAATAAATAGAAATAACCGTACACCCATGCGGGTCCTACATACTAATGAAACTAATCCTCCATACTAATATAAATGGGAAAGTGTGTGTGTCTGTTTGTTTGTCCGTCTTTCAGGGCAAAACGGAGCGACGAATTGATGTGATTTTTTAAGTGGAGATAATTGAAGGGATGAAGAGTGACACAGGCTACTTTTTGTCTCTTTCTAACGCGAGCGAAGCCGCGGACAAAAGCTAGTTCTCTATACAGTAAAAAATCTTAACTGGAATCAGATCAAGCCAGGGAACGTCTTAAATAAACGACATGATACTATTTCAAAAATATCTTCATTGTATTATCGGAAGACCAGCGCTGGAAGTCGCCAGCACTTTTTTCTTCTATGTCATTCTTAAATATTTTTGTTGCCTGTGCGCTTACGAATAAAACATTTTGTATTCAATTTCCCCAGGTTCCACCAAGTGGAAGGCAACCCGGAGTTGGAAGTGGTGCTCTGCTGGGAGAATACAGTGATCTTCATCGTGTCCTCGTTCCAGTACTTAGTCATGGCCTGCGTGTACGCAAAGGGCTGGCCGTTCCGTGAGCCGTTTTGTGCCAATTGTAAGTATTTTTTAATAAACTGTTTTTGGTGGTTGCAAAACTTAGATTTTGCCTTATACATACATACATAAAATCACGCCTGTATCCCATAAAGGGGTAGGCAGAGCACATGAACTACTAAGTTTCAGTGCCACTCTTGGCAAAAAGGAGTTGAAAGAAATTCAAATTGTGACATTGCAGTGACAGGTTGCCAGCCTCTCGCCTACGCCACAATTTAACCCATATCCCACAGTCGACTTCTACGACACCCACGGGAAAAAAGGGGGTGGTGAAATTCTTAACCCGTCACCACAACAGCCATTTGCCTTATATTTTTTATTTTGCCTATTTCTATACATCGCCATACGATTAATTATAAAAATAAACTGTTTTTCACTATATTGTATTTAAAGTCTGACCAGTGTGCGTAGCCGAATGCAAAAACGCTCACGATAATATCTCTTTCGTAGCTATCACAGACCAACCCCTATAGACATCCATTACAAGACGACTCGCGGTCGCCAGCCTTCCTAGTATTTGCACTGATATAAGCGCGGGCGCTCGCCGTGCCCGATCAGTAGCGACCAAGTAACAGACCCGAAAGCAGCGCGTGTTTTTCGCAGTAAAAAAATTGAAAAAGGGTATTTTGATGTCTTAAAGATGTCCACCTGTAGTGTGAAATGGTGTGGAAAGGTAACAAGAAGCTCAAATTTAAAAACAGACGTCATTACATTCCACATAAAAGACATATTTATAATTTATTCAGAGCCGGCATAGGTCAACTTACATTGGCCACTTACGCGTCAGTAGAGGGACAGTCCCTTTCATCTGGCGCGACTGCCCGCCGTCCTTGAAACGGCCAATCACAGCGCGCTTAACACATTCCCCGCCCGCTCCTCGCACCCCTGGCACTGGTGCCTCGTATCGCGAACAAAATATACAAGATTGCTACTCTATAGGAGGTTCTCTGTGGTAGCTATCTATCTCTATCGCTCTTGCGTATTGGCGCGACAGAGCCAGGCTACTTTTCTACTAACTTTCGATTTCGTTTCGCGTCGTAGAAATGCCATTCGGCTACGGGGCCAGAAATATATGACTGTTGTCAAGAGGGCGCTGTTATTCTGATGTATGCGGTGACAGTTCAGAATAGTATGAAGAAAATAGTTCTAATGAAATTCCGCAACATGGCGCGTAGTCATATATTTCTGGGGGGTTACCATGACGTGCTAAAGCCGTTCAGTTTAGGTTGAGAGAAAGGGACGAAGCTATAGCAGTTCCATAGCTCCGTCCCTCTCTCTCAACCTAAACTGAACGGCTTTAGCACGTCATGGTAACCCCCCTGGTCTGGTTTTACTAAGCTACCAATACCAACTGACGGACGATAACATTATGCTAACTTTTTCACTCTCAACAAAGAGCAAAGATAACAACATTGTCAGCCCATTTGATGTACTCTCTCTCACCCCAACCTTATTTTCTCTGCGATCGAATTGGTCCGTAAATACTTAGAGAGGCTATTCATCCACATTTACAAATATACGCATAGTTCAGAATTGCCAGTCTTGATGGCTTGATAGAGGATCGAGTATTATACACGATGATTTTTATTCCGTGAACGGGAGTGGAAAAATATTAAAGTTTAGCCCAAATTAAACTTATTGGGCGAGGTCTCGCGTTATTTCTTCACTGTTTAATTAATTAAAAGTGAAAACATAACTAAAACAAATAACGACTGAATACATGGTCACCCTACAGTATAAAAATAAAGTTTAACTACGATACGTCAAGTGTCATCAGTATGGCGGGAAATTTGACGGATCTTATGTCAATAAATACTTCTATGTACTTGTAATCTTATCACTCTTATTAGTGCTGCACTGATAACGACGAAAATAATTGATAGGTGATTAACATAAAGTGCATTACTTACCTAAACTTTTATTTGCAAGCTACTTCTTGTACAAGTTAAATTTTGAACAAGTAAAACGATAAACGATTCGTTTTTAAACCGTAAAATTTAATTAATACGAGGGGTGATCCAAAAGTAATGATAATCAGTATGAAAGACACATAAAATGTTTAATAAAATAATTTATTTTTCTACGTAATCTCCTTCCAAGTCTACACACTTGGACCATCGTTTCTCCAGACTACGAATTCCTTTAAAAAAAAAATCTTTTTCTTGACCCTCCAAAAATGCCTCCACAGCGGCCATTACCTCGCCATCATTCAAAAATTTGTTGCCTCTAAGATCTTCCTTCAGCCGTGGAAAGAGATAAAAGTCGCTGGGGGCTAGGTCTGGCGAATATGGGGGTGTTCCAGCAATTCGAACCCTGAATCACGGATGGCAGCCATCGCAACACCGGCCTTGTGGGGCGGTGCGTTGTCCTGGTGAAACAGGATGCCAGCTCGAAGTTTACCCCGCCGCTTTTCTTTGATTGCCTCTCTCAATCTGCGTATTTGGTCAGCGTAGTAGGAGCCCGTAATAGTGGTTCCCTTTTCCAGGTATTCGATCATTATGACTCCCTCAGCATCCCAAAACACTGAAGCCATGACCTTACCAGCGGAGCTTGCTACCTTGAATTTCTTCGGTGTAGGGGACGACGCTCGCTTCCAGGTCATGGATTGCTGTTTGGTCTCAGGATCGAAATGATGGATCCAAGACTCGTCCATGGTTACAAACCGACGCAAAAATGTTTCGGGATCAGTTTGAAATTTTTCAAGATTAGACTTCGAAATCTCACAACGTATTTTCTTTTGTTCAGCCGTTAACATTCTAGGCACCCAACGAGCGGAGACTTTTTTCATATGTAATTCATCAGTTAAGATTCTTTGAATGCTGCCATACGAGATGCCTGTGAGCTCAACTAGATGCCTGATAGTCATCCTTGTATCTGTTAAAACGAGATCATTAATTTTTTTTACGTTTTCTCCAGTAAGGGCGACAGATGGACGGCCTTCGCGGTGTTCATCTTGAGTGGATGTTCTTTCCAAGTTAAACTCCTTTGACCAGCGTGCCACTGTAGAATACGGCGGAGCGGACTCCCCCAGTGTTCCCACTAATTCAGCGTATATATCTTTAGTACACATTTTTTTCAAACAGAAGTATTTAATAACCGCTCTCACCTCAGTTTTCTCCATTTTTGCGATATTGTTCCGACTGCTCGTGAAAAAACAAATGCAACTCTCTGACAGATACATATTTTTTATTTTTATTTTTTTTTATTTACTAAGGAGTCTTTGTGGACAGTAACGGCATACCTATTTATTTTAATCCGATGCAAAAAGTATTCAATTATCATTACTTTTGGATCACCCCTCGTAAATAAAAACAATAAAAGCAACTGCGTACCTGACCAACTAAAACATAAAAAAAAATATTTTAAACATAATTTAACAAGTGTTCAAAATGACCACCGTGTTGTTCTTGACACAGCTCCGCTCGACGCCTGTGATTATTTTTAATTCTGCGGAGAGAATTGCTAGCCCTTATTTCGTCAAATGCGTTGCATATTCTTTGGCGGAGTTCTTGGACAGTATTGGACTCTTGTTCGTAAACAATTCGTTTTACGTCACTCCAAAGGTAAAAATCCAATGGAGTGAGATCTGGACTGCGTGGAGGCCATGCGATGGGACCGCCGCGGCCGATCCACCGCCCAGGGAATTCCGCGTTCAGGTAGTCGCGAACCCTATGTTCGAAATGTGCAGGGGCACCATCATGCTGGAAATGCAGGTTGTTCAAATTCCGCAGGGGCACTTCGTCCAACAGTTCTGTCACCATATGCCTTAGCAAATTTAGGTAGTTTCCTCCATTTAATCTCTCTTCTATGAATATGGGTCCAATTAATGTCTCATTAATTATCCCTGCCCACACATTTACCGAGAAACGCACTTGAAACGCGTTTCTTCGGGTGAGCCGTGGATTTTCGGCAGCCCAAAAGTGTTCATTATGGACATTAAATTGACCGACACGCGTGAAGGTCGATTCATCCGACCACAAGATATTGGTTTCGATGTTTCTCTCGAACCACTGACAGAAAGCAACCCTCCCTTCAAAATCTGTTGGTAGAATATCTTGCACAGGTCGAAAATGAAAGGGATGTAAATCGGACGAGTTAAGCAGCCGCCACACGAAGGATTGACTCACTTGAAATCTTCTTGCTGCTTGCCCAGTGCTCCTTCGAGGATCCCGAGCAAAGAATATTAAGACGATACGGTAGGGGTCAATTCTCCATACAAACGCTCTCGACTATTTTCTCCCTGGTTTTTGAAGATAGAGCAATGATTTTTTCAACACAGACTGTTATTATTTTTATTTGTGTCGGACCGTTTTGATTTTTTTGATATTCTGCTTTTTAAAGATTCTAGAGCCAATCAAAAATTTCCAAAAACGGCCTTTTTCATTGTGGCGCAAAAAAAGGTGTGATACTCAAGATTGGTAACAATTAACCAAAAAAGCTAAACGGTCCGACATCGATTATTTCATTGTTATTCAGATTCTCAAATTTCGTTCCGATTGATTAAGTTTTGAAGGAGGAAAGAGTCGAGAGCGGAACCTCGATTTTAAAGATTTTTTTGAAATATCTTTTGACTGAGTTGTTCTTAATGGACAATTTTTTTTTCGATAAATCTAGTTAATAACACTTGTATATTTAACTAAAATTCCCAAGTTGAAAGGGGGGCTCCTTTCCATTTTAGCATTTTCGCTACCGTATCCTCTTAAGATTCGTCGATCCAGATCGTCAGGATGACGATGAGGTCGTCCGGGTGCTTGAGCATGTTGCGGCACTGTAAACTGTCCGAAGTCACGTAGGTTTTGGTGCATGCGGTTTATCAAATTGTGTCTGGGAATCGGGACGTTTGGATGAAGTTCGTGGAATAACTGTTGGGTTCGTCTTGTGCTGTTTGTTTGTATCGACAAACGTTTATTATCGTAGATATTATTATCGTAGCGCTCGATATTTGAGTACGGATATGGTTGAGGCATGACTTTTAGAAAATAAATTATAATTTTCTCATTCAATATCCACGAATCTGACTTTGTTTACGCGTATGACAAAAGTAATTGACAATGCCAATGACAAAATTTACTCATAAATTGTCAATTACTAATAAGTTTGTAAAGGTTACAAACTCATTAAAACTGATAAGGTAGTAGAGTGACAAGGATTTTAGGATAAAATTTAACTCAAAATTAAAATTAGGATTAAAAAAAAAACAAGTTTGTTTCCACGTAATTACTATTTTACCGTAATCCCCATCAATTACTGAGTTAGAAAAAATGGTTCCTGTTCACGGATTAAAAATCATCGTGTAGAGAGTTACTGTCGAAGTAAAATGTGTAATCACAGTGCATAGACTGCCATCTCTTGACACAGGCTTAAAACTTTTGAACCTCAGTTTTGACAATTTGGGCCTTATTAAATGTCAAATATTAATATTAGCGCCATCTAGCTGAGCGTACCCCAAAGGTGTAACGCCATCTAGGCTACCGTACCTTTTTCTGTATGGTACTGAGGTACGTTTTTTTCTTAGACTTTATCTGTCTATACGGAGTAATGTATGTCTTTGCCAGCCATATAAGCTGACGTAAGACGGAAATGCCACATAGTGCGATCGCGGAAAAAAGCGACGGTTCATTTTCAACAAGCTCAACATAAATTTCTCCATATTAAGTTTTTTCCAACTCCGTTACCTCTTTAAATTCAATTTCAGATTACATGGTGCTGACTCTAGTCACACAGTCGGTGTTTGTTGTACTGCTCCTGTTCTGCCCATGGCAAGAGCTTGCAGACCTCATGGAAGTAAAGGCGTTCAAGGTATGTAATAATTTAAAGAGATTAATGTATGGGATTCCTTGATTTTATAAAAGGCATTTGATACTCTCTGTCATTTCATTAAGATTATAAAGTTTGATGTCGTCAGAGTAAGGAATATATTTTTAGATTTATATATTGGATCTCTATATAGCAGATCAAAAAGAACGTAAATTGGTTGTCATGTCAGCTAAAAGTCGTTAATTTCTTCCGGTGTACCCCAAGGTAGCGTTGTTGGACCTGCCTTATTTCTTGCGTAAATTTATCCTTTCCATTAATAAGAAATGCTGAGAAAATATTTTTTGAATGTATAATCTAACGTTGAAATTAGTCCGGTTTCCTCACGATGTTTTCCTTCACCGAAAGGCGACTGGCAAATATCCAATGACATTTCGCACATAAGTTTCGAAAAACTCATTAGTACGAGCCGGGGTTCGAACCCGCGACCTCCGGATCGTAAGTCGCACGCTCTTACCGCTAGGTCACCATCTAATGTATGACCCAATAAATGTTTTTTTTTATGCAGTGGGAAGCTCAAGAAGAGAACATTTTCCGCATTTACCTTTTGCTGGTGCCGGCGCTGCATCTCATACTGGCCATCGCCATCGAGGTAAGAAAAAAAATACAATGCATAGATAGAATACTCTTTATTGGCACACCTCAGCAAAAGATACAGTGGAGACAAAACAAATGATTATAAATAGAGGCAGACAACAGGCGGTCTTATCGCTAAAGAGCGATCTCTACCAGACAACCTTGCATATGTAATTGACAACATTTCATATTTTTGAGTACTACTTTTTATTGTTTGGTTTGAAAGAACTCAATACTAAAAGATACACGTATTTTTTTATTTTTCCAAAAACTGCTATTTTAATGAGAAATTCCCTTTTTATTACTGCTTCGAGCAGAAAGAGCGTAAGTTACAAACGTCAAGACACAGCTTCGTGACGTCACATGTGTTGTTTCATACACCTAAAAAAACGACAAAATCATTCCTAAAAAAAAGTTAGCAAGGTAGTAAGTCAGTCAGCTTAAACAGTCCGGTATGCCTGACTGTCAAGTGTCACTGTCAACCACTAGTGAATGACTACGAATCATAGACTAAGCCATGATTTTTTTAATATCTTTGCTACGAACTGTGATAAGTTTCACTGTCAAACTCAAGTGACATCCCAACTGGAAGATTTTTTTGATATAGTGGCAGCTCTAAATCAGCTATTTAAGAGGATACGGTAGCGAAAATGCTAAAATAGAAAGGAGCCCCCCTTTCAACTTGGAAATTTTAGTTAAATATACAATTGTTATTAACTAGATTTATCGAAAAAAAATTGTCCATTAAGAACAACTCAGTCAAAAGATATTTCAAAAAAATCTTTAAAATCGAGGTTCCGCTCTCGACTCTTTCCTCCTTCAAAACTTAATCAATCGGAACGAAATTTGAGAATCTGAATAACAATGAAATAATCTATGTCGGATCGTTTAGTTTTTTTGGTTAATTGTTACCAATCTTGAGTATCACACCTTTTTTGCGCCACAATGAAAAAGGCCGTTTTTGGAATTTTTTGATTAGCTCTAGAATCTTTAAAAAGCAGAATATCAAAAAAATCAAAACGGTCCGACACAGATAAAAATAATAACAATCTATGTTGAAAAAATCATTGCTCTATCTTCAAAAACCAGGGAGGAAATAGTCGAGAGCGTTTGTATGGAGAATTGACCCCTACCGTATCGTCTTAACGTCACTTCCCCTTTAAACTATTTTTAAGATTTTTTATACTAAACATGCGGAAAAGAAAATTAAAAAAATGATTTATGTGATCTAAATGTTGTCAATAGTTTAATGGCGGATTGAATTTACTTACTAAAACCAAATAACTATTGGCTCAATGGTCAAAAGTGATTCTTGGCCTCTGAAACAAGAGATCGCCACCTGTCCCGATCCTCTTGCCAGTCACTGACACGAAGCCGACGCTGATCCGCCGCCACACTGTCCTCCCAGCGATACCTGATACTTCCATGATTTTACACTCATTCACTATAATCTTAATTAATCCTTTCTTCCAGGCAACCCTATCCGATACGCACAAATTCCACGACATGTTCCGCGGCCTCCGGCGCCGATGCGACAAGCAGCCCGTCGCTGGGGACGCCGCGCATGTGTGCTGACGCTACACGCACGCACACGCTCTCACACGCGTCGGGAAACCAGGCGAGATGTATCTCTGTTTCTTTACCTTATCTGTGAAGCGGAGCGGTGTTTTTGTTTCCCCAAGGGAGATGTTTTTCTGTTCCTTTCTAGTAGCGAGGCGCGTTGCGGATTTTTTTGTTAGTAAATGTTTTTCAACGGCTGTGAGATCCGCAAGAGGCCCGCGTTAGATGACAATACATTAATCCAGGGGTCTCCAAACTATGGCCCGCATGGCAACATAGGTTTGACCTTAGGGTTAAAAAGTTTGGAGACCCCTGATTTAAGTTTTAACCATTTTTACGTGTTTTCGTCAAAAGCTGTGCGTTCGCACGGTTCTTTGTTTTGTTTGGTTATTTTAAAGTCATACAAAATTGTCTTGATAAAACTTACCTACGTTCGCCTAGTCTAAAGCTAGTTCTAACGTCACAAACACACGGTGTCAACTTGAGCATCTTTAATTACCATTTTAAATATGTATTTGTACTAGACATACATAAGCAGCGACAATTCGATATACTTCATTTAAATATCAAAAAGCCATTTTTCTACGTTCGCTGCTCGTCTAGTATTTTAGAATCATTAGCTCATTTTGTATTATATTTCAAGGTCAAATCATGTACTGACTTTAGTTCCTTTTACGGGTTAAAAAGTCTTTATTCAATGTTCGCGTTCAGTTGCTGACCTAAAATCTTCGCGGGTATCCGCGATTGCATAGATTTTGTATAGAAATATACACACATTATGTCTTTACCTAGCCAGTTTTCATATTTCAAATCAATAATTCTTTCGCACTCACGTAAGTGAGACGACACGTTAGTGCGATAAGGACAATTGCGGAAACACATTTTCTGCACTAGTTTGATTAAGAGCCAGTGTGTTTTCAAATTATCCGATCTAATATCGGATGCAGGACCGATGTCCTTTGTATAAGGGTGCCTTTCCACCAGAGATGCGCTGTGGATGTGTTTGATATCCACCAGTCAGCTTAGTCGAACCCGTTCCCACTAGCGCTAAGCTAAGCGGTTCCACTAAGGTCATTGGTGGATATTAAACATATCCATCCATCTGTGACATCCTTTTGACATTTGCCTGTGACATCCTTCCTACATCCGACATCGGATTGGATAATGTGAAAACGCTCTTACAAGAACTCCCAAAGTTTCAAAATGAGAATGTAGTTGCGATTTAATGGCATCGGTTAGATTTTTAAACCAAAAACTTGTAATATGTGTCAAAAGTGTATGTAATAACAATAACCAAGTATATCTACTTGGCTCCGTTTTGTAGCCAGACTATGTAATCTATGTAACCAGTATATGTATTACCGCGCGTAATGTTATTATTATGAATTTGAAAAACGATTTGTTGAGGAGAAAATTTTCTGCGTAAGAGTACAGGTTGTTTTCACTATTCATATTTACTGCCATCATCCACCCGCCAGGCGGGTTCTCTGTTCGTAGGTGCATTTTTTACACATATTTTTTCATTGCCTCGCTACGCAGCGAAAACCATTGGTACATTGGCTAGACAGCTAGACACCCAGTAAATAAATGTCGCTCACTTTGTTTAGCCCAGAGTGGATGGCTGGTAGATTAGACATTAGGCATTTATGCCAGCAATTTGTAGATTTTATTTCATTTTGTGCAATAAAACAGAAGTTATTCTTACGCAGAAATCACGCTCTTAATCAAACAATTCCGTCTAAAGGAAAAGGGCTCTTAACTCAAATACACTAAACACTATTTAAATGGTTTCTTAACACTTTCGCAACCAAGAACCCGCCTGGTGGGCACTCGTGAACTTTGTTCAGATGCCGGAAAACCCGCTTTGCGGGTTATCGCCATAAAAGCGGGCGTTTCTGACGTAGTGCGTCATTTTTTGTCTGGCAGTGAATGTGTTAGTAAAATCAATGTAAAGTTTCAAAATAAACTTCAATAGGTACTTATTTTCTCTTTTAAGAACCCTTTTCCACAGCACATGCCGACGGCTCAGGAATCCGTGATTCGACAGCGTTATGCTATTTTGTTTTAAAAGTAGTTACACCCTGTCCCAACCTAGCTGCGGTACTTGTTATATTGTTATAGATAATTTCTCTGTTGAGATATGCAGAGCCTACTGCGAACATCGAGTAGGGAGCATCGTTCAGCACTATAACACACAGTAAACCATAACTACACACTATGCCTTGACTCTCGCGACCAAGAACCCGCGTGGTAGGCACTTTGAACTTCGCTCAGATGCTGGACAACCAGCTGCTATCGATGTTCGAAGTAGGATCTCAGTTACATTTACTGTTTGGAGTAGGTCGATGATAACTTGGTTTGACTTTTTACTTTATTTTATTGAAATAAAGACAATATTACAATAAGGCTATCTGCACATGGCACAATTTACGGTAAATGTAGTAGATACATGTTATTGTAGTTTTATATGTAAAAGTTGATAATGAATATTGACTCTGAAACTTGGTTCTGGTTCCTATTGTTGTCGGCAAAAGTAGGAGTCATATGGTGGTGTGAGAATCTGATACTAGCAGATAATGTTTTCCCACTCTTTCAGTGAGTATCTAAGCCGTACTTAGTTCTTGCGTACAATATGTACTTATACCTTAAATTACTTAATTTGAATAGAAATCAAATGTTTTAAGTATACTTTATAGTAAAAATTCAAACCAAATGTCATCTACCTACTCCGCATATTATTCTGTAGTAGTTTACAATATTATACAAGTATATTATTTCAATTTATTAGCATTGGTAAATTATTTTTCCGTCTAACAGACGTTAATTTTTAGAAAATGTTTATTTTATAAATAGTTGTAGCCAAATGAAATTATAAGTCAATTTCTATTTATGCAGCCGCCTAAGCTGTTTTAAATGATTGGGTAACTTTTTCGCTGTCAAGATTCAATGATTATATGAGTTCTCTTACCACGAGTTCATATTACGCTAGCGTGTGATTAACTTTATGTATGTATCTCGCACGCACCGACATGTTAGTGCGAGCGAGATGTATAAGAAGTAAGTTACCTGATCCTAACGAATCGTTTATTGTCCAACTCCTAGTAAGGCTACAGATTTGTAAAGTGAAAGAAATATACGCGCTGCAACGTTGATGGTTTTCGATGATACAGCACGTATACAGTAACTTGTAAAAAGTTGAATTAGGTAAATACAGTGACCACAAAACATGTGGTAAAGTAAAGTATAGCGCAATTTCTTCAGCTGTCAAATGCTGGGACGATTTATTCTTATACTTTACAAATCCATTATAATCTATGAATCTTGAGCACTATATGAACCAAAGTATTGGAATACGATGAATTATTGTCATGTAATGACAACTAAAATTCAAACGCGATAGCCACACGGAACCACAGAGGCCGATTTTCAATTTCCACCGCTCAATTTCCGTTATTTCGTTCAATAATATCTTCACTACTAGGCACTTAAATTCTACTAAAAATTAAAAGAAATGGCAAAAACATACGACTTTCTATGTGTATTTCAAAATTAGAATTTCATCGTTTAAAAAAAATTTACTGACGAATTGAGAGTTTGAAATTCGAAAATTTGCCTCATGACGACTTCCACTGTTTTCATGCGTGACATAATGCCATCCTAAAGATGGGGAGAGGTGAAAACGTTACCCAATCGAAATAAAAAGATGGGTAAATCGCCTTAACCATGCCATAACCATTGACGAGAAATAACCATAGACATAAATCGTCTTAACCCCAAACTAAGAAAAGCTGCCTAAGCGACGATAACCATTGATAAATATATACGAAAACATCCATGAATCAGGAACAAGTAGACATAAATTAAAACCCAGTTTAAAAAGTTTATACATAAAAACATGAAATCACCTTTAATTTTTGTAATGAAATTCTCAATCCTGGTCAATAGAGGCCTTAATCACATTTTTTCTTTAATTTAGTTTCGTTTAATTTACTGTTAAGGCGCTCAGTTAATCCATTTGATTTAGGACGATTGCCCATTGTTAGGGCGATTTACCCCATGATTCAAAAATAAACTCGTAATAGTAAATTTTCATTTATCATTATCATCAAACACGACAGTTACCTCATTACTACTTGAATATTAGCTATATTGGGCAATATCTTAATTTTAAAGTACTTACGATTTTAAGCGAAATCCTATTTAGTTAATTTTATTGTAAATAGAGGCTGAATTTGTAGGGAAGTAGTATTTGAATCGATTTTCCAAATCGTTGCTTTGCATTTTCACATTTCGTCGCTCAGTGAAACGGGTGCTTAATGTTAGTAACTTTTTAACCTAATGTAATTATTTCACTAAAGTAAAGCCGTGAACTGTAAAGAATTTCGTACATTGACACGCCATCTGTTATCTCTGTTGCTCGCTCATAATATTGGTACTTCGGTCTAGTACACTGAGCGAGCCAGATATAAAATAATCAGGCGCGTCTTCCCGCTTAGCGTCCTAACTTTAATGCAAAGATTTATTTACCGAAATATGTGTGTAAAGTCGAAGATACATTCTGTATCGTATTAGACACCTGCCGGCCTAGCCAGGGTGACGATCGCTTGCGCTATGATAACGAAACACTTTTTGTGCCTCTATAGCTTTTCCATATTAATGTAACAGTGACACTTGCGTTTCGTTCCAGGAGGGTAAGCGATTGGCATGTTGGCTATGCATCCATCGTTCTATTATTTTAACATTATATTGTTGTCATCACCAAAAGAGAAGCTTTATTTCAAATATACCAACATTGTAACTGGTAGGCTTGTGCCGTTTCGTTCGTTGATCGGAGCGCTCCGATCTCGTTCAATCGCTCCCACGAACTAGTTCGCTCTTTTAGTTCTTTTGCTCATTTAGTTCAGCCAGACCAGCGACCACTGCGGTCGGAAAGATCAGACCGAATGGAAACGAATAGTGTCAAAATGATACGAATATTTAGTCCACAGATAATAACATTCCGGGCCGAAAGGTTGTAAGTAATCGAAGCTTAATATGAAAACTTGACGTTTTTGTGTTACTCTGCTAAGTAGCTCTCGCTCTCGCTCGGCGCTGTCACACACTCGTTCTCGTTCCAAACCGCTCGCGCTCGCCGATTCTATACTGAACTAAATGAGCAAAGACCGATTCATAGAGCATGGAAAGATTCAGTTCATTTCGGTCATTGATGGGATTTTATTCCTAACAGTTCATAGTTCGTGAACGACACAAGCCTAGTAACTGGTCATAAAATTTTGTAAAAATGTCGAAAACCTCTAAGGGATCATCCATAAATTACGTCACACGTTAAGGGGGTGGGAGGGGGTCGATGAAATGTGACAATGTGTGACAAGGGGGTGGGAGGGTTCCTAATTTCGTGACGTCGCATTTCAAAATTTATCTTAATCTAAGGGTTTAACCCTAACACGAACTTTAAACTGTTACTTTATGAATACCTCATAAACATATAAGTAGTATTGATTTTGTAGACCGATTCAAAATGTGGAACTACTGGAATCTTGAGCGTTGCGGGGGTTTCAAGGCACGTAGGTTAAATAAATTTATAACATACCAACACGTGGAAAATATTAACTGCAAAACATCAAACAATTGAGTTTGATTTATATTTTTTTAACATTAAGGAGTCAAAATCACCATTTAAACGTTTATTCTACCAGCCAGCTGTGTACATGAAGTTAAAACTTCTATGAAATAAGAGTGCAAACACTCTTGTGGATAAAATGCAACTTTGTCGTTCGTTTTTGAAGTATCAAGAGAGCCTTTACTAATAATTTCTACATGTAAATTTGTAAAATATGTGACGTCACACTAGGGAGGGGGAAGTCTAACAAATGTGACCAGCTGTGACAAGGAGGGGGGGAGGGGTCAAAAATCATGATTTTTCGTGTGACGTAATCAATGGATGATCCCTAAGGAGAGATAATGTTTATTAGATATAATTAGGTCAATGGTCTTGAATACCCTGTTGTGAAACGTACAGTTTGCTATGAATAGTTCCATAATTTCTAAGAGTTTATGTGACATTATCTGGGTAAAGAGACCTTATTGTCGATGGCGCTTACGGCGTTATGAGCGATGTTCGTGTACAAATACGACGCCGCGCAAGCGCGGATCCAGCTTCATGCCCAGGGGGGGTCACGTGGCAATGGCCCGGAGCCCCAGGGGGAGGGGGTCACGTGGTCTATTTGTATGGCAAACTTAGGCTCAAGGGGGGGTCATGTCAATAAGCTATGTGCACGACAGAACGTCATGGAAAATGTTCAACATCGTATGTCAAAACCGCCGATATGTAATTTTTATAAAGGTCCTTTAAAAATAAATTTAAAAAAGACATACGGGTCTCGATCAGGCGATTCGCTTGCATTGCTACGTAGCAATTATTAGGGTTGGCACAACTTGAAGTCCCTTTTCGTGCACTACCACATATAATTATTTTTTGACAATAGCTGCCATTGTAATCAGAATCACCATCAGAGCCCACTACCGTGCGCATAGCCATAATCTCTAAATATAATGCCAATAACGTAATAAAATATGAATGACATTGTAAGTAAATTTACATTAGGTCAAAAATGTTATAAATATGTACCTACTATTGTATTTTTAATTAGCTGGTGTAAAATGAAAATGTTATAACTTTGTTGATCAGAAAATATCTACAAGTTTACATATTATGTAAAGTATGTTAATGCACACCAGGAAACTTTCTATTTAATTCCTAGTTCCGTGACCAATATTAAATAATTTCTTGTCGGCACAACAGAACAACATAATATGTTGCTTAATACCGCATTTAGATAATGTTTGGAAACTGCCTACCTACCCACATTTATAAAAAAAAAAATCTGCATTAAATGATGTACACAGAGTGTGCATTTCAGCAGATCACATGGTCAATGCTTTATTCATATACCGAGTGTTTCCTCTAACTGGAGCAATCTAGGCTATAGGTAGGCCTCAAACTGAAGAACATTTTTACAGTGACTTTTTATGTACTTAAATCCAAAATTTCTTCTACAATTCATTCTAAATACATTGTTTCTTATAATATTTTTCAAAGTATCTATAATAAAATCAAAACACAAAAATTACATTTAACAGCCGGTTATTAAGGGCCAGTTGCATCAACCACATTTGACAGACACATCATCGTCACGCAGAAGACGTATATGGAACTTCCCATACTAATAAAAAACGACTGCTTTAACGGTGACAGCCGGTTTGATGCAACCGGCCCTAAATGTTGGTCATTTTAAGGAATACAGACAGGCAAGAATGGTCGCGTGATAAACGATATAATGTCAGTCCGTCCTTTTCGCACTATTTGTAAACTAAATGCGATAGGGACGCACCGATCCGATAAAGTTTATCGAACTAGTCTGCTACGCCCGCTGGTTACATTTTATGTCCTTACCGCTTCTGTTACAGGAACACCCGGTATTTATTAATTGTTATAGTTTTAACCTAGCTAATTAAAAAGACGAGTGTAGTTCCAAAATAAAACGCTTGTTATAGACGTTATAGTTCAGTTATTTGGTTGATATTTGTGTGATACTTAAATAGGAATAAAGTGAAACTATTCGAATAGCACAAATTATGTTTTATTTTACTATACCTATCTACTTACTAGTATAGTATCTATGTACTTATGGGAGTTATGGGCCTATCACACGTCACGCGAACTCGTATACGTTTTTTAAGTTACATTACAGACTTTCAACCAATCAAAGGGCGCTATTAAATCGTTCACCTAATGCGTTCGTCGAATTTATTACAAACAAATAGTATGAAACAAATTCGGCAACCGCATCAATGTACTCAAACTCGTATACGAATTCTTGCACCGTGTAAAAAGCCCCTGAAATATCAGCCTGAAATAGCAGCATTCATGTTATCTCCGCACCAGCTTTGACATCATATTTCATATATAAAAATAAGGATGTTCCTTTTGGTACGGAACCTTAAAAACCGTAGAGCGCTTAGGCACGTTTGGGGCTTCTCAAAATAATTTTACTTTTAGTCTATTACATTATTTGTAAAGTGAAGAATTAGCTTGGCCGGACTCTACTAAGCCCTGATAAGATCGCCACATGGTGCCCAGCAATTACTGACATATGGCAGTATAAGATTACACTAATAATTGATATAAATGTGACTCAATCAAATATTGCTTTTATAAAGTTTTTATGGATCCATTTATTTAGTCACACACACACGTACACACAGTTATTTTTACTTCCTTTTATTTTCAACTATCTTTTGCCCGCGGCTTCGCTCGCGTTAGAAAGAGAAAAAATTTAGCCTATGTCACTTTCCATCCCTTCAACTATCTCCACTTAAAAAATCACGTCAATTCGTCGCTCCATTTTGCCGTGAAAGACGGACAAACAAACAGCAGCAGCGGCTGGTCCACACAAGCCGATTCCTACCTTCGGAAACCTTCCTATTTGTCATGCTAGTTCAGTCAAGGTCAACAGTACATCTTGTACTGAGACTGACTGAAATAGCATGACACGTTCGCAAGGTTTGGTAACAATTCGAAGGCAACTCTTTTAGCGCTACATCTGTAAATGGTTACATACAATATGGTATGATATTTACAATTATCAACATACTCCTGAAAATTAAGCTGGAAAAACATCCATAAAAAGCTATGCATCCATACTAATATTATAAATGGGAAAGTGTGTGTGTCTGTTTGTTTGTCCGTCTTTCACGGCAAAACGGAGCGACGAATCGACGTGATTTTTTAGGTGGAGATGAAGGGATGGAGAGTGACATAGGCTACTTTTTGTCTCTTTCTAACGCGAGCGAAGCCGGGGGTGAAAGCTAGTATTATATATGTAGGCACACTAGGTAGGACTAGGACTTGAATTGTTGATCCAATTGTAGCTCATTTTATACTGGACACGTCATAGCTTTATTAACTATGAAATAACAAAATTGTTGTGACATCTAAATGACTCAACAAAAAGTCCTCGAGTGTACTAAGCATCAAATAAAACAAGAATGTATTTAGCAACTTTAATCAGAATAGTATTAAAAGCAGGCGAGGACCACATAACGTCCTGCATCCTCTAAGGTAAGAATGTAGTGTAACCAGGCGGTGGAGAATACTGTGGTGGCTGGTCCTTGCTCCTCACGAGGAGCGGACGCGCGCTGCGAGGCGCTGGAGGTTGATTCCACCTGTAAAAGTAACGTTAGTTATTATTCAGACTAAGGGCCAGTTGCATCAACCACATTTGACAGACACATCATCGTCACGCAGCAGATGTGTATGGAACTTCCCATACAATAAAATTTAACGAACGCTTTAACGGAGACAGAGGGTTTGATGCAACCGACCCTAAATTGACTTGATGCTGTTCCACATACTATTGTAGTTTACACCAGTAAATAAATAAATATTGCGGGACACCTTACACAGATCAACCTAGCCCCAAACTAAGCAAAGCTTGCACTACGGGTGCTAGGCGACGATATGCATACTGTACATAAATACATACTTATAAACATAGTAAACATCCATGACTCAGGAACAAATATCTGTGCTCATCACACAAATAAATGCCCTTACCGGGATTAGAACTTAGGACCGCGGCTTAGCAGGCAGGGTCCGCAGGTTTTCCCACTAGGTATGTAGAATTATTTTTCTGGCTTGGCCCCACGCTGTACTCCGTACTTACAACGGTATGTCGTAACATTTCAGTGCCTCCTCATCAATTTACTCATCAATCATCATTTGATTTAGACTAACACGATTTGCACTCATAATTTTAGAACAAAACGGGACTTAATCGCGTAAACACTTACATTTATATTTAGCCCGACGTTTCGAACATTACATTATGTTCGTGGTCACGGGTAGACTGGCGAGGAATTGCATCAACATCTTCTAGCCGCGCGAGTTTCTCGAACTACCCGCACTTGTTCTTGATTATTCACTTTTGCGCTAGGGTTGTCACTTTGCCTACACACAACACTCACGACATCAGCCGGTGTGTCCCTCGGTGTATTTTCACGCTTACATTTGCTAATCACTGGATTCCACGAAGAAGAAATTCCCTGTCCCTCATTTTGGTTGAAATTTCGATGGTTCCTAATTTCAATCGCTTCACGTACTTTTCTGCTGTAGAACAGACGTTCCGTTGATAGAATTTTGGGACTATGGAGCTCGATCCAGTGGTTTGGTCCCGACTGTAGCAGATGTTCAGCTACCGCAGACTTATTAATTTGGCGGTTTTTGACAGCCGCGATATGCTCCTTGACCCTTACCGCTATTGTGCGTTTGGTTTCTCCAATATAGGAACTACCACAGCTGCAATCTATCTTGTACACACCTGGTGTCTGATGAATGTAAGTGTTTACGCGATTAAGTCCCGTTTTGTTCTAAAATTATAATCATCATTTGCTCATCAATTTAACAACCTACATACATATCGAGGGTTTACTGGTGAAATGAAACCCGATAAGTTGAGCAATCTGGTTTTTGAAATTCGAACTATGTGCAATTTAAACAATGTTATTTCAGAGACAAATTATCTCGATCAGGTTTCACCAGTAAACCCTCGATATAGATGTAGGTAGTGCGAAAAGATTTGCCTTCGTATTGTGACGGAAAGGTACGAACGTGTCATACTATTTCAGTCAGTCTCAGTACAAGATGTACTGACACCATCTGAACTAGCATGACAAATACGAACGTTTCCGGAAAAATACGAAGGAAACCCGCACTACAACTGTAGGTACACAATTGTAAACTTGAGTACCTTAACACAGGAAAACTTACCATGGCACTAAGCTAAGGTCGTAAGGCGGCTTCGGGCGAGCTAGCCGCTCCGCCCGCTCACGTTTCAGTGTTTCTCTGTCTCTCACAGCGGCACACCAGGCTCGAAGAGTGAAAAAGTAGATAAGCTCCACTCCCGATAGTAAGGAGAAACCGAGAAAAAGGCCGGCGATGCCGCCGAAAGATACTAAACAATAAAGAAAATGTTACGAAACCCGATATTCCAATAGCACGTTATTACATAACGTTTGTTTTAGTAAGATATCGTTTTATAAAATGTTTATCTCAAGTACGCACCCAACAAATCGACCCAGCCGAACAACACTTCACGTTTGTATCGCACCATGGGCCAAGATACGAATTCCGTCTCCAATGACGTAGTCGACATCGGTCCTTTGCTCGTACTGAAATAAAATACTTGAATTATTGCAAGTCACATGAAAGGCTCCCCTTCAACCATTGGTCATTAGAACAGCTGTGGGTCTACCGCGAACCGCGTGTTGCGGTTCTGTCGCACTTGTGAGTTAGTGTGACAGGGAGGCAACACGTGATTCAGGTCAGTTATTCGTCTTCTTAAAGTCGAACACCGTGCTCACGTACGAACAATTGCTCGCAGTTTTACCATAGGTTTGACAGGTCACTGTGTACCGACTGTTAACTTACTCTACTTCAGTCAGTTTCTCCACTTCGTACACCGTGTGCGAGCAACCCAGCTCGCAATTGCACCAGGATACGTCTGTTATGGAATCAACGTGCTCCGCGATACACTGTAGCTCCAACACTGTGCAATGTCGGTAGCCATCTGCAAGTCATAAAACACCAACATTTAAGAACAGTTGATATCGTCTTCAAACTAAAGAAATGCTCTCATCGGTAGAGCAATCTCCAACTCATCCGGTCCGTCCGTTTAAAACAGTTGATGTACTTACTTTTACGCATGGAATTCAAGTCTAGAGCAGTGTTGGCCGTAATCGACAATTGCCATTATTTAACCATTAATAAATTTTTTTTTTATACCACGTCGGTGGCAAACAGGTATACGGCCCGCCTGATGGAAAGCGGTCACCGCAACCTATGAACGCCCGCAACTCAAGGGGTGTCACGTGCGCGTTGCCGACCCATTAGAAACTTGTACACTCCTTTTTTGAAGGACCCCATACTGTAGTTCATCGGGAATACCTCGACAGGGAGCTCATTCCACAGCCGGAGCGTTCGTGGGAGGAAATTCCTCTGAAACCGTACGGTGCGCGACCATTTAGGTTGTAAGGTGTGTGGATGAGCGCCCTGTCGATGGCGAGCGGTGCGATGATGAAAAGTGGCCGTTGGCATCATGTCAAACAGTTCTTCAGAACACAACCCATTGTACAGGCGATAGAACACACATAAGGAGGCGAAGTCCCTCCTTAGACTTAAGGGTTCAATACCGCCCGTGAGTTTGGGATCGTCGACAATTCGTACAGCGCGTCTCTGGATCGAGTCAAAGGGTCCAAGCTGGTATCCAGGTGCTCCTGCCCAAAGGTGACAGCAGTACTCCATGTGGGGTCTAACTTGCGACTTGTACAAGAGCAGTCTTTGCCCCGGAGTAAAGTATCCCCTCGCTCTATTGAGCACACCGAGCTTTTTGGATGCCAACGCAGCTTTCCCTTCCAAGTGACACCGGAATTGGACATTACTCGAAATGTCGACTCCGAGGATCCCAATACTTCCTGACAAGGCAAGGGCCGTGCCTTGGAACTGTGGAACCACAGTAAATGGGGTTTTCTTAGCGGTGAACGCACACACCTGTGTCTTAGTGGGATTGAAACAGACTAGGTTGTCCCGACCCCACACCGAGACTCCGGACAGAATCCTCTCGATGTCCGACACAAGCTTTTCACGACTTTCCAGCACCATTGAACGAGGGATATTAGCACGGCCCGTGTAAAATGTATCCCCAGTACTGTCATCCGCATAGCAATGAATGTCGCCGATAGACAACATGTCATTGATATGCAGCAAGAACAGCGTTGGGGACAGCACAGAACCTTGCGGGACGCCAGCGTTTATGTCCATGCTGTCGGAGCAGCTACCGTCTACTACGGCTCGTATGCGTCTGCCGAACAAAAAGCTGGCAATCCATTTGCATAATCCCTCGGGCAGTCCATAAGATGGTAACTTCGACAAAAGGCCCCTATGCCAGACCCGATCAAATGCCTTCGCTATATCTAGGCTAACTGCCAATGCCTCACCTTGACTCTCAATGACCGAAGCCCAGCGGTGAGTTAGGTACACTAGAAGATCACCAGTAGAGCGACCGTGGCGAAAGCCATACTGACAATTGCATTGGCCATTGATTTCGAAATTAATCAATTGCATTAATGGTAATTGCAATTAAATGTAATGGCCATTGAATTTTTGCGAAGCTTAATGCCATTGATTGTCAATGCAATTGTAATTGTCTGATTAATGCCATTAAAGTTAATAAAAATTTATGATCATTGATTTCAATTGCAATTATGTTTAATGCAATTAATTTACTTTTTTTATGATAGTTCATATCATATAATTGATAGGTACTACTATTTTATTAAAAGTATTTAAAAATTATAAATCATATGAAAACAAACTTCAGTGAGTCAATAAGGCCCAGCAGAATGACCCGGCCTAAACCCTGGCAGTGCCTAGAGTAACTCAGGTTTGGTGCGACATATACACACGTGTGTTATACCGAACCCGAGTTCCTCTAGGTGCGGCCAGGGTTCAGTATCAGCTCTACCTTGGGTACTGCTCACCCAAGTACTCATCATGACAAGTCCTATGACAAAAACAACGTTTGCCTATGTTATACCAAACCCGAAGTTCCCTTAGGTGCTGCCAGGGTTCAGCATCAGCTCTATCTTGGGTACTGCTCACCCAAATACTCATCAAGGCGAGTTGGATGACGAAAACGGCTTGTTTTTATGTTGCACTAAACCTGAGTTCCACTAGGTACAACCACAACCAGGGTTCACGAAGAGCAGTATAGAAATCTCAAAATAAGTACCTACCTACTTAAAACTTTTATATGTTTCGTCTTTTTTAAATTACACAATTTATTTTTGTTAATTGTTAATTGTCAATGACACTTTCAATTTACATGAGCAATTAATTTAATTTTTAATGATTTGTGTAGCAATTAGCCATTAATCCTTTTCAATTGTTAATTTTTCGAAATGCATTAACGTTAATGGCAATTGGTGTTAATTGCAATTAACAATTAATGTTCCGTCAATTGTCAATGGTTAATGGCAATTAACGTTTTCAATGATTAATTTTTAATGGTTAATTGCATTGACGTTCGGCCAACACTGGTCTAGAGCACGTAGATACGCTTGTTGCTAACGCCACTGCATGGCCCTGTATGACGTCAGTGTGTCACACAAAAAGATGGTAACGAAACTGATTTTACAGAAATCTACAAAAACAAAGGAAAACTGACCCTACTAACGAAATGTCACAAATCTGATACCATTTGGCTCTGAATGACAAAAAACCGGCAAAGATCGTGTCGGGCCACTCTCAGTGTAAGATTCCTTAGTTTCCCGTATTTTTTTTTTCAAAAACTGTTCAACCTATTAAGTTCAAAACAATTTTCCTAGAAAGTCTTTATAAAGTTCTTTTGTGATTTTTTTCATATTTTTTAAACTGACATGACAGTTCAAAAGTTCTCCCTCTAACTTTTCTTTCACTTTTGGAGCAATTATTTCCGAAAATATTAACAATATCAAAAAATTATTTTCGTAATCCCCTATTGATTTTTAAATATCTATCCAACAATATATCACATGTTAGGGTTTCAATGAAAAAAAAATCACTTCCCACTTTACGTGTAGATAGGGTACCCAACTACCCACCCTAATAAAACATTTTTTTCCACTTTTTATTTTACCACTTTGTCGGCGTGATTGATATACATATTGGTACCAAATTTCAGCTTCCTAATAGTGCTAACGGTCACTGAGATTATCCGCGGACGGACGGACAGACATGGCGAAACTATAAGGGTTCTTAGTTGAGACAATTTGAAAAACTTATCTGCTCACCTATTTTAGGGTAGAAATGCGGCACGCATTTACAAGCGGCCCTGCACTGCTGCATACGACACTGTCTCATACAGGCCGAGTAAGTGTATATATTCGAGGTCTCCAGTTTCTGTTCGTCGGCGAAAACGCAGCGCCTCTGACGTACCGACAGCTGCCGTGCGTCCTCTGTCGTGTATGTGTGTTTCACGGAGAAGGAAACCTTTTCTACGCGACGGTCCCAGGAGTGTTGGGCACTTTGTTCTAGGCCCGCCATCTCTTCGGTTGCGTGGATGTAAATCTGAAATTGCCTTATTTATAACTGCAAAATATATGGGGGTCATCCAAGAACAATTTTACTGAATGTTCATTAGTGGCCTAGCTTGTAGATGCTTTAAAATTCAAGGGCTATGGATATAGAGGTAGCATGTCTCTAAATAACCTTGTAGGTACCTTTCGATAAAATAGTCCTTACATATTTATTAAAATTTCTCTACTTTATCTACTAAAGGAATATTAGAATAAATAAAGGGACTCGAGGGTCTATACGGTGTGTACAATGTACATACCTTTAAGGGTCGGCAACGCCCATAAAATACGTCTGTAGATATAGGCATCCGTAGACTATAATGACTGCTTACCATCCGACTGTTTGTATGCTTGTGTTAACCACCGAAATGGCGAATAGAAAAATACTAAAGATATATGATGTATCTTACATCAATGATAGTGTCGTTGCGGTACGAGTTGAACAGGAAGGACCATTTGGCGTCTGTCTCGTGGATAAAGGCCTCAGAGAATGGCTCCGATTCAGTTTGAGATTGCCTGTAACATTAGAGCGCATAAGATCTTTCGTTGTTTTTATAGTAAAAAGGAATTAAAGTAAATACCTACTGTTTGCGAGTACTGTCGCGCCCATTACGAGCAGCTATGTGCTTACTTATTTACTCACCATGGCCAAGTAGTCTCAGCATGCCTCGAATTAAACGCGTAACAGAACCCCATCTCGGTGAAGACAGGCGCCAGCAGATCGTAGCATTCTTCAGAATCGCCCTTCCATTCGCATTCGTAGAACAAGGAATCTGGATGACGAACAATCTAGAAGAAATTATATAAGGGCCATTTTTTAGGGTTCCGTAGTCAACTAGGAACCCCTATAATTTCGCCATGTCTGTCTGTCCGTCCGTCCGTCCGCGGTATAATCTCAGTAACCGTTAGCACTAGAAAGCTAAAATTTGGTACCAATATGTATATCAATCACGCCAACAAAGTGCAAAAATAAAAAATGGAAAAAAATGTTTTATTAGGGTACCCCCCCCTACATGTAAAGTGGGGGCTGATATTTTTTTCATTCCAACCCCAACGTGTGATATATATTGTTGGATAGGTATTTAAAAATGAATAAGGGTTTAGTAAGATCGTTTTTTGATAATATTAATAGTTTCGGAAATAATCGCTCCTAAAGGAAAAAAAAGTGCGTCCCCCCCCCCTCTAACTTTTGAACCATATGTTTAAAAAATATGAAAAAAATCACAAAATTAGAACTTTATAAAGACTTTCTAGGAAAATTGTTTTTTGAGAAAAATACGGAAAACTACGGAACCCTACACTGAGCGTGGCCCGACACGCTCTTGGCCGGTTTTTTCAAAGTTGTCCTCCCCACTTTTTTTGTAACATGGGTATTTTTTACGCGATTCATACTCAGAATCGAGAGCTCTTTCGATCCTGATAGGAGAAAAAAAATGTCCCAAGATTTCCATAAATTTTTTCGAACCTTCCATTCCGTTACCGCCATACAAAATGTATGAAAAAGTGGTAACGGAATGGGAAAAAACCTTGGGACACTTTTTTCTCCTATTAGGATTGAAAGAGCTCGCGATTCTGAGTGGAAAACACATAAAAAAATCCAAATCTAAAAAAAAGTGGGGTAAAAAATGGCCCATAAACAGATTTTTTGATTTAGGTATGGTATGGTATTTTTTTAGATAGGTATAAACAGAATGGAATTCATCCTAAAGTATGTTTGCCTTTTTACAGCTCGCTATGGGAGAAATGCTACCCTACAAAAAATGTTTAGGAATTTGGTCTTCTCTCCAACTTCTATAAAGGAGAAACTGTAACAGATTCTGAAACCAGCAATCGCTTTGCCAGGCGTGTGATGGGGAAGGAAAAATGTTGCCCCTGTCTTAGGATCCGCGACTGGTGGAGACATCACATCAGAACCTCTTCCGATCAGCTCAGGGTCTACGGCGAATTCTTTACTGTACTCTTTTATTGTGAGAAAGCTGAGTCACAAATCAACTATAAGCAATGCTGAGTCACAAATTAGCGCATGCTAATTAATATGATGGAATATTTTACAATGAAGCTCTTTTTGATGTTTACCAACCCTATAAACAGCCGTCTTAGGATCCGCGGCTGGTGGAGACATCACGTCTGACACGACCGATCAGCTCTGGGTCAATGGCGAATTCTTTACTAAGCTCCTTTATTGTACCTGAGAGTCGCAATTATACCGCAAGCTATGATGGAATATTTTACACAGTAAAATTAAGCTCTTTTTGATGTTTACCTACCCTATAAACAGCCGTCTTAGGATCTGCGGCTGGTGGAGACATGACGTCAGATCCTCGACCGATCAGCTCCGGGTCTATGGCGAATTGTTTACTGCGCTCTTTTATTGTGGGATAGCTGAGAGTCGCAAGCCAGCGGAGCATGTCTGCCGCGTGAGAGGGAGGAGTGTCTCCCCATGTCCTGTAACGAGAAGCCGATTAAAGATAGGTAATAAACGACTTTAAAAAGAACGACTGAACAAAAGATCTATAAAAAGTAATGGAATTTTTTTTCGAGCTACTCGAGATCATATTATTTGTTACGAACACTATACCTACTACTACTACACTTGAGTTGTGAAAGCGCTTTGTTTATTCTTTCTGGTAGTCTTACTGTTGCACAAGGTCTGTTATACAAATTATACTCCCACTCAACAACGTGCCCCATGTCATAAAATTCTTACTCGTTAATATATTGTTGCAGCTGTTCTTCATCGACCGGATTTATATCACAGATTGTGACCGCCGGGAATGGCACCTCCCAGTTGTGAAAATCCGTGTCCAAACCTACAAAACCGTCATTGATTTAAGGTCCGAATAAAGGATTATGAGAATCGGGCAACTCAACTGCAGACATAATCTCAGAGAATGACAAATATGATATCAATTTCTTGCCGTTATCAGAAGTGTTAAAAAAGCGGTACTATGATTATTCATTTTGGAATGCTTATTATAGAGGTATATCTGTAGTAGGAAATATTTAAAACAATGCACCTGTTATCGTCGGGTTAGTTTGAAATTTCTCCCATAAACTGACAATGATTATACATGTGGTCACCGCTCCTACCGCGCAGAAACTAAACCACATAAATCTGCGAAATACAGGAAGTTTATTTATCAAGCCGTTTGAAAAACATTGAACAGAATTTCGCTAAGCGAGTTACTCAGTGGAAACCCACTAGAATAATACTTACTTCTCACAAAATGGTCGGTCCTTCTCAGCAATATACCGGACGCCATGGAGAGAAGAATTGTTGAAAAATTCCGTAGTCTGATGCCGCAAGCTCGTTGCAAACAGAGAGATACCACCGTCATTTTTCTTATTATCATTTTTTACCCCATTCCTCTGATAAACTCCAGGATACACCTTCATTATTTACATTTTTCACTAGATTATGTCATGAACCACAAAATAAACCAGATCGTCATAAACATACAGAGTTACTGGACAAAATGAGGCATGACAAGATAAAATCTAGTTTATCGATCGGGGTTGCGTGACAAATTAAACTACGATTAGAAAAACGTTGTAACTTGTCGATATAATGCAATTAATAAATGAATGTTTAACGATTTTTGAAACATGACACCATTTTTTATCTGATTCAACCCCCATGGTAATAATTGAATCTATGGAATCTAATGGTTCCGCCTATATGGGATTTGGTCTAGGTCATTTCCGGTTCTTTTTCTAGTGGGCAGATTTTCCAAAATTATAGCAATATTTTAGAGATCATTTTATCATTTACAGTAGGTTTAAATCGAAGCAGGTGCTGACGATGTGACGAAATTGACAAGTCAATTTATATTCATTTACAAATGAATAAAGTATCCGTGTTACCATAATAAGTTTATTAATGACTAATGGACAAGCTCACACAACTAACTATTCAAACGGTTTCGAAGAGTTCCGTCAGTCGTCAATGTATCTGTGAATGGAAGTAGGCGTAGGTAACGTATTTTATGGATGGCCCCTTTTGTCTTATTTACAGAGCACTCATAGGTTTAGGTTTAGGAGGCGATGGAGGCGAAGGCAACTCTGCTTCTGGAGGGGCTAATGGTTCAATCTTTACATCCAGGTCTTGCAAAGCATCGTCTAAGATCTTGATCTTGCCTAAGATCTTCTCGGCTTGAAGGTTATAGCCTGGCTCTAGCATTTTGCCGGTTGGATTTTTCTTGAATAGATGTTCGGCCTATAAATAATAAGAATCAATCAGTGAAAGAACAGATACTGATGTTGAACTTTCAACAAACAAAATTTAACGTGAAAAGGAGTTTACAAACCCTTAATAAATTGTCCTCGAACAGTATGATTTTAATTTCATCATAAAATTTGACAATATTGATAGTGGAAGATTCGCTGACTAGGTATAAGGTCTTGGTGGCTCAATTGGAAGAAAGCTGAAGTATCGATTCAGAGTCCCTGAGTTTAACTATCACTCTAAAGTTGATAACGGCAGGTTGATAAATAATAAGTGTGCCTTGAACGCTGGAGTGCCTGCAATTGTTCTCTACGAACTTGACCATAGGGGTCATACAATAAACATTTACCAGAAAGTCGATAGGATCAGCAGGTCGCAGTCTGGCTACTTCGAGCAAAGCTGGAGTGAGTGTAGGGAAGATGTGGTGTACTAGATAGTTGCGCATTGGCTCGCCGGCCGCCGCTAACGCTTGTTCTTCCTCGTCTCGCATCGCGGCGTATAGTTCAGACTGAAAATGTTACACGTAGTAGGGTACCCTGTTGTAGCCATTAGGTACCATAGACACTGAGAATAGTATTGTAGAGTTAGCATAATGAAACCAAAATATAACAGAGGCTGTTAATAATTACGAAATACACATGGAACTGACAGTGATAGCGAGCAGCGTTTGATTGGTAGAGGTGTTGACAGAAATGTAATATGTCTCGGTCACTGGCATCAAATATATGAAAGAAGCCATTCTAAGGTGTTGAACGCGTATGCTTGTGTGAGTGTGATATGACAGGTCGACTGTTCGCGTTTTTGACATGAACTGTGAGGTAACTGAGAGGGGGTGGGCGGCACATTCAGCGGGGAGCGGTAGTGGCCATACTGTACGATAGTACTCTTTACTATACTGTGATTAGGGTTAGCTATATCGGATTTACTGAAACGTTGGCCATGTTTGATCTCTCATGTGTAAAAGTATTTCAAATAATTGAATCCTAGTCAACGCCAAGAAATATTTAAAACATTACATGGCGCAGTCGATAGGATTGAAATTGAAATTTCTTTATTGCCACAGAAATGATTGTAAGTTCAACGTCTGAAGTAGATACAGAAAATTATATAGACGCTCAAATTTTAGATCCTTTCCCGTAGTAGGATACCTAAACACAGCTCTTAACTCAATAATAAGACAATGATAACATTAAATACTCACCCAGTATTCCATTTTGTCTTCGCGATCTTTTCTCATCTTTTCCTCGAGTTCTTTGAGCGCCTTGGCTTCTTCGTGTTTCTGTTTGGCTTTATCTTCTTTTGCTTTCTTCTCAGCGGCCTCGATCATAGCTAACATAGGGAAAATGTTGCTTGAACTTTATCAGGCAGAAGAAATATATTCCCAATAATATTTTGAACTTTGTTTTGAGAATTCACTTTAGCAGAACATCGAATATTCAAAAGTAGATTCAGCAAACTTTTCAACTAAAGCTAGTACCATGTTAGTACCTACTATCTACTATTCTTCTGTCAATCTTGTATAAGCACTTTTATATCTTACCGAGTAACTTCGAATATCTGCAAGGTCGTCCCATCCGCAAAGCGACTGCTGCATATGGTCCCTTCATAGCATAATCCGAATGATCCTTCACAGGCACTATGAGAGGGTGTATATCCAGTTCATCAAAGAAATTAAGTGGAGTGACATCCCGGGCATCATTGGCTCGGAACTCGTAAAGACGATTTAGGACTACTTCTTCGTCTAAACGGGAATCACCCTCGGGTAGCTTCATTGCTTTGTCGCAGATAAAATCGTCTGTAGCTTCGAGGTTTACTACGATGTCTGTAAGGAAATAAAACGCTAGAGAACGATTTGAAAGTACGGAAATCAGTGGTGCCCTTCTATATTTTAAAGTAGGTGCTGCGTACTATAATTTTGGCTTGACTAAAACTACAATTGAAACCGGTCAATACTTGAAATGCATCAGCAGTATCAGCACCTCAGTTTCAGTAACCTACACTGTACCACATACCACATACAAGTTTATTCAGATTCTTGTACGCACCAGGTAGCATTTTCTTCAAAACATTGCTGTACAATTCAGCGTCTTCGTCAAACTTGTCTTCTTCATTTTCCTCTTCTGCGTCAGAATCTTGCTCTTCTCCTCTGTCGAATACTGCGATGATAATAATTATTTAGTTTTTGCTGACCATAAGTATACAATTAAAATTGATACCTATGAATGATTGCATGAATGAACAATATTTGGTACAATATTTTATAATCGAATCTCCAAGATTCTACCTGTACAGGTGTACATGCACTATATATTGGCTTGGCTCGCTACTAATAGTAATAGAGTTTCACCTTATCACAGAAAACTTACATATAAAGAGACTTATTATAAAATGTTACAATATGATCGAGCCTATACAATTATACATCAATATTATTAACAAAGTAGGGATAAACATGTCATAGGAATTACAAAACAAATATGGAATAGATAATTATAATATGAGATGAGATATTATAGAACTCCTACTGATACTGATATTTGTGGAACTGAGTAAATTATTCACTAGGATAATGATTTTGGATCTACTAAAATTACTAGTAACTAAATAATAATATCAGTGAATAACGTTCTCACGCGCGGTGCACTGCGGTATGGTATTTGGAAACCCGTCCAACACCCAACCTCTATTCGAGAGCTTCTCGGCAGAGCAGCCTTTTTCGCATGTATCTGGGATAAAAGATATACGTCGTTCAATATTAAGAGAGTTAGTGGAAAATTTCACTGTCTTAAGTGACATTTTACTCTACAACCACTGGATCGCTAGCGATGGTGTCTAGCCATATGGCGCTGTCTAGCTTTCTAGGCATTCACTGTTTAGGGAAAATTAGACACGAGAGAAGACCTAAATATATGTATAACCTTGTAACGCGTACCCCATAATTTCTTCCTCTCTGACTGCAATCCGCTCCATCACAGTCCACAGATAAATCTGTCGCTTAGCTTCAAACTTGGGTAAATCCATTCTGTTTTAAGATTGAATGTATAAAAAATATAATATGACCTCAATGATAATCAACCTTATAGCAGAATGGATTTACCCAAGTTTGAAGTTAAACGACACAAATATACCTCGCTTACCTCGTTCGCATATTTATCTTCAGCAGCTTTGTCTTCCACGCTATTCATCCTTCATCAGCATTAATCTACTTATCCTAAATTTAACAAAAGGTGTCCAGTAAAGTACTTACCCTATAATTTCTTCCTCGCTGGACGCAAGTCTTACCTGCATACTAGACAGTAGACACCTATATAATAGCCACCCACCTAGCTTACCTCGCTGCCTCGTGCACATATTTATCTTCAGCAGCGTTGTCTTCCTCATCTTCAAGGGGTAAAGACAGTACATTGATTTATTTACCCTCACTTCATACCAGAAGGTGTTCTATAATGTACTTACCCCATAATTTCTTCCTCGCTGATCGCTATCCCCGCCTGCATTACAGCCAACGCTTGCTTCGCCGCCTCACGCGCCTCCTCATCCTCGGCAGCGTTGTCATCTTCATCGTCCATGCCTTGGGCCACTTCCTCTTCAGCGGATGGTTGCGGCAATGCAGATGTTTCACCCTCTTCCCAGTGGGCAACACGACGAGCCTTTTACCAAATATACCTCTTAATTCATTTTATTTATCTTTTTGGTTACTACAAATTGCATTTATCAATACCTTTTTCCCTCACAAGACTTTTGACAGGAAAGCCCGCACTGGCAGGGTCGCCATGTGAAGTATGACTTTTCATCTTAACACTTAGGACACAGGAGAACACAATCTTTGAAGTATCACATTATAGAATACTTCATTCTTGATTTCATTAAATTTTGTTACTACTTAAAATATTTACCAAATCCTCCATGACATCTTTAGCGGCAGTTTCAGGGGATATATAAACAAGGCCGTAATTCTCACAGATCTGCTTTGCCAGAGCCGTTTTTCCAACTATAGGAGGACCGTAAACGATGATCTGGAAATATTAATTTACTATGTTATATTAAACACCACAACCATAACATACGCTGAACATAAAATGCTGATCTCCCTAAGGATCGTCAGTTCCTTCGTCGTCAGATCTGCTTAGTAAAACAGCATTGCAAGGTCTCCTTTGATTCTAACGATTTTTCTATTGGAACAGTGATTTTCGATCACTTTCAACTAGAAAAATATTTAACAAACCGACATCTCACTTTAAACGGCTTAAGTCCTCGAAGTCTCTTGAACTCTTTCATAAGAATCGGTGCATATTCGGCAAACGTGAGCTCAGTGGTCCACTGTAGAGCCATGGTCTCCACGATAAAGCCCGGTTCCATACTCAGATTCAGTGTCATAAGGTCAAAAATCCTTTGCTGTGAAAAAAAAGAACCTAAGAAATAATTGTATGATGAGTCGATGACATAGATGAGGTAGATTTAAGAGTAGATTTGCTACGAACGTGCGAATTCGTTTCATATGTAGTTGGTGTTGAAGGAATAAGAAATAAATTTTTTAACCATATTGATGATGATTTGAAAAACCCCATGGTTTGCGAGCCATGTGGCATTAAACTTCAAGATCGAGTGAAGAATCAGAAGATCGGGATCCCACGCCGCGTCAAGGCCCGAGAATTGAGTGACGTCATTACCTAGCTTAATTGGAATTGGGCGGGACATTGCTAGACGGGTGATGACTGATGGACGAATATGTTGAAAGATTGAACGAAGCACCTGGCGTCCGTAGGCACGTTGGGGGATATCACGTGTAAAATCGCAGGACACTCCCGGATGAGACTGAAGACCGAGGCAAGAGGCGAACACAAAGAGAGGAATATGTATACCAACAGTGGGCAACTGGAGAAGTAAAATAATGATGACAATGATTGATAGAAAACGTAAAAAGTACCTACATCGATTTCCGGAATCAAGAAGGCATCCTCTTGTGGAATACATTTGAACATTCCCGTCCCAGCGCAGCGACCAAGAGGTTTTATTATCTGAAGAAAAATCAATAAAAACACTGTTAGAATTTTTTTTTATATATATTATAGGACATTCTTACACAGATTGACTGTAACTAAAACGACTCTAATAGTCATAGGAATAACTGTTGTACTCGTATATCGGTTCAAACAATACGTAACCTCTCTTTGCTTTGTCGGATTTTGTTCAACGGCCAGTATAAATAACTTCTTTGGAAAGTCCGTGACCAAATTGTAGACGATTCTGAAACGACAAACACCGCGATTCAGTATAACAGACTCCGTAGCCGAATGCCGAAACGAAACGCCGCAGACATGTAGTCTGGCTCTGTCGCGCCAATACGCAAGAGCGATAGAGATAGATATCTACGAAAGAGATATCATCGTGAGCGTTTGTGCATCGGCTACGCTACGCACACAGTTACCGTGAAATCGAAACTAACGAAAATGTATCTTTACCGCTTTGTGAAGACGATGGTCCTGGGTACAAATCCAAGGACATTTATTTTTGCGATGAGTCTGTAGTCTGTACTAACCATGTTCGCTTCTGAACCGTGTATTGTGTAAAGTTTTTCTCAATTTTCATGGTGTCAGAAGCCACGGAACGCAATGATTTTCAGGCACTCTACTATGAATAGCTTCTGTTACAAAATGCAAACACCCTTTTAAGTATGTTGTGTCAGCGTTTCCGTGTTCTCGAGAAGCACATATCAGGTACTTACTGCGCCAAATCCAGGACGTTGAGAAGTGGCACAAAGTTCCCGCCTCTTCCAAGAATCGGCAGCAGGGGTTCACATTCCCAAGCCTTCTGGAACCAGTAGTATAGCACGTCTTCGCGGCCGCCGTACGTCATGCCCGCACACACCACTGTGGCACTACAATGGTGACATATTGAATACTCGCTAAAGTCTTTTTTAACTACATTCATAATAAATAGAGAATCTATAACTCGTGGGCGACAGCGTTCGCTAATCAAGAAGTTTCTTTTTGAACCCACCTTCCCACCTACATGGGTACTCATGGGTATGGGTGAGCTATAATAAGGTTTTGAAAAGAGGAACGTAGGTTTTTCGATAATGTGTGGGCATATCGTAATATTAGAAACTTTTGGACAGCAGCGACGGTACAAAATAGTGGCTAGAAACTTTATCAATACATTTTTTAGACCTATGAATAGGTTTTTGTAGCGAATGTGAGAGGTTTAAATAAGCTGTATATATAGCATTAGGTTAGTCATCGACATCAGCGTACGCAAAGCTTCTCTGACAAACAGAATTAGTTGAACGTAAACATAAGTACCTAATTGCTTCATTATGTTAATGAAAACTTACTAATACATTTTGTTTTAATAGGTACCGAGGTAAACCATACGTTGACGTCGGAACGTAACGCTTAGATAAGACCATAAGTGAGTCACGGTCGTAGTATCCACGCGTCAATACTCATAGAACAATAGACCGGCATTACACTCAAAAGCCCCACTTTTGTTCCAATAACCAGCGTACTTGTGACCCTGAGATTTGTGACAACTACGCGGCGTCAGGGATCATTCTTATACTGGTTACATTGAGTCGAACAAACTTAGCATAGCAGATATACACTTAAGATTTTTTGTTGACCCAAGCATATTGCATCACGGCAATAATTATAATGACTTACCCGATTTGTGTTCGATACTTTCTCGCAATACCGATCACTTCGTTTTCGGCGTCGTAGTGCATTTTGTAGTTGAGATGCGGCTTTCTTTTGCGAAAATCTGCTTCGATAAACGGCATATCTGGGTTATCCTGCGTGAGAGTTTATTTAATAAGCTTTAAGCATGATTGTTTTATGAAATTATTCGTTACGTTGCGTCTTATAAAAAGCGAGCTGCAAAATACACAATTAATCACAACACATACAAATCGCGCAGAACGCAAAACTAGCACTTGTTCACAAAATCCAACCTTTCAATGAATGAATGAACAGGAACTTGGCCCGTTCAGTACCAAGTATTCATATTCCTGTGTAAAAGGTAATAAAAATGCAGCACGACACAATAGACCGGAAATCGCAAAAAAAGGAAACAATGTTTCCGACGCCCTTAAAATGGACGAATTTACTTAAATTTGGTAGCAAATAATCGTTCGGTTAAAAGCTTTCTTTAACAAAATGGATATTTGTGTCAAAGGAACTACAGCTACAATAAAACACAATAAAAACATTACAATGACTTCTTTCAACTTTTGAGGTAGATAGTAGGTATACCATCCTATTGTACGTGAAGAACAACAGGCGTCGAAGACAAAATGCTACATTGACACTCGGACAATCATAGTTTATAAATACGTAAACGTAAATAGAAAATACTCGCGACAAATAGGTACCACTTAACTCACACTACCGACAGCGTAATAGGTATTATAGGTATCGACCATCTGCACGGGAAGCATGGTCGCGCGATAGACGATAAAATATCAGGCCGTCCCTACCGCACTTACAAATAGTGCGATATCCGGGACGGCCTGCTATTTTATCGTCTATCGCGCGACCATGCTTCCCGTGCTGTTCTGTATAGACCAGTGGCCAGTGGTAGGCACACTTTTTTCATTGGGGGCCAAAATTTAAAGGTAAGAGGGCTAGATTTACACCAAAAATGCATTTTTACTACAGTGCAGGCCATATAAAATTATGCAGGATCGGTGGAGTTCATGGGCCGGATATGGCTCTCGGGCCTTTGCCCGACACTGGCGGGAGTGTGGAACTTACCGGGTCCAAAGGTTTGGTGGCAGCCCAAGTCATAACAGTGGAGATGAGGATCAAGTATCGCTTCGCGGAGTCGCCAGCCCCTACTTCGTCACCCGGCTCTGAGGCAACCGTCGGTGGTCCGTGGTGCCCCAGTAAATCTTTCAATACTGCAAACCGTCAATCCCTAATAACTTTGTATCTTCTATTATAGAGGTATATCTAGGTGTATTTAATTTACCTACTTATAGCATAGCAGATTTAACAGTTAGGAAAGTGAACGGGATTCTATTAATAAGAGTCAATGACGTATTTATCGGCGACACAAGCACGCTAAATGAAAAATTCTAAACGGTTAAAAGGATAACTCTGTGTTGAAGTACCTACAGGTAATATTTATGCTTTAAAACAAAGTCAACAGCTGAAGTTAAACCTTACGCTTCAAGTAATCCAAGGCAATTCTCAATTCGTCCCGATCATAGCTGATGTCCAACACGACGGTGCCACAAGTCAGCATGTCTGGTAACACTTGGTCTTTGGAAACGATCCGTGCTACGTTGTCTAGTGATTTTATCTTCGGGTCACTAACGGTACCTGGGGAATTAAATCGGTAATATGTATAACCACAAAATTAAAATTTTGGATGCAACCCCGACCGCGACATAGTGGACATTTTCAAAACAGACTAATTCAGCTTTCAAACTAAAAACTAAATCTAAATCGGTTCATCCGTTCGGGGGCTACGATGCCACAGACAGACACACACACAAACAAACAGACAGACAGACAGACAAACACGTCAAACTTATAACACCCCGTGGTTTTTGCGTCGGGGGTTAAAAATGACAACGAATGAACATCATCCAAGAAGATGTCGCGTAGGTATAGAAGAAAACAGACCCTCTGATCTGAATGAGTGGGAGCCGTGGTTGCGCCTTTTAGGCTACCCCTCTCCAAATGGATAGGATACCCTAAACTTATAGGTATTATATAAATAGAGAGAAGGCAACGGCAACACTAAAAAATGTGGTTCTGTGGCGAACAGAGTACGATATTTATTTTTCAGATAATCCGTTAGACACGTTTTATTTGCGGGCAGGTCCGAATTACCACGTGCAAATTTTTTTTACATTTCTAATTGCCATAGGGACACTTGTGCCTAACTCCGTGCTTGAGGGTTTTACCTACTTACCGATAATTTCATACGGCATTTCTGGCGGTGGCGGCGGTGAAGGCTCAGCATCCTCGGCAACCAAAACCGCGGAAGGCACTCTCGTTTGCTCCGCATTCCTTTCCAGAATTTTCGACATGAGTTCCAAGATTCGCTCGCCATGGTACGAATCCAAGTTGTTGATGAAATAACGCTTATATGAGAACTGGTTGTCTAACTCCGAAGACGAACTTGAGGAGATTAGTTCCCGCGATTTACTCATTATGAGAAGCTCAAGACTTGTTTATTTGTGATCAAAGCGATCCAAAATACTTTAATGACATTGACGTTTGATAACTTGTAATTTTTTTAGTTGCAGTTTTTATGTAAAAGGTTTGTAGGTTTGTAATAAAATAACCACACTCGATTTCGTTATTCCGATGACAATGCATCGAGTTAGATGGAACGAGTTTCCCTAAAAAGATTTCAACAAAAGTTTGGGAAAGTTTTTGGGTCTATTTGTGAATTTCATTTTTCTTTTATCACGCCCAAAATGTATAATAATTTGTAGGCATATGTAGAAAAGTAAAAATGCGTTTTAAAGAATGAAGCATAATATATTTATGTCCAGCATGTAAAACATAAGGTACATAATTATTTATCTTATACTTTTAACAATTAATAAGTAAAATGTCATTGATTTAAAACAATAAGTAGGTATACTCAGATACATATTAAGTAACACTAAAATAATAGTTAAGTACATTTATATTAAGAAAGGGATAGAGTATTTTATTACATTTTAAAATATTCGATTATACTTAGTCTTATTGAAAATTGCTTAACTTAAAATAATAATAGTCAATAAATTGTTCCCAAGCACCTTGATACAAAAAATACCAATAATAATTGGCACTATTAATTTGTAATAACCTATCGACATATAGATATATCTGATAAAAAAAAACACAGCACCCGTATTCTGCCGCCCTAGAGAACATACACTTTAAATACAGAGACACTTATATACGAAACATGTAAGGGTCATAACAATTTATTATTTATTTATTTAATTTAATTCAAATATGTTACACAGCATAACAGTAAGAACCAAAGCACAACAAAAACACAATAATAACATCCCTTTCAAGCAAGCAACTGAAGCAACATATTATATAGACGTCGCCGCATATGTTAACTACACTTTAATTGACATTACTTGCTTGGAAGAAGAACTAAAGACCTCCAATTTGCTAACCACAAAACATATTGCACTGTAAAGAGCCATCTCGTTCAGCTGACAAATTTAGGACCACGATACGACTGTAAACTTAATCTATCGTATCTTATCTTATCTAATGGAAAAAAATAAAATAAATAAGGTGTACATTTTAGTAATCTCATAAAAATGGTATTTGCAAGTGGTAAAAATATTTTAATACCATTTTATATATTGCAAGTTAGGCTCTAGAGCAATGAGACACTTCTTATTTATTTTCACTATAGTTGTTGAATGTTGACACATATTGGGTCAAATAACGATGAATCAGCCAGGTAAAAGTTACTGTATATTCTATAAGGCAGCAGTATTATTCACGAAATTATTACAAGTTATTTAATAACGTATTTAAGTACATATTTCAGTGGTTTGGGATTTCAATCAAAATCCCAATTATCCAAAAATCTTTTTTACAAATCATAATGCATACAAAATTACAAATATTCATTAATTTCATTATGTTATATTATCGTATTTCACTTAAAAAGTTCATTGCATTAATATTAATCATATGAAAATTTCAAATTATTATAATAAAATTAGTATAAATTTCATTAATCATAGTTAAATTGCAAGAGGTGAGAAAATTATGGCACCCCTGATTTTACAAAATCATTGTTTACATTTTGTTAATACTGTCATTCACTTGTACTAAATTATTATTGTTAATAATACAAACAAATTATATTTATAAGAACAAACATGTATCAATAGGACGGTAAAATTTCATATCACAATATTAAAGAGCTATGGAATGTTTGTCATCATTTTAAAACTCTTTCAGTCTTGATTAACTGCATTTTTAATAAGTCATTGTAGATCCGAATTAAACAATTCAATACAATATTTACTACTTCAGTCTCGCTTTGGGTTTCCTTCGAAACTTAAAAAGCGAAATGATTATCTTTATACCAAAAAGGTACCAGTTAAATAAGGCATTTTAACATAATATAACTATTTAAATAGGGGGCTTGTCGTAAGTACATATTTGACCAAAATTGTTATTTCATATTTCTAAGGCACAATAATAATACTCTCCTTAACAACAAATACTTTAAAATACTGAAATCAGCAGATTCCGAAGGAAATTATATATATTTACTATCTTTATACTAAAAGTACTAGTAAAAATGTAACTATAACTGTGTAGTGATCACAGACTTACGATGTATAATAGTGATTTCCTTTTCACCGATCCCAGATGGTGAACTAGGCTCTGATGTCACAAGCCAAGGAGATAATGAAGATATTGGTTGAACCTTAGGAATGACTTCCTCTTTCCTCGAAGCTGGTTTTGGAGAAGCAACCTTAGCTTGAGACTGGGGGGGCTCCACCACAACAATAGAAACATACTGAGAATTGTTCTGGTTAGAAGGCTGTGCAAGAGGCTCATTCAAGATCTTAGGTGATGGTGATGGCTGCACAGATAAGTTAATGTTTGTTGTTTCATTTATAATTTTGACTTCATTCTCACGAGCTTTCAATATATTATTGCATTTAAGTTGTCCTGGTGGCAAAGCTTTTGTAGATGTCAAATAACACTTGGCTTGGTTGTTAAACTCCTTGTCACCTGCCGAGTCTAATTGATCTCTCTTAACTTCATTTTTAGAATCATCATTATTCAACTTCTCTTTAACCAAACTCATTAGGAGATCATTAAGAGGATTAGAGTCGGATACAGGTGTGGACGGAGAACAGTTGCAAGTTGGTTTATTGACAACCAGTTGGGTAAGATTATTCTTCTTTTCCTCCACCACAGGTTTTTCAACCTTAAACAAGACTTTGTTGCTAATAGAATCTTCTTTGGAGAGTAAGATTTCTTTTGGTGGTTCTTCATCCATGAGATTCTTAGTTGATGGCTCTCCAACTTCTGCTAGTTTCATTTCTGTGTCAAGAATAGAAGACTTCTGTGACTTAGCACTATTCTTCCTAGAGAGTGTACTCTGGCTAGAGTCAGGAAGCAAGCTTGCTAGTTCAGTGGATACACTAGGTACTTCATCTGTTCCTTCATTGGAAACTGAAGCCTCTGCTTTTGGAGTAGTCTGTTTTTCTCTTTCCCGGAGAACATGACTTTGCCTTCGAGCAAACCTCTGACTAGGCCGTCTCTCAAACTGAACAGTGCGACGTGCGCGATTCTGCTGAGTTGTTTGATACTCTGTCTTTCCAGAATACTGGAATCGCGATCCCATTCTAAAGAAGTTCTGTCGAGCTGATGGACCTTTAACTGGTGCCCGCAAGCGGAAGAATGTGTGGTGCTCGACTGCACACTTCCAAAGGTGTTTGCAAGCTTTTTCATTGTGGAGCCTAAAAACGAAAGTATGCTCCTGTTCACGACCTTGGTCATCATCCTCAACTACAACTAGGGTGAGCTTTTTTTTCTTGAAATCAAGTTTACTTATTTTTGGCCAGAAAAATAAACCAATTTTTTGAGGACCTTCAAAGACAAGAATTCCAGTTGGGGTGAGACCAAGGTGGTATTCACATCCATCTTTACCAAGAACGATATGCATGTCAACACCATACATTTCTAGCCACTTGGCTTTGTTCAGATAATTGACTTCAGCTTGTGCCGGGGTCAGTCCTTTACATTTTTTATACTCTTCCAATATTTCAATCTCCATTTCTTCTGTTTGGTTGGGTACAAACCTGAATTCGGAGACAGTGGCAGGAGTGTGCAGTGCTTCATCAAAGTCTCCAAGCTCTGATTGCAGAGCAAGAGCTGCTAACTCTACAGCCGTAGAGTGAGGGCATTCTAGTTTACTCTCCAGGATATCCTTCTTCAATTGTAAAAAGAACTGATACCTAGTGAGTTCCTCTCTTAAATTGTTTGGTTCTGATGAATAAAACTTAACCTTAAGTCTTAAAGTGTACGGTGGACCAATTTTAACTTGTTTCTTTATGGTTTTCGTGGGATCCAGCCAATGCTTTACATTGTTTGTGTCCGTAAACTGAAGACCAAAGTAGTCTTTTTCAATCAGGTCAAGTGAGTAAAATACTTGTTCATAGAGATCAACAGCACTGGCTTTCTTGGACAAGTTAATAGACAAGTCAGTATCATCTAGTAACATTACTTTACATTGTATCAAGTTTTTATTTGTAGGAGTTTTCTGACCTTGTTTGTTTCTGTTCTGGCTCGATGAGCGGCCTCTCCGGCTGAGGAAGCGCAGCATTTTGACTTCAGCTTCAGAACCTGTAAGAAAACCAACACTGAAATATTTGGGATTCACTAACCATCTGTGCCATTAACCCGTGTTAACATTTGAATAGGTGACACATGGTAATAATATTATCATAGTAATAAACAACAACTAATGTTTCAGTACGGTTTGGATACAAAAGTCGCTCGCGACATTCAAATTATACATACAGTTTCTATGCAAACTATAGTGTCTCGCGCAAAACAGGTTTTTAGAAATAACATGTAAAGTTCATTCGTCATGGATTTGAACTGCGAAAATTGTCGTGACCTCTCACTATAAGCCGTCGTAAGCTGTTTATTCTATTCACAACACTTCTACGTGCAGGTCTAACTTGATTCTTGAGCCTTTTTAATTTAATTATGAGACGTAAACTTAGTAGCAAAGTGTATTGTAAGACACTTTACTGATAACTTTGCTTGTTCCAAATGTCATTAGTGTATCGATTGTGCAAACGTGCAATATTTCCCTGATATGGCAGGAAAACCACAATGGAGCCTATAGTCAAATGATAATAGCATAATTACCAGTATAAAAGACACAACTCCTTTCAAAATTCGCAGGGATTTATTTAAATCATTTGAAGCACATATTCACAACACCCCTTCGAGAGAAGCTTACAACATAGACTAAATATATCTATTCTATACATACATGTATAAACAGATGGAGTTGACGTCAACAACCCATAAAAAAACTAAACTTGCTCAACTAAGCGGGATAAACCTTGTCTTAAACGTTCTCGCAATCATTGTCTTCATATGGCAACCCTATTTCATTCACTTAATGTCAATTTTCATTCGGTCATTTCATTCGATGTCACTGATTTCGTTTCCTTCATGCACCCTTTTTGTTGCTGATGTGTTGTGTGTGGATTCTAACCCTAAAACTACGAAATAATTCCTGATATTCTGTGAAATTTATCAAAAATCCAATCGTAAGTATTTGATGTGTCCCTAGTGACTGCAAAATGTCATAAATTTTATAACCGAAGTTGGTAAGGTTATGCCGCTTTTGAATAAGTCATACATGTAAAACAAGTTGTTCAGCTATCCAGTCGAATGTTAAAATGTTTCAAAAGACTGTATAATATAATGCAATAAGCATTCATAATGCAGTTGCATTGTCACAAACACTAATAACTTCTATAAGATTACGACAATCTAAAACAGCATGAATGTACTTTCAGGGGTAAATTTACACTGCTCTGAGCATTTTTTTCCATCGATCGAAAACGTTGCTTATTAATAACGCTTAAACAATGATTTTGTTGTTTTGATATACTTAAACCTGCTCATTTTGTTAGATGAGGGACGAAATCCAGTCATCATGGGCCGATGAGGTTGAAATAGACCAGGGAGCTCTGCCACCACCATCAGAAGTTGTGGAGAATGGACTGAAGATAGTTACAGAATACAAATATGATAATGACAACAAAAAAGTGAAGATTGTCCGCACATATAAAATTGAGAAGCGTGTTGTATCCAAGGTAAAGTAATATTTTTTTCTTGTATCTAGTGTTGGTCTATCTAATATTAAGCTACTTCAAATTGTAGATGTGTAGAAGTCATTAGCATCCTGATCTTGCATTGCCACTCTATAACATAGAGTTTTGATAATTTTGTACCCTTTTACACTGTCCCGTCAGGATGGCATTTATCATAATTTTGTTAATATTATGATGTTACATGAATTGTTCCTAAAAAAAATTACTCACATAATTTTTATTTCCATACTAATATTATAAATGGGAAAGTGTGTGTGTCTGTTTGTTTGTCCGTCTTTCACGGCAAAACGGAACGATTTTTTAAGTGGAGACAGTTGAAGGTATGGAGACTGACATAGGCTACTTTTTGTCACTTCTATCTCGAGCGAAGCCGCGGGCAAAAACTAGTAATCTATAAACAGCTCACAATTTTTATTATATGCATGAGGAAAATAAATCATATAGAAACAGTTATGTGACCAATAAGATTTAATATTATTTTAATAAGATTTCAGTCCAGTACTATTCCGTTTACAGAGCATTGCCAAACGCAAGACTTGGACCAAATTTGGTGACTCTGCCAACGATAAGCCTGGACCTAACCCAGCTACCACCAACGTTGCTGAGGATGTGTTCATGCAGTTCATCACTAGCAAGGAAGAGGCTCAACGGCCTGATGATGGACAACTTGATGGACTTAAGGTACGGGGTTAAAGACTATTTTCAAGTGATTGAGTTGGAGGCCAGAAGGGTAGCTGAAGACAGGAAGGCTTCACAGATATGTGAAAGCTCAGGCTTCCTGTCCATCTCAGGAGTTCAGTCATCACAATGACAAGAAGCTATATTTAAAAATTATTAATGAAACTTTATAATCATTATAAATCACCATTTTGTAAATACATAATATAATTGTGAGTGCAAAATCTTGACTATCTTGAGCATAAACTATAAAATTCAATTTAAAAAATGTGAAATATGCCTGGTTCAAGAGCTCTACAGAAAATTGTGCACTTCATAGACCCGAAAACAGACACAATGTCCGTTTTGTGACCCATGCTTATTTATATTCGAGAGGGACTTATTACCTTTTGCTGTCTGTATATTTTTGCTGATCACATCAATTTATGTTTCCAGCCACCGACAAGCAGTGTGATCTTCAAGTGCCGTACGTGCCAGGGCGAGCACTGGACCCTCAGTTGTCCTTTCAAGAACACGCAGATGGCTCAGAGCAAGGTTGGAGAGGCGGCCAAAGCTGCAGGTGAGTGTTATTTTTTTTTTGGCAGTTTCAACCACATAAAAAAAATGTGATAGGACGAAAACAAAGAGCCAGGTCGTCTGATGGTAAGTGATCATTGCTGAACATCATAAGGTGCATTGCCATATCTTTATAGTTTTGGCAACAGGAAGTCACCTGGTTCAATGTAATGCCAACTTGCAACGACAACATAAGTTTCTTTATAGTTTTGTTTCTTTTTTCTTTGTTTAGTTAAGCATGTACTCACATTTCTTATATTGTAAGCCTTTGTATGTTGTGTTGTGGATACGAATAAAGTTACCTATCTATCTATCAACCATAGTGTGATCTTGAAGTGGCATACATACTAGGGCGAGGCAGCCAAAGCTGCTGGTGGGTGTGTTAGAGTTGGTGCTATACAAAGTGTATACAAAGTAAAAATACATTTAGCTATACTGACTACTGCTGTTGTTGACTACAGATTAAATTGTGTTATATGAACTGTATACCATGATTTTCCTTAAAGCATTATGTAGTATAGGTAACTACAAATAGAATTCTCTGTTTTTTTATCTAAAGACGCAGGTTGTATTTATTTTACATTATTTGCACAACAGTTATTATAATTTATGTAAATTGTAAACTGAAATAAATGTCACATACAAAGAAAAAATTACCAAGGCCTCCAAGTGTCCAAAGCTGGTTAAAAATTAAAATATTAAGATAATTTAATAACTTTTTGTTCTAAGAGTTGTAAATTGTTTATGAAAATAACATTTTTTCATCCGTCGAAAATGGTGCTGATATTCTATCAAGTGTACTTTAATTTAATTTATTTATTTCCCATATAGGTATGCAAGATTATGTCCGTCAGTTTTTGCTTATGACTAAAACAACTGTTTTTACTAAGATTTTTATTATAAATTGAAATAGATATTTACACGAAAGAAAAAACGACAAGGCCCACTGGTGGCCGAACCGGGAATCGAACCCGGGTCTTCAGCTTACACGGCTAACGTCATTACCACTAGACAAAAAAGAACAAATAAAAAAATATTCAATAAAATAATTTGATTTGTTCCCTGGTTGTAAAGATTGTTATCGTTTCCCAGACACCAAGACCGGCGGCACCACGAACAAGTACGTGGCGCCCTACGCGCGCGAGGGCGCCACGCGCGTGCCCGGCCGCGGCCCGCCCGACGCGCGCCGCGACGACGTGGCCGCCATCCGCATCTCCAACCTCAGCAACTTCGCCGTGGAGGCCGACTTGGAGGACTTGGTCAAAGGCTTCGGCCCGGTGCAGAAGCTGTATCTTGCCAAGGAAAAGGTTAGTTTTGGCACCTTTGGAGTATTATTAAAATCTTCTCTATAACACCAGGCGCGCGCCGTGACGATGTGACCGCCATCCGCATATCTAACCTCAGCAACTTCGCTGTGGAGGAGGACTTGGTTAAGGGCTTTGGTCCGGTGCAGAAGCTGTACCTTGCTAAGGAAAAGGTTAGTTTTGGCACCTTTAGAGTATTATTAAAATCTTCTCTATAACACCAGGCGCGCGCCGTGACGATGTGACCGTGATCCGCATATCTAACCTCAGCAACTTCGCTGTGGAGGAGGACTTGGTTAAGGGCTTTGGTCCGGTGCAGAAGCTGTACCTTGCTAAGGAAAAGGTTAGTTTTGGCACCTTTAGAGTATTATTAAAATCTTCTCTATAACACCAGGCGCGCGCCGTGACGATGTGACCGCCATCCGCATATCTAACCTCAGCAACTGCTGTGGAGGAGGACTTGGTTAAGGGCTTTGGTCCGGTGCAGAAGCTGTACCTTGCTAAGGAAAAGGTTAGTTTTGGCACCTTTAGAGTATTATTAAAATCTTCTCTATAACACCAGGCGCGCGCCGTGACGATGTGACCGCGATCCGCATATCTAACCTCAGCAACTTCGCTGTGGAGGAGGACTTGGTTAAGGGCTTTGGTCCGGTGCAGAAGCTGTACCTTGCCAAGGAAAAGGTTAGTTTTGGCACCTTCAGAGTATTATTAAAATCTTCTCTATAACACCAGGCGCCCGCCGTGACGATGTGACCGCGATCCGCATATCTAACCTCAGCAAATTCGCTGTGGAGGAGGACTTGGTTAAGGGCTTTGGTCCGGTGCAGAAGCTGTATCTTGCTAAGGAGAAGGTTAGTTGTAGTTCTTATATTAGTAAATTAAGGCTTCTGCAAAAACGCTAGATGTGCACCAGGATGCCATCCGCGGACCTGACGTCGGCAACTTTGCGATGTAAGCAGATTTGATTAAGGGCTTCAGAATGGTGGAGGAATTGAATTTGCTACAGAAAAGGTGAGTTTTAGTACTTGTAGTAGTAGAAGTAGTTTAATAGCCTTGTCTCAAATGTAAAAAAAATACGACTAGGCTGTGACGGACCGACGCGCGTTACATAATCGCCATGATCATCTCCCACATACAAGACCAATTCATTCTAACTTGGTGGCAATTTTAACAATTCATAAAAGCGATAGAACATAATTATACGATACAATAACCCTGGATATGTGGATATTCTTCTAAAATAATAACCTTTACTTGAACTGTCCTGTCTACAGTGTGTTACCGCCACCAATAATAATACTGTCATTTAGCAACTGTTTACGCATATCAGCAAATCATAGGTATTTAAATTAACTGAAAAAAATATTTTCGAAATCGCGTGCACTTCTTAATTGTCATTACTCACATCGCTCATACTTAAATATGTTATGATATGAGCTGTCTTTGCCCTCACTTGACAAGTAGCTTGGTCAACGAACGATTCTAGATGGAATGGCCGAAAGCAGAAAGTTTCACTACGGGATGTTGTTAGGGATAGTCAGGAGACATACATACTAAAAGTCCTCGGACTTTGGACGTGAGCTCGAAGAGGGGGGGATGAAGAAGGTCCCATTTTTTGGTTTTTTGCTCATATTTCAAAAACTATGCGTCATACAAAATTTTGGTTTACTACACTTTGAAAGCTTATATAATTCTCTACAACTTTAATCTAGAAACTTTTTTTCTATTCTTAACCATTATCTAGGTATGAGCTCCTAAAAATTGTTAATATTTTAAAAATCGTCGTCCCCCCACTTTTTACTTCATAAATTGCTCCATATCTTGAAAAATATTTATCTTAGACAAAAGTTTTCTTATAAAATCTTGTAGATCATTCAAATAACTTTCATAATATGTGTACATATGCTTCGGTGTCATGTACCGTTGAATAATTATACGACTTTAAAACGAAATGTAACAACAAATGTATGTGATAAACGTGTAAAATATGTATTTCATGAACATGATTGTATTATGATTTTACGATGCTGTATAAATGCATTCACACAACAGGTAACAATACAATTAGCTGTACATAAAGGCCTTCTCACACCCACATCTACCACTACTACCATCTGTGTTGCACCGGCAAAATATTAACTTCAGTATTTCTTCCGGAGCAGCTGGTACTTTTTTTTGCACAGGAATCAGTAAGTTGCTTTCGTTCCGTGCCATCGCTCATGGGAGCCTGGGGTCCACTTTGACAACTAATCCAAAGATTTGGCGTAGGCACTAGTTTTACGAAAGCGACCGCCATCTGACTTTCCAACCCGAAGGTTAACTAGGACTTATTGTAATTAGTCCGGTTTCCTCACGATGTTTTCCTTCACCGAAAAGCGACTGGTAAATATCAAATGACATTTCGCACTTAAGTTCAGAAAAAAGTCATTGGTACGAGCCGGGTTCGAACCCGCGACCTCCGGATCGAAAGTCAACGACACCCCCAGGATACAGGAAGACACTGATGATATTGTCTAAGATACGTACAGTTGTCACATCTGATCCAGACGACATGGAAGAAACAGTTTCAATTTGTTTAATTTATTTGGGACAACAAACACAGTAACACACAAGGTTATAATAGAGAATTGCAGTGTTGACAGTAGTAAGGTGTGAGACCAACAACATTTCAAACAAACAATGAATACCGATTAGTACCGTCCCGCCCAAAGAGGCAGCGAGTAAATAAAACACGTGCAAGTTATATCGATACCTCCTAAGGATACTGAGGCAAGTGCAAAGTCATGATTTTACAGGAGAGCCGTTCAAAGGTACAAAGTAACATAACTAACATATTTGTTTACGTAATAACATAAAAATTCGGATTTGTTTTAACTAAATAAATGAGGTTATTCCTGCATTCATGAGAATTTCCAATTTATAACAGTTCATGATATAAGAGTACTTGATCCAGTATACGAGTATTTTAGCGCACTTGGTCCAGTATTCGTCAAGTACGTATAAAAACCTTTTTTTACGTTAAAATTTGATTTAAAGTAGAATAGTAGTAGAAAACTTTTAAGAGTTAGGACATAATTGTAACTTAAGCTGTTATTAGTAATTTTTACCTCCGAAACTAAGTTAGTTAGTTGTATCAGTATTCCACACTTTTTTACCTCCCTCGCTAATATACCAATGACTTTTTATTATTTATTTATTATTTGGAGAACCAACAGCTTACAATTCAGAATAAACAATATAACCCTAGTAACAAACAGCCAATTATTATATACTAGCGACCCGCCCCGGCTTCGCACGGGTAAGGACTGTATCGTTAATTATAGGGACAATACAAACCTCGTCTAAATGTTGACATGTGCATAATTTTGTATTATTATGGTCCGAGAGTATGATCTGAAGGTATTGCTAAGTACTATTTGACATAAGAAGGTCTGCTATTTTTTTTATTTTAGGGACTTTATGGTACTTTCATTAAGGTCTAGCAAATACATTTTGGACAACCCCTAATCTGGCTTAATTTGAGAATATCTCAAAGACTCTTTGTACGATTTCGACAAACAAAGGTTAATATGCTGCCAAAATATGTTTTTTAAGAGTCCTCTTCATGGTTGTTCAATTGGGTACTTGCAGAATAAATGCGGTGAATTTATATAATTAAAAAAAACGCATTTTTGAGCAACGTTCCGGATTGCCGTAAATTTTTGATACAAGCAGGATGAGAGAAATAGATAAAAAAATTAGGCATAGGCCAATATCTAATAGACATTCATGGTGTTTGAACAGTGCCTAAACCAGATCGATATAAACAGTGTATGATAGTTAATTTCGACATCAAAGTCGGAGTTAGCGTAAGCGCCATGCCACATTCTCTAAATGGCCGCCATACACAGATCATGAACTTTATTTTTTAAAAATAACAGTGGCTAGACTATGTCTAGATATTCTGCTTTGTGGATCATGTGTCGTTGAGGTTCGCACTGTACAATTTTTTTTCGCAATTGTGTCGTCTTGTACGCACTTTGTGAATTTTCTAGTAGCATTTGTCCGAAATCGTAATCGGTACTCGGGAGGATTAAGTCAATGCTGTCTAAACCACATGCTTTACGTCGAGTTTTTAGGACAAAATGCGTACCTTATTATGTGCCTTATTAAAGCCCATGTCTTGTTATAAGAAAAAAATATAATAGCAAATAAATACGGCTACTCAAAGTTGTCTCCATATTTAACGATACAGTCTTTACTATACCTAATACTGAAGTTAATATTTTGCCGGTGCACCACAGATGGTAGTAGTGGTAGATGTGGGTGTGAGAAGGCCTTTATGTACAGCTAATTGTATTGTTACCTATTGTTTGAATGCATTTATACAGCATCGTAAAATCGTAATACAATCATGTTCATGAAATACATATTTTACACGTTTATCACATACATTTGTTGTTTCATTTCGTTTTAAAGTCGTATAATTATTCAACGGTACATGACACAGAAGCATATGTACACATATTATGAAAGGTATTTGAATGACCTACAAGATTTTATAAGAAAACTTTTGTCTAAGATAAATATTTTTCAAGATATGGAGCAATTTATGAAGTAAAAAGTGGGGGGGGGACGATTTTTAAAAAATTAACAGTTTTTAGGAGCTCATACCTAGATAATGGTTAAGAATAGAAAAAAGTTTCTAGATCAAAGTTGTAGAGAATTTTATAAGCTTTCAAAGTGTAGTAAACCAAAATTTCGTATGACGCATAGTTTTTGAAATATGAGCAAAAAACCAAAAAATGGGACCTTTTTCATCCCCCCCCTCTTCGAGCTCACGTCCAAAGTCCGAGGACTTTTAGTATGTATGTCTCCTGACTATCCCTAACAACATCCCGTAGTGAAACTTTCTGCTTTCGGCCATTCCACCTAGACCCCCCTTTTGAGCATTCATTGACTGATCTAAAGTGTGTGTGCTGTACATTGCTAGCAATAAATTTTTTGTTAAAAATTTTTTTGCGAATTTAACTAAAAGTGATATACAGGGTGGTTCCTGACAATGAACCTAGCTACGTGTCGAATTTAACGGAAAACAAAAAAAACACAGTGTATACAATGGTTCTAATAAAAAAATGCCTCTTTCAGAGCACCGGCCACTGCAAGGGCTTCGCGTACGTGCACTTCAAGTTCCGCGCCGACGCCGCCAAAGCCATCCAGACCCTCAACGGCCACGGATACGATCATCTCATCCTCAACGTGGAGTGGTCCAAGCCTCCGCAGAACAATTAAACGTATTAACAGCATTATCGTTCCATTATTCACAAAATATATTGTATAAAATGTATGATTGTTTTTTTTTCGCTAAAGAGCGATCTCTACCAGACAACCTTTGGGTAGCGGAAATAAAAAACATAATCAAAAAATCGTCGTCTAATCGTCTTCTAGATTCTATATCCATACTAATATGTATTATAAATGGGAAAGTGTGTGTCTGTTTGTTTGTCCGTCTTTCACGGCAAAACGGAGCGACGAATTGACGTGATTTTTTAAGTGGAGATAGTTGAAGGGATGGAGTGACATAGGACATAGGCTACTTTTTGTTTCTTTCTAACACGTGTGAAGCCGCGGGCAAAAGCTAGTAATAAATAAAGAAGAAACTCACTGACTGACATCAACGCACAGCCGAAACCACTGATTCTAGAGATTCCGAATTTGGCACGTTGGTTTCTTTCTTATGCGGTGTCAAAGTCATGCATCTACTATTTTATAAAATGATTTCTACAAGATCCTAGGCAGCGTCCCCACTCATGAGACGCATGTCTTGCGGCGCGCAACGGACGTAATTCAAAAAACGTCTCCTCAGTACATTTTGTATAGGAAGGACGTAAGACGCGCCCCCAGGAGGCGCGGCGTGGCGGAGACGTCGGTTGCGCGCCGCAAGACATGCGTCTCATGAGTGGGGACGCCGCCTTAGCCAGCGTTCCCACTTAAGCGTCGCGTGTCTCGGGGCGCGCAACGGACTGTAATGTACTGAGGAGACGTTTTTTGAATTACACTCGGGTGGCGTGGCGCGGACGTCCGTTGCGCGCCCCGAGACACGCGACGCTCTGATGTGGCCGGTCCCTTAAGAGTCCGAGATAACGTCTTTCAAGCTTGTGGTATTTAATTTCTCTCACACGCGATTAGCCTTCAATGTTAATGAGCTGTTTGAATTAAAATTGGTCTAAATTATTTGAATGTTCTTGCTTAGAATATAAGGTTTACTTTTGAAGAGATTCTTTTATTGCAAGTTTCCAATAGGCATATTTATTGTGATATACTGATTCTCTTATTTTCAATATAATTAGCTATTTTCAATATGCTTTCTATTATATATTACCACAGAATATATAATAGTACAAGTACAGAAGGCTCACTCCTTTGATGTTCACAAAACGCCGCCATTATAAATTCTTACCTACATTAACAAACGGACCGCACGCGTGCAGACGACATTGAATTCTATTGCAACTAAAACAAATGTTATTAGAACCATAACAGTTTATTAGAAGCATGTTGACAAAATCTTAAAATATTGCTACCATGATAAATTCACTTTGTATACCAGCTACAAAAAAATACATGTCTTTCGATACTATATTTCTTATAGTTTAGGACTTAGAATTATAACAAAAAATTAAATACATAACAAACAAGCACAAGTGTTCTTGTAAGACTAGAATTCTTGAAATTGAAAGTGTATGACGAAATGAATTTACAAATAAATTTAACAGAAACATTAAACAATGTCAAGAAGGTATGTTAAGAATTCCAAAACATCCAAACATAATTGGTGAAAAAGTTTTACTACTCTATTACTAGAAGAGAATGATTAAATAAATGAATGCATTGAACCAAGTTAATTGTGCAACACTTAGGAAATACCCAGAAGTGAGCTACAGTTTAATATGCTGCCAAAAAGATTCTTCTTATGGCAAAAGCTTAATCTATTCAGTGCACACACACATGGAGGGTTGAAGTGAAATCAGCTATCAAAATAATTGAGAACTCCTCTCAACTAGAATAGCTTCTATACTTTATCTTGATATCTGATTTAACAGCTCAACCCTAACATTGACACTATATACATCATTTATACATTGACACAGATGACTTCACTTCTTAGATATCAATGTCATATTTCTCGTCATCACTATTAGGGCTGTACACTTCATCAGGAAGGTGGACCTCCCCACAGAACATTAGCTCTACATAGTGGAAGTAGTCAAGCGCAATATTGGTAAGCATTGCTCCAGTGGTCACTCCCAGGAAAGTGCCAATGACTGGCCTCTGTCCTACTGAGCTTCTCAGAATAGCCCACAAGAATATTGATCCAAGTGGCCAGAGACAGCCCCCGAGGAATGCCCAAGAGAACCTTCTAGCTGGCACTGCTGCTGCCATGTGGGGTCGAGCCCAAAGCCACAGCCCTGCTCCACCGCCAGCTGATAGGAACAACAGGTCAGTGACATCTCGACGTGGAAATAACCTGAAAATAATAATCAATATATGAAATTGTAGAATGAGTTCGGGATATCGTAGAAAGATATAAAGAATTCGTTTGCCTCACTCACCTGACCATTAAATGAGGGTTCATCACAGATATTGATAGTGTTGTATAACTGACCAGACCTTGCATCGGTAAATAGTAGTACAACACATTGTCCCTTGTGAATGGTGGTATTTTCACTTTTTGAACTGACTTATTAACATAATCCACAGCTTTAGGCACTGTAGCCGGCAGGTTGCCAAGCTGCCCTCGAATGTTACGATAAATTCTTTCTAGGATCTCCATTTTGAGAGGAAATGTAATATTTCAATACTAACGCACTCTAGACTATTGCGCTGGTTAAGGTTACACTCATAGACATAATTTGGCAAGTGCAATGGTTTGTAATGTTATTTTTAATTTAATGCAATTCTATTTTTTCAGTACAATGCACTGCGATACAATTCAATGCATTCATTCATTCACATCCTGTCATCGTACGTCAAATCAAACCGTGTGACTGGACGTGTGGTAGTGTGATTGCTTGACCGGAACGGGGAATGAATGGATGTGAGTACATAAATTATAAAATCTTTTTAATAATATTTTGTAATTATTTATAATGCATTCTTCCCGAAAATATAATTTACACTATAATCTATGTATATATTAATTAAGTTGTCGAGTTTATAGACCGTCAACCACAGAATTATAATTAAACCAGAATGAGTTGTTAGCCCAAAAAGTGTGTCCACATGAGAGGTTAAAGTTGGGGCTGGTGTCCCTCTCGCACTTATTACCACTATCAAAATCATTTGAATGACGTCATCACTGTCATCATTTGGGGATACCAGTCAATATTCAAAGTTACTACCAAATCTACTAATACCCAATTAAAGGTTTTTAATAATTGCGCAATTTTTTGGTTTTATGGCTTCATAATAATGACTTACCAATTCGTTACAAGGTATTAATACCCTTGCCTCAATATAATACGAAAATAATTTAAGTACAGGTAAAAATACTACTACTATAGTAATTTTTTAACACTGGTCACACGTGCGAGAGGGACACCAGCCCCAACTTTGACCCTCTCATGTGGACACACTTGTGCTAGTCTGTCAAGAACGCCTTTATGCGCAGGTGATAAGGTTCAATTTAGTATGGCAAAAAAAGTGTGAGCTCAGTCCCTATTGTAGGTCGATGCCGTCAACCAAATCTTGTCACTAGCAAAAGGCGGCAAATTTGAAAAATCGCGGGCTAGCAACACTAGTTTTGAAAATCGGTGGAAATTCGCTTGTGATTTGTATCTTATCTGTGGAAACTTCCACCCTACCAAAAAGAGAAATAACTAGCACATATCCGTCCCTTTTTAATACATTATCTAATTCGTAAGGAAGTAAAGGATGACTATACTATTTCAATTTTAATACTGCAGGCTGAGCGAGCCCCTTGAAAATAAAATATCTGTGGCTGTTCGACGTACATTGCTGGTTTTTGTTCGTTTCATAGGGATACCATACTTTAGTTTGATGTACATTGCTACTGCCAAAATTTGGTTGACAGGCTATAGTTAGTACCAAAGAGCATTGAATCACTACGTTTTATATTTTGGCTAGTACGAAATACCACTTTGGCTATGGTCAGTAACTTCTCTCCACTGACACCGACGAGTCCTGACATGGCGCCATTTTATAAATATTTTCTGTGATTATGGTAAATAAAATATGTTTCATCCTAAGGTTTCATCATCATTTAAATGGTGCTGTATATAGCTGGACTATAATGTAATCCTACTATGAAAAACCAAAGAAAAACAACGTGAGTAGGTGGTATTCAAATTTTTATTTTCATTAGTTTTGTAGGTATTTTTGCATTAACAACTTCATTGATTAAACTTTCTCCTAAAGGACTAGCAGCTTGAATATCTAATTTGCTTATATCTGTAGTTATATCTATACTTCTCCTCCACTTTTCTAAGCCATTCCATGCTATCATAACACCATTATCGGTACAAAGTTTTGGTAAAGGTCTGTATATCTTGTAATCTGATTCACCACATAAATAGGTTAATGCATTGAATATATAGTTATTACATGCAACTCCACCAGACACAACTAGCTGTTTATTATCTTTGGGTATTAGGTTGTTTTGCTCACAAAATTCCATGGCTCTCTGTGTTCTATGCACCAAGTGCCTTGAAACAGCCATCAAAAGTGCAGCACACAAATCATTCACTTCCAGAATCAATTTGTCAGCTACAATGTTATGATCCTGTTCTTTCCTGTGAAGCTGATAGATGACAGAGGTCTTTAAACCATTGAAATTAAAATTACAATCTCTGTATTCGGCTCGTGCCAGTGGGAGTTTAAATACATGAGGATTAGTAGCCTTTGATGCTGCTAATTCTATAGCTTGGCCTCCGCATATTTTAGAATATTCTGCTATGTTTCGCAACTTCATTCTCCTAGCAACTTTGTCAAAAACCTCACCGGGTGCTATATCCATACTTTGTCCAAGTAACTGAAAATGATTCACATCTTGAGCAACAGCCAGCAAGCAGTGTCCCCCTGATATTAACGAAACTAGGAACGGAAAAGATATGTTGTGATGCATTCTTGCTGCTAAAGCATGTGCCTCCATGTGATGTATAGGAATTATAGGTTTCTTATGAAGTCTTGATAAATACTTAGCATATTTCATACCAACTACAAGACTTAATGCTAAACCTGGTCTTAGAGTGACTGCTATGGCAGATATATCTTGCATTGTCAATTTCGCTTTCTGTAAGGTATCATTTACAGTTGGTTCAATATACTTTTTATGTAAGTCTTGAGCAACATCAGGTATGATTCCTCCATTCCGAAGATGCATAAGGTTCTGTGAGTGCAGGCTTTCTGAAAGTAACTTTCCATCGTGGCTTACGATGGCGCAACCGGTGTCGTCGCAAGATGTCTCGATTCCAAGAATAGCACTTCCAGAATAATTTCTATGGTTATTGAAAATTTTTATTTTCCTTTGCTGTATAAATTTTTGAGTCACACAATTGAACAATGACCGTGTGTAGTTCATCATATTTAGTTAAGGTCACTAGTCGTAACGTTATGGTAAAATAAGATTTTGTACCAATATTTATATGAAGATAGGTTATGTTTTTATCAGCATGGCATATTTACTCGTAACATCTGTTCGATAGACATATTCTAATATGTGTATAGTACAACACACGCAGCTTAGTCTACAGGTTTCATGAGCGAAGTCAGTAATTTTATTTCAAGACACTCGTAAAATAATTATTGTGTAAGTAAAGTCAGCTGGAAGGCAGCGGATTTGTTGTCTTTGTTGACAATATTGACACTGACAGTGACAAAGTAAGAAGTGGTGTCAATTTGACAAACGTTTAAGATGCGTTCCGAAGAGTAGTGCATTCAGAGTCTTTATATAATCTCGAATACTATGAAGCGCCTGCGTCTTCGCGCTGCGGAGGCGCGAAGTTAAAATTTTCTATGGGTATTAAACCTTCGCCCCCTACATTTTCAATCATTTTCTTTAGTGTTATGGCTCGTTGATGATTCCACCAACGTCAAAGTTTAGAAAAACTCGCGCTTTATGAAGATAATGCATTGGCTGGTGAGCACGACATATTTCAAATTTGCCGCTTATTTTAGTGACAAGATTTTGTTAGCCCATTATAGTTAATCTTATTTTACCTTGAAGTTACTTCTAGGGAACAAATCAAATTATTTTATTGAATATTTTTTGATTTGTTATTTTTCCAAGTAGTCACACTACTATATATAAATTATAAATTGAAATAGATATATTCTAATTCTTTACCACTAGACTCTAGTCTAGTGGTAAAGACGTTAGCCGCGTAAGCTGAAGACCCGGGTTCGATTCCCGGCTCGGCCGCCAGTGGGCCTTGCCGTTTTTTCTTTCGTGTATGATATCTATTTCAATTTATAATTTATATATAGTAGTGTGACTACTTGGAAAAATAACAAATCAAAAAATATTCAATAAAATAATTTGATTTGTTCCCTAGTTGTATAGATGGCAGCACCATCTCTCTCGCTATATCGTAATCCTGCAAAGGATTCATATAGGAGGTGCGAGCACTAATTGTTCGCCCTTAGAGTTGGTCAAAAGGCGCCTAGCCTTATCAGAGATAACATACACTAGAGAAATTTCGTCGGGTACCACGGCGTCTAGTGGTAAAGACGTTAGCCGCGTAAGCTGAAGACCCGGGTTCGATTCCCGGCTCGGCCGCCAGTGGGCCTTGCCGTTTTTTCTTTCGTGTATGATATCTATTTCAATTTGAAGTTACTTGTTACTTCGCAACTTCGGTTTGGAATTTCCAAGTTTCACTTTTCAAGTAAGTTAGCGATTGTCCATGGTGCAGTTTTCGGGGGGTAATTTATTATCTCTTCTAGTCGTGGAATCACGTAAACTTAGTAAAAATAGGTAAAGTCACCATTATAATATCAGACGGGTCCAGTTGCTCAAAATGTATTTGAACATGCACTTTTGGGCCTTAACAATAAATATGTATTGTTCAGATATATGTGAACACCATGGCCACTTGACTGTAGGTACATTATACAGCAGACCCTGCTCTCCTCCAATACATATTTATCTGCATATTAAAAAGGGGCCAGTTTTTTGTTCTTTATTTGCAATGCGCATCTTATTTCGAATGCATAAGTAACTTTGTAACTTGAACCTCAGTGCTAGTCCGCGTGTCGTGTTCAGTTTACCGCTTGTTGTCTTTAGAAAACAAATTCTTCCAAATAAACATGTATAAAATATCCTCAGCGGTAGTAAAAAGACTTGAAATGGGTTCTGTTTGTTGTGTAAAGTTCAGTTCAATCGCTGCCGAGCGGGTAGTGCAAGGCCGTGATATAAAAATAAAAGCATTCGAGGATATACCTGGGCCAAAGAGTTATCCTGTTGTTGGGACACTTCATAAGTATTTGCCTTTAATAGGTAAGTAAATGGTTAATAAAATAACCTTCTTATGCTAAACCAATTTTACGTTAAGGCTTTTTAAAATAGAGGTGTAAGTAGGTATTGCAGGTACATACCTACCTTAACTTTTAGTTGGGCCAATAGATTAGGTACTTTAGATAGGTATAAGTAGGTAACTAAAGTAACATTAACATTACATGCACCGTACATGAGAATTAACGCATTGAAGTAGTAGGTAGGTACTCGTAATATTTTCTTTTATAATCGATAGGCGGGAGATAAGTTCTGTGTCACTGGTAAGGTCTTCATTGGCATGAAAGCTTGCACCTAAAATAATCACACCCTTTTAATTATACCACCGTCTTATATTTCTAATCGAAAAGCTATGTTTGTAAACTGTAATGGAATACGTCTGGTATTATTCATTGTGTACTAGCCTTGCGATCTCGTAAACTACCTACCGGTCTGTAACGTGTTCACGGATTGCGCAAAAACATTTTTAAGATTTTACATAGAAAAGAAGTCAAGCGTAGGTATTCATTTATGTTTACCTCTTATTTCTCGTTACTCTTAGGCCGTTTTCACATTATCCGATCCGATATCGGATGTAGAAAGGATGTAAAATGTAAGATTTATGCGCTTCCAGGTCTTCATTTATGTATTTAATAGATAACTATTACTAAAAAACGATATAAAACGCAAAAATTGCGGATTTAATGCCGATGGCACTTTCCTACAACAGTTTTTGTCCGAGGCACCATCGAACTGCCGATATCGGCAGGACGCTTCCGACATTTTTTGGCATGCCGGACCCCCCGCCAGTTGTCGGCCGATAATATTTGTTTGTGTGCGTATATAATGTATGTATACGTTTGTAGTAGGTAGTGTGCGTGACAAAAATGGCGTCTATTAAACAGTTGCTAATGATCGAAATTCAAAATACATAGTTGACAATTTCCATGGAAAAAAGAAGGTTGTAATGCATCGGTCCGAATTGCGGATACTAGTTTTTTTATCTTTTAGTAGATATAGTTGAATGTAAAATTATTTATTTTGCCTGACACTCTGAGTATTTTTTATGCTCGTTATTTTAATTTTACAATATAATATTTAGGATATAGTGCTTATAATTATTAAATATAAAACATTTTTTAAATATTTTTTGATACAAAATCATACTTCATTGATTTGGAACAATGCGTTTTATCGGACCGACATCCGACACTATCGGAAGCGTTTATCGGATGTAGGATGTCGGTCCGACATCCGATATCGGATCGGATAATGTGAAAACGGCCTTAGGGTCCCCCCACATCTAGCGTCTCGCGAGCGTAGCGTCGGCCCAACTGTATGGACGAAGACGTCGCGTCAGGCTTTGCCATACAGTTGGCCCGACGCTACGCTCGCGAGACGCTAGATGTGGGGGGACCCTTAAGTACTTGTTTATTTTACAATTGACCTTTTAATATTTTTGAAGTGTTCTCAATGAAAAATTGAAAAGGAAACATTGCTCTAATAATATTTCCAGGCGACTACAACGCGAACTCCCTAGATAAGAACGCCTGGTTCAACTACCGTCGGTACGGCGACCTCGTCCGGGAACACCCGGCCGTCCGGCTGCTCCACGTGTTCGATCCGGACGACATAGAGACGGTGTTCCGGCAGGATGACCGGTTCCCGGCGCGCAGGAGCCATGTCGCGATGCAGCACTACAGGCTCGGCAAGCCAGCTGTTTATAGCACAGGAGGATTGCTCTCTACGTAAGATGTCTATATAATATAAAGCTACAACCCGACTGACATTTTTCCAAAAATGGGCAGAAGGAGTTTTTGCAGGTGGCAGTGTTTGGTGTGGTCGTATAGAGTTTGGTCCTGCGACCCCGGATAGATCAGACCGTCGGTCTATCGGTTCCGGGTAAAAAAATGTTGGACGGCCTGGCCAAACGGCTGGAGTTAGCCGGGGAGTGTTCGACCAAATGTCATAGAGGACCCTGGGCAGTTTTTGACGCCGCCATTTTTTTTTCAAAATGGCCGACTTTTTTTTTTTGACAATTTTTCAAATTTATCGTGGAGTGCTCAAATTTTGGTCGTAGAATCTCCAAGCGGCCTTGATTCGAATGAAATAAAAAAAAATTGAAAAATGCTACAAATGTGAGAAAACTGGCCACTTTTATTTTGTATGGCAACTTTTAAACCGTAAGAGATAGTCGGGGGGTGCTCGACCAAATGTCATACAGGTCTCGGAGTAGAAAAAAGTTGCATTAAAAAAAATTCAAAATGGCCGACTTTTTTTTTTGAAAAATTTCAAAATGGTCTGAAATTTGGCAGATGGGTGGAAGGTCGCCCCAAGATTTGTATACAAAAAGAAAATTTTGAAAAATTCAAAATGGCGGCCTTTGAGGGCCAATTGAAATTTGAATGGAGGTTTTTCTTTTAATTACCATAGCTCCGTAACGGTACAAAGAAGTGAAAAGTGCTCAAACAAATGTTATACAGTCACCCGAGGTCCATCGAATGGCATTAAAAAAAAATCAAAATGGCCGACTTTTTTTTTCGAAAAATTTCAAAATGGTCCGAGCGCGCTGAAATTTTGCACACGGATAGACAGCCACCCCAAGATTAGTATACAAAAAGAAAATTTTGAAAAATTCAAAATGGCGCCCTTTGAAGGCCAATTGAAATTTGTATGGAGGTCTTTTTTTTTAATCCCCATAGCTCCGTAACGGTAGGAAAAAGGTTAAATGTGCTTGAAGTAATGTTGTACAGTTCTCTGAGGTCCATCGAATGGCATTTACAAAATTTCAAAATGGCCGACTTTGAAATTTTTTTTTTTTATTTTCGGTCCGAGCGCGTTCAAATTTGGCACGTGGTAAGAACGGGGGCCAAAAATAGAAATGAGAAAAAAAAATTTGGAAAAGTCAAAAACGGTGGCGAGAGGGGAAAAAGTCAAATTTCCCTACCAGTTTGTATGGAGGTTTTTTTTTAAATCCCCATAGCTCCGTAACGGTAGGAAAAAGGTTAATAGTGCTTAAACTAATGTTGTACAGTTATCTGAGGTCCATCGAATGGCATTTACAAAATTTCAAAATGGCCGACTTTGAAATTTTTTTTTTTTATTTTCGGTCCGAGCGCGTTCAAATTTGGCACGTGGTAAGAGCGGGGGCCAAAAATAGAAATGAGAAAAAAAAATTTTGGAAAAGTCAAAAACGGCGGCGAGAGGGGACAAAGTCAAATTTCCCTACCAGCCTGAGGGAGCGTTCCACAGCCCAACGGTCATTGCTCCGGTCCAAGTTCCGAGCTGCGTACAGACAGTGCTCCCAAGCAAAAAATATAAGTAAAAGTGTCTAAAAATATACGTAAAGTGCCGCGGAGGCCCGACGCGGAGCTTCGAAACCAAGCGAAGGCCGAAGGCCGAGCTCCGCGTAGGGCCGAAGGCCCGGAGCGTCCCTGAGAGGGGCGCCAACTTCCCTACAACCCCCACAGTAACTATGCGGAGGGCCGAAGGCCAGGAGCGTGTCTGAGAGGCTCCCATCAAGCACGCGAAGGCCGCAGGCCGAGCTGCGGGCAGAGAATGCTCCCAAGCAGAACAATAATGAAAGTGTCTAAAAAGCGACGCGGCGGGCCGGAGGCCCGACGCGGAGCTTCGAAACCAAGCGAAGGCCGAAGGCCGAGCTCCGCGTAGGGTCGAAGGCCCGGAGCGTCCCTGGGAGGGGCGCCAACTTCCCTACAACCCCCAGTAACCACGCGGAGGGCCGAAGGCCCGGAGCGTGTCTGAGAGACTCCCAAGCACGCGAAGGCCGCAGGCCGAGCTGCGGGCAGAGTGCTCCCAAGCACGCGAAGGCCGCAGGCCGAGCTGCGTACAGACTGTGCTCCCAAGCAGAACAATAATTAAAAGTGTCATAATAAGCGTAGCGGCGGGCCGAAGGCCCGACGCGGAGCTTCGAAACCCAGCGAAGGCCGAAGGCCGAGCTCCGCGTAGGGCCGAAGGCCCGGAGCGTCCCTGATCGGCTCGCCGGCGGTCCGGGAAGTTGGAGCTTAAACACGACCCAAACACGTTCTCAAGACACTTTTACTATTGGGTCGTGTTTAAGCTCCAACTTCCCCACAACCCCCATAGTAACTACGCGGAGGGCCGAAGGCCCGGAGCGTGTCTGAGAGGCTCCCAAGCACGCGAAGGCCGCAGGCCGAGCTGCGGGCAGAGTGCTCCCAAGCACGCGAAGGCCGTAGGCCGAGCTGCGTACAGACTGTGCTCCCAAGCAGAACAATAATTAAAAGTGTCATAATAAGCGTAGCGGCGGGCCGAAGGCCCGACGCGGAGCTTCGAAACCCAGCGAAGGCCGAAGGCCGAGCTCCGCGTAGGGCCGAAGGCCCGGAGCGTCCCTGATCGACTCGCCGGCGGTCCTGGAAGTTTGAGTTTAAACACGACCCAATAGTAAAAGTGTCTTAGAAAAGCGAAACGACGGGCTGGAGGCCGCAGGCCGCACGCCCGTCGTGAGCTTGTCAAGACACTTTTACTATTGGGTCATGTTTAAGCACCAACTTCCCTACAACCCCCACAGTAACTACGCGTAGGGCCGAAGGCCCGGAGCGTGTCTGACAGGCTCCCAATCACGCGAGGCCGTAGGCCGAGCTGCGGGCAGAGAGTGCTCCCAGGCACGCAAAGGCTAAAGCAAACAAGCAAAGCAATAAAACAAATAAGCAAAGCAAAAAAACAAACAAGCAAAGCAAAAAAACAAAAAGCAACAAGAAAGACCGCGGGGCCCTCGGGCCCCGCGCACCTTTAAAAAACTAGTTTTATTATATAATTCTAGCATGTTCAAGAGGTACTCAGGATTCCGATATGGGTAAAAATTTTTGGGAAACAGGTACCTATAACAAAAAGGTTTTTGACCAAGATGCGGACTCGATAGACACTATGACTGATCTATACCCTCTACCGTCGGCACGGCGGCCTCGTCCGGGAGCACCCGGCCGTCCGGCTGCTCCACGTGTTCGATCCGGACGACATAGAGGCTGCCATAGTGTGCGGTGTACAAAATGAATGATCAGAACTGAGAAACTGGACACAGTGGCGGCGGTGGCTTACTGCGCCGCGGCCTTACCATGAACTTAAATAGGTGCCACTTAGTTAACTTGATTAATTAACTCCTCGTATTGTGAATATAAAAGGTGATTTTGTTTCTTAGAAATGGTCCCGACTGGTGGAGGCTCAGGAGCGCCTTTCAGAAGAACTTCACAAGCCCTCAAAGCGTGAAGGAACATGTTACAGACACGGATGACATTGTGAGGGAATTTGTGCAGTGGATTAAAACTGAGAAAGTGACGCCTAATGACGACTTCTTGACGTATCTAAATAGACTGAACTTAGAAGGTAATTTAGACTTGATTATCAAACTTTTAGTATGAATCCATATTAATATTATAAATGGGAAAGTGTGTGTGTCTGTTTGTTTGTCCGTTTTTCACGGCAAAACGGAGCGACGAATTGACGTGATTTTTTAAGTGGAGATAGTTGAAGGAATGGATAGTGACATAGGCTACTTTTTGTCTCTTTCTAACGCGAGCGAAGCCACGGGCAAAAGCTAGTTATTTATAAATATACCTGCTTGGCTTTTTGCTTACATCACCTATTCGGAGAAAAAATGTGTCTTTCCTGCTAGGATTGATTAAAGTGGCAGTTTTCTTTCCTACTGGATAAAGAATCAAGTGAAATGCATGCCTGTATTTCTCTTCCTTAGATCCTCTCGGTCAATTCCCATCCAAAAAACCGGCCAAGTGCGAGTCGGACTCGCCCACCGAGGGTTCCGTACAAACTTTCAATGGTTAAAATAATCATACTACTCATACTCATATTCATTTATTCATATTTGTAACGCCATTTTACACGTCAAGATTTGATTTAAAAAAATAATATTCATACAACAATAATACTTAGAGAATAAATAGACAGAAGATTGAAATTACAAAAAGTTAGGCAATATTCACATAAAAAATGCACAAAAATATTTTTCTAATTAGGTAATAAAAAAATTATCATAAGTGTAGAACGGGTGCTCGACCAGCCAATTTTTTTAAGCGATAGGTACTTAAAGTTCGACACACTAGGCGCTTCAACCACATATTGCGGCAATTTATTATAGACGGCAGGGTCCATCACATGTGTTAATTTGACCGTAAATTGGATTTACGGTCGATACCTACGAACTTTCCGGCATTTCGAATGTTGTACTTGGAACACATGTTGTTAGTTTTGTCACAGAATATATGTATAATAGTACAAGTACAGAAGGCTCACTCCTTTGATGTTCACAAAATGACGACATTCTAAATTCTTACCCACATTAACAAACGGACCGCACGCGAGCAGCCAACATTGAATTTTTCCCCTCACTAGCTCGGTAACACGTGTTTTGTCCTTTAATACCAGCGGGTAAAAACGCATTTTATCCACTAGTAGGTAAAGTAATTTGACCTTGAATAAAGTCAAATTAATTGCTTTAAAATTGATAAAAGTAGGTGAATCTAGTAATAAAGATCATTTACCACCTGTGGAACTACTGGAAGCAGTGATAAACGCATTTTTTGCGTTATATTTTCCTCGCTACAGTGAGGGGAAAAGTTTTGTGTTACACTCGGGTGCAAATGTATTTTACTTCTCGTGTGTTAAAAAACCGGCCAAGTGCGAGTCGGACTCGCGCACCGAGGGTTCCGTACAAACCTGCAAGGTTTACAAAGTTCGTTCATTACGACAATCGAGTCATAACTATGGTATTTTTATTGCAAAATGAAATTCATAACATTACAATGGGGAAAGATGGAGGAGCATAAATTTAAGACAAAGATCTCTTTATCGTTTAAGTAATCCTTTATTTTATATTATTTTCTTTTGATTGCGTTGACATAGAAGTTTGATTTTGTTACAGCTTAAAGGTATTATAGACCTGAGTATTTGGTATGAATTTCAATTTAATACCTCTACGGGTTTATGAGGAAATGGGTAGTAAGGTTAAAATTATTAAAAAAAAATATATTATGTGATGTAACTAAAAATTTATGGTTTTCGTAATTTTTCCTTTATCTATGCTATAAGACGTTGCTTCGTACCAAATTTCAAGATTCTGAGTTCACGGGAAGCACCCTGTAGGTTTTGATTCCCTTGCAAGTGTCGAAAATTTGCGGCATAAACGGCTGTATCTTTTGATTGCGTTGGCTTAGAAGTTTGATTTTTTCACAGCTTCAAGGGACAGTAGACCTGAGTAATTGATATAAATTTCAGCTTCATACCTCCACGCGTTCCTGAGAAAAAGGGTCTTGACAGACGGACGGACGGACGGACAGACGGACAACAAAGTGATCCTATAAGGGTTCCGTTTTTTCCTTTTGAGGTACGGAACCCTAAAAACTAGCAAGTTCAGGATTCTATAAATAACTTGCAAGTTCATGATTCTATAAATAACTATTATACAAATAACTATTATTGCACCGCGCGAAGGTCGTCGCCACGTCGCCAATGAATGGGCCGCGAACTCGCGGCCGCTGACATGTACTTGTAGCGCGGCGATAGAATCGCGGAGTGAGCCGCCCCTGGTTTTGTATGCTGCCAAGTTCTCTCTTACATAAATGGCTACCTGCATGATAACTATTGCAGGCAGTGTAATAAGTGTAAGGATTCTTATTTTTTAAAGAGTTCTTTGGCCGGAGTGTCTACTGTCTACAGGTACCTGAGCAACGATCCTGACAGCTCGTTTCTGAAAGCGAAAGACCCTCTCCCATTCAGCACAACGTCCCCAAAGCTCCGCACCGTACTGTATTAATGAATGGACAGTGGCGAAATAGCATGTCCGGGCTACTTCTGGAGCCACAGACTTTGCAACTCGACCTAAGGCAAAGCACGCACTGCCCCGACTACCACACGGTTTGTCTACTTGCTGGTCCCATTTTAAGCCCTGATCAATCTTTAAACCTAGGAAAGTAGTCGTGAATGCCTGTTCAAGTATTTTCCCATTAATTATGAACTATCAACGGCGTGGTCATGCGGCCCGAAAGATTAAAATGCACAAAGTGAGTCTTTTTGAGATTTAAAGCTAAGCCATTCCATGCGAACCATTGAGACAGCTGAGTTGTCGTTTCATTCAAGGCTCGCTGAAGACTTTCAGACGTTGGTGCAGTAACTATGGCAGCAACATCATCGGCGTACATTAAAATGTTGGCAGCCTGTATGGCAACCGGTAGGTCGTTAAGGAGAAGTGAAAAAAGTATGTTAAATACTGACGATTCTTGCGCTACGCCCATATTAGTTGCCTCTGAGGGATCTGATCTTATTTTTTCACTATCCCCTACCACAATTGGTACTCATACATATAAGACGTCTAGAAGCACAGTATAATAAAGAGTACTATCGTACAGTATGGCCACCCCCACTCCCCGCTGAAAGTGCCGCCAACCCCCTCTCGGTTACCTCACAGTTACCGCCTGTCAATAACACGAACAGTCGACCTGTCATATTAAATTTCACGCATACAAGCATAGTACGTTCACCTACACGATCTAAGACTGTGTGCTAGGAATGCGCCTCTTTCAAATATTTGATCCCCAGTGTCCGATTTTTTTTTTTTTTAATAATTTATGGCCTGGCCCAGTGTCCGAGGTGTGCTAAGAAGCAAAGAAGATCGAGTATTATAGAGTTAGAATCAAAGTAAAATGTGTAATCACAGTACATAGACTGCCATCTCTCGACGTAGGCTTAAGACTTTTGAACCTCAGTTTTGACAATTTGGCCCATATTCTTAGCTTAATATGTTTTAAAATTTCAAATATTAATATTAGCGTCATCTAGCTGAGCCCTTCTTCTGTGTGGCACTGAGGTAAGTAAGTTTTATTCTTAGACTTTATCTGTCTATACGGAGTTATATATGTCTTTGACTAGAAGTATAGGTACTCTAATGAGTATTATTGTATTAAGCGCCGTCTCTCGGCAAAATTTACTAAGTAATTTACGCGACTTGAGACTTGTGCGAACCTTTAGGCATGGAAAGTCACATGAAAAGTTGTCGAAACTAATAATAGATGGCGCTGCATTTGAATTTCTTGACTGATAACTCTAATACTAAATTGAATATACTCTAAGGTAGAGCAGAGTCTAACTGGGGAATTACCTCCGCTTTACAAAAGACCGCAGTCAAGTAGCACTAGACTTTACTCATTGTTGTGTTCCTGCCGGTGAGTAAGGCAGCCAGAGCTCAACGAGGGTGCGGTATGCTGACGACTGGAGGACCTACGGAAGTAATTAGGACAATAGATCCTTCCTCCTTCCTCCTTCCTTCCTTCCTTCCTTCCTTCCTTCCTTCCTCCTCCTTCCTTCGGTCCTTTGAGTCGTCAGCACCCAGGCCTCTTCTAAGTACAGGTTTGTACAAGTTTCTAATGAGTCGAGTCGGCAACGCACATGTGCCACTCCTTGAGTGGCAGGCGTCCATATGTAACAGTGACCGCTTTCCATCAGGCGGACCGTATGCTTGTTTGCCACCTACGTGGTACAAAAAAAAAACTCCCGACGAATTCACCTTAAACATTAAAAACTAAATCAAAATCGATTGATTCGTTCGGGAGTATGATGCCAGACAGACATGTCAAGCGTCAAACCTATTATTATTATAACACTCCGTCGTTTTTGCGTTGGTAGTTAAAAACATGAAACCTCCTTCAAAACTATAATAAAACACAACAACAATGAAAATCGGTCAAGTGCGAGTCGGATTTCGACATTTCCATACAAAAAGGTCATGAGCGCCTGACGACATGTGATAGCAACGTACACTAGATTTGTACTTTCAAAAATTTGAGTACATTTTGGAAACTATAAGAGATAGAGCAAATAGACTTTAGATTTTGGTTGTCGGTGGCACAATTTTTTTGTTTTCGTATATATACATAATTTTTTGGACCTATTAGGGCAATATTATGGTCAGTGCAGTTCTAAACAGTCTTAAGTGCCTCTTTTTTAGTAGCAACTTAAGTCATTTTGGCAAATGATTAAAGTTTTTAACAATTTCTAAACAGAAATGAATTTCTTTCTATCTGTCCATGGCGCTCACAAAATTTCAAAACATTTAGTAAGTACTTGCAGCGGCAGTGAGTGAAAATCTCAATTTGAGTTTTTTTCTCTTAAGTCCGACTTACGCTTGACTGTAGATTTCTAATAGATTTTCCTGTAATTTACAGGTAGAGGGCTAGCTCGTGTATTTTTTTGAAAATTTTACGCTAAGTAGTTTCGGAGATAAGGGGGGGGGGGGGGGATGGTCATTTTTTGCTTCTTTTCTTAAATTACTTCTAAATTACCAAAATAAAAACTATAAAAAAAATATATTTGAGATGCTTATAAAATGCTCTTTCATTTGATATGTAACACAATATAGTTCTAATAACTTTGATTTTTAATTTTCAATTTTACCCCCCAAAAGTGCCCCCTATGATTAAATTTCGTTTAATTTCATTTAATTATATTACATGTCCGTCTTTGGGCCACAGGTTTACATACGTGTGCCAAATTTCAAGTAAATCGGTCTAGTAGTTTCGGAGAAATCGGCTGTGACAGAGGGACAGACAGACACGCGAGTGATCCTATAAGGGTTCCGTTTTTCCTCTTTGAGGTACGGAACCCTAAAAAATATGCAAACAATAAATCTGTGACAGACGATTTGGTTCAACCGACCCGAAGCCCTTCATCATTGGCGTTCATCAATATTGTATTTATCATTCTTGGTCATTCTCTTGTTCACCAATAAGAATCATCATCATCCTCCTTACGTTATCCCGGCAATGGAGCCTGGACCCCAGCTTTGACAACTAATCCCAAGATTTGGCGTAGGCACTAGTTTTTACGAAAGCGACTGCCATCTGACCTTCCAATCCAATCCGGGTAACTAGGCCTTATTGGAATTAGTCCGGTTTCCTCACGATGTTTTCCTTCACCGACCTTCCTTGTCCTTCAAACGACATTTCGCACATAAGTTCAGAAAAACTCATTGGTACAAGCCGGGTTCGAACCCGCGACCTCCGGATCGAAAGTCGCACGCTCTTACCGCTATGCCACCAGCGCTTCATGTTCATCAATATTAATATGACATAATATACCTAGTTTAGTTTATACTTTTCAGTAATCGGAAAGGTGGCTTTCAACGAGCGTTTCAACAGTTTCTCAGAAGAAGAACAGGATTCTCGGTCCCGCAGTAGTATGACGATCAAAGCTGCCTTCGGCTCCAACGCGGGGATTATGAAACTGGACAAAGGCTTCCTTTGGAGAAAATTTAAGACGCCTCTGTACAGAAAACTGGTTAATTCTCAGGAGTACTTGGAGAAGTATGAATGTCTTACATACTTATACGTTTTAAAGCAAGACCTTGTATCCTTTGTAATTAGGCCATAAAATTACAAAAATGGGGAATATTATCAACATAATAGGTGTAGTAAAAAAGCGGGTAGCCCATTATAAAGACAGACAGACGGACAGAGTCGCACCATAAGAGTTCCTTTTGTACCTTTATGGTACGGAACCCTAAAAATTGAGTTTTATATTTTCGTCCATATAAACGCGGAGTGGACCACCGCCGTAGTCTTTGAATAGAATAATCTCTGATCACTTGCCTTCTAGCCAAGAGGACAATCGTGGATGCTCCGTAGCATACAGTACCTAGTTATTTCTCTCTATCGCGCTTCCGTATAGGCAACGCGAAGGTATATGGGTGCGACAAAATTAAATACAGTTGTGTATCGGTCGTCTGTGAGCGAGCAAAAACGGTTGTACGTTTGACTAGAGGCCAGAACACTTGTATATAGAATTCGACTGTTGGGTGATTTGACAGTAAATGTACTTAATTTTAAATTCCAACATCACTAATGAGGTTTATTACTACCTACTTATTTTTTCAGGGTAGCTAACAGATTACTTGTCTCAAATTTTCTGTTCTTCGAAGATTCAGTAGACCCTCTGAACCACTCGCTTTTGGCATCCTTCCTAAAACAGTCGTCGAACGTGACTTTGAAGGATATTCTAGGAATGATAGTCGATATTCTAATGGCTTCTATCGATACGGTAAGAATACAATGATTATTATGAAATGAAGTATATTATAAGCTATAAAAGTAAGTACTTAAGTCGAAAGTAAGGCCTGATTTAGACGACGTGCGAACTCGCATGCGATTTTAGTTACATAAGTTACATTGCGGGCTTTTGAGGTTACATACAATTTTGCACAGCCATCAAATACCGCAATGTAATAAAACTCGTATGCGAGTTCTTGTGCCGTCTAAATGGACCCTAAGTATTACTGAGCTCCAAGAATTTTATGGTGACGTTCTAAAACGTAATAGTTATTTGTTATACAAGGGGGCAAAGTTGTATTTTAACGCCGAGTGTGGAATTGAAAAACGAGCAAGTGAAAGGATTCTATTTATATTTATATTTATATTTATTTATTCAATTACAATCATAAGCTTACAGTGTGGTACCAAAGCGCCTATAATGTTATTAGGAGGTATTTAACAATACAATATAATACTAAAACAGAATAATTAAATTAATCAATACATAAAATAAATTTTAGCTAAATTCATTGCAAAGTGCGCGTATTTTACACAATAACGTGTGCCAGCTATCGGCAAACACGTCGGCATCCTGGCTTAAAACGAGTCGGTTGAGCAGCGCCGGCGCCCGAGCGCCGGGCGCGTTGCTGGCGCGGCGCGTGCGCGGCCCCTCCGTCGGCGCCACGAACAGCGGCCGGCGGCGGCGCCCCGCTCGCCCATATTTTTCAGGCACAAAGAGACGGATACCTTCCAACGCAACCGGGTTGTCTATTTTCCCTCTTATCATAAGGCTGTAGTGAACGGCGAGATGCAGTTTACGCCTAAAACTGAGGGTATCGAGTCCGATACCCTCAGTTAGTTACCGATAGTTGAACCACGAGCAAAGCGAGTGGTTCGAGAATAGAATCCTGAACTTGCGAGTTTTTTAACACACGAGAAGTAAAATACATTTGCACCAGAGTGTAACATAAAACTTTTCCCCTCACTGTAGCGAGGAAACTACAACGCAAAAAATGCGTTTATCACTGCTTCCAGTAGTTCCACAGGTGGTAAATCATCTTTATTACTAGATTCACCTACTTTTATCAACTTTAAAGGTGTTAATTTGACTTTATTCAAGGCCAAATTACTTTACCCACTAGTGGATATAATGCGTTTTTACCCGCTGGTATTAAAGGACAAAACACGTGTTTCCGAGCTAGTGAGGGGAAAAGAAAATTATTGTATTACCATCATTATCCTTAATTGATTACTTTTTTGTTTACAGACAGCCTATTCAACAAGTTTTGCACTATATCATCTTTCTAACAACCCAGAATGTCAAGAGAAACTGTTCCAAGAGGCCCTGACTATCCTCCCAAGTAAAGATACTCCACTAACTGCAGATACGTTGTCTAAGGCACATTACCTAAGGAGTTGTGTTAAGGAGAGTTTGAGACTAAATCCGGTGTCTATAGGCGTGGGCAGGCTACTACAAAAAGATATCGTATTGAAAGGATATCATATACCTAAGGACGTAAGTAATCCTCGCTAAATAAAATACCTACACGAAATTTTAGCCAATGTCTTTATAAATACGAGATAATTCTTAAATTTCATTCTATTGATTTTTAAAAACAATAATGTGAGTGTAGTAATGTATTTTCCCCTTTCATAAACAATTCTGTTTTTTTTTTCAACTTTAAGTATGAAGATTTTGACTCACTATCTCACTAATCACTATTTAACTTTTCTGATGTTGGATTGGATACTAATAGAATAAAACAACACAGTTTGGATTTGATGATATTGATAGTTGGGAGAAAAGTGTAGTTGATTGTTTCTTCTTAAAACTTATTTATTGTTTTATTGTATTCCAGACAGTCATATTAACCCAGAACATGGTGGCTTGCCGCTTACCCCAATACGTGAAGGATCCTCTAAAGTTCAGTCCCGACCGTTGGATTCGCAACTCTCCCCTCTACGAGAATTTGCACCCTTTTCTTAGCCTCCCATTTGGGTTTGGGCCCCGATCTTGCATCGCAAGGAGACTGGCTGAACAAAACATGTGTATTACTTTGATAAGGGTAAGTCGTTGACACATCAATCAACTCATCGTTCCTTTAAAATATTTATTTATTTACTAGCTTTTAATTTGACCGCGGCTTCACTCGCGTTAACTTACAAAAATTTGGAATTCTCCATACAAACCCTCCCCCCCCTTATTTTAAGGAGGGGGGGTAGAAAGAGACAAAAAGCAGCCTATGCCACTCTCTATCTCTCCAACTAAAACTCCACTTTAAAAATCAAGTCAATTCGTCGCTCCGTTTTGCCGTGAAAGACGGACAAACAAACAGACACACACACTTTCCTTTTTTCTTCGACAGATGGTACGTGAATTCCAGCTCCATTGGGAAGGCAAAGCACTTGGAATTAAAACACTGCTAATCAACAGACCCGACCAACCTATAATGCTGGATTTCAAAAATAGAACTATGTAACAATACTTTGCGACTAACGCCACTTTGGAGAACAATAACAAGGTTTTGTAAATTAAATTGTTCATTTATTTTTTAAGTATTTCCTATAGTACTGGGTATATCTATGAACAAGGCCTGAAGGACGCAGGTTTGATTTCGATATTCTCCATAGGTCTAACATAATTTGAAAACATATTTGGCACCACGTGTTGAATTACGAGATTGTACACGCACGGCGTAGATCCAATTGGTTGGCTCGGTACGAAAATATTTTGTGGCTCCTTGGCCTTCTCATTATAAATTGTAACAAAGTTCGGAAAGAGATTTTGGTAAAAAGGAGGTACAACGGCGGACGCACACGGTGCGGGCTCCTCGAAAGAAACTTGCATGGGAAGTTCTGGAATTGTTATCTCCGGTAATGCAGGCGGTTGGGGAATAACAATAGGCTCATGTGTCTTTTCTTCAAGGTAAGCCTCAGCTTGGACAATAAATGGAGAAGGAAGCTCGATAGGGGCAGGGAGCTCGGGTAGGCTTGCTGGGGGTAGCTCAGGGGCCGCTGGCAATGGTGCTAGGGGTTGAATATACTCCGGGTTTACAATTGGCGCTGGTAAGTCTTCAAGACACGGCGCTGCGGGAGCGGGCACATCTGGTACATAAATCGGCATCGCAGACATTACATAAGGCGGTAACTCTGGAGCTTGTGGTACTGGCATTGGTTCATAGTCTACCATGTGGTATTCAGGTAGAGGTTGTTGAAGAGTTGCAATAGGTATAAAAGGCATAGGCGCAACTTCAGGCTTGGGTGGTTCTGGTGCCACAATAGGGAGCTCGGGCATTATGAATGCTGGTAGTTCAGGGGCTGCGGGTAGTGGAGCTATTGGGATCGGCGCTAGGATTGGCTCATCCTCTAGGCACGGCGTAGCAGGCTTGGGCAATTCTAGTTCTACCATTTGAATTGCTGGAAGTTCTGGCATTACTAAAGCTGGTAGTTCTGGGGCAACGGGTAAAGGTTCAACGGGTTTGCCGTATGTCGGAACTGACGCGTCCATAATCGGTGCAGCAGGCAAAGGTGCGGGTTCCGCCACTTCAATTGTGGGAAGCTCCGGCATTATTAATGCTGGCAATTCTGGGGCAACGGGTAAAGGTGCAATGGGCTCGATGTATGTCGAAATTGGCACATTCATAATCGGTGCAGCGGGCAAAGGTGCTGGTTCTGCCATTTCAATTGTAGGAATCTCCGGCATTACGAATGATGGCAATTCTGGGGCAGCTGGTAAAGATGCAATGGGCTCGACGTATGTCGGCATTGGCACATCCATAATCGGTGCAGCAGGCAAAGGGGCTGGTTCTGCAATTTCAATTGTGGGGAGCTCCGGCTTTACGAATGCTGGCAATTCTGGGGCAGCCGGCACTGGTGCCAGCGGTTCTACATAAACGGGGATTAGCGCTGGTATCGGTAAATTTTCTAAGCAAGGTATAACAGGCTTAGTCAATTCAAGCTCTGCCATCTGAACTGCGGGGAACTCAGGCATTACAAAAGAAGGTAATTCTGGAGCAACAGGCAAAGGTGACAAAGGTTCAATATACGCAGGGATTGGGTTATTGAAGAATGGCGTTGCAGGCTCTGCTGCTACAACATGAGTAGGAATTTCTGGCATTACGAATGTCGGTAATTCAGGAGGCTGTGGTATCGAAATTGGTTCCAATTCAATACTTTCAATAGTATTTGAACTGATTTCAGGAATCTCTTCTGGTTCTGGTTTCATTTCAATGTAAGGTATTTCCATGGGCGGTAGCAATGGAGCTGCAGGAATATTTACAGGAACTACGAGGTCTGCGGAGTCACAAGGTTCTGGAACAGGTGCGGGTGGTGCTTCAATAATTATTGGTACGGGAAACTTCGGAATCGTCATTGGTGGAAGCACCGGCGGTTCAGGGATCACTAGAGGTTTGAATTCTTCGATAGGTGCTGGCAGTTCATCCATTTGCAGTTGTGGACTATCGCATTTTTCTACTACCAGTGGCGCGATATATGTCGAAGGTGCAATAAGCTGAGGTTTGAATGGTGACAGCATAGGCTGCATAAATTTGCAAATTATTGGAGCTAGTTCAGGGCCTGATGGGCAGCCATTTCTGTTTATGGGAATGCCCTTACGTGGGAAGAATTGACCCGATGTTAACGTTGTTCCAAAGAGGAACAGTATTGCTGCCTTTATGATCTGAAACAATTAAGTACATTGTTGATGATTACAAGGTAAATACGGGTAAAATGCCACTCACCTTCGGAACGGTCTTAATGTTTATTAGTATAAATACATTGCGATTTAACTAGATGACATTTCTCTAAGACAAAAAATACTTTAGCAATTAATAATTATTTTGATTTATTTATTCCAATCATTGTTTTATGCAAAAACAAATCAAAGCACGTACCATGGTCCGGAAGTTTGTTGTTGGACAATTAGATTTGAAATGATATCAGATAAAAAAATTGCATCAATTTATACATGAATCGTCCAGTTGGCGAATCGATTAATATTAGTAGGTATGTTTCTGAACTAGTCTCTTAATTAGCAAGTAAATAATTACTCATTGAATCTGCTACTTAAGGAATTCACTTATATTTTTGTTCAGGGTTCCGTCACTTCGCCCTTAATAATCAAACTAGCTTTTTCCCGCGGCTTCGCTCGCGTTAGAAAGAGACAAAAAGTAGCCTATGTCACTCTCCATCCCTTAAATTATATCCACTTAAAAAATCACGACAATTTGTCGCTCCATTTTACCGTGAAAGGCGGACAAACAAACAAACACACACACTTTCCCATTTATATTAGTAAGGATATAGAATCTAGAAGACGAACTTTGCTCGGAAAACAATTTAAAAATTAAACTTTCGGTAAGATTAGTATAAAACATTTGTATTCAATTTGAGGAAAAGTTCACGTATATGAAAATAAAAAGTTTGTTTTTTAATTAACGGCCATACGTATAAAAGAGTAATAGTTTGATTTTCTTTCACCTTGATATACTTATCCTTAAGTGCAATCCATAAATGAACAATAATCGATGGAATCAGGCGTTACTTTGCGGAAATCCATGTTAATCGTAAACTTAATTGCATGTAAAAAATACGCAAGTAATTATAACAGGTTAGCACTGATTGACTTGCACGTTATCTATTCGCGGATTAGCAAAGGAAAGTTCTAGTTTACGATTCATAAATGAACATCCTATAACAGTCGTGACTCGTACATATTTTGAAGGGTTTTTAATTTATTTCTAGCAAGTGAGGAACCTTAATGTAGTCAATAATTAGATGAAGAAATAGTCGTCTCGTCTAATTATAAAATAATACATATCGTATTAAGTGAGGGTTAGAGAGCAATTAATAGTAATAACTTTTTGCTTCTCGGATATATTCATGTACAAGCAAAAGCAACAAAACTGGTATGTAATTATTTGTGTAGAATTCATACTAAGCGACCACCTTTATGCATTCATGGTTTAGCAATCACCTGTTTAACAAGGAAATATTTAATGAAGGACTGTGATTCCATACTGATTATTCATCCGGGGCTATTGTGCCCATATTGTGTACACTACTCGTACCTACCCTCAACTATGTACATTCGTAGGGTTGGTACAACCGAAGAGGATCGAGTATTATAAAGAGTTACTGTCAAAGTAAAATGTGTAATCACCGTCATATCTCGACACAGGCTTAAAACTTGTGACCTCAGTTTTGACAATTTGGTCCATATTCTTAGCTTGATATGTGTTAAAATGTCAAATATTAGCGCCATCTAGCTGAGCGTCCCCCAAATGTGTATCGCCACCCAGGACACCGTACCTTTTTCTGTATGGTTTTGAGGTACGTTTTTTTCTTAGACTTTAGCTGTATATAGAGTTACATAATTATTATGTCTTTGGTACAACTTAATGTATGTATAATGAATAGAATACCTACATAATTATATGATTGTTGTATTGTATAACATCTACCGCGGAATGGAATAGGTAAAACAATTACTGAGTACTTGTTTGGTACAGCAAAATAGCTCTATACTGCCGTCCTATCACTAAAACCCATCTAACCCACAAATGATAGTTTTGAGATATGGGTGTTGCGGACTCCTTTCTACGAGTGTAACCTGCGTCACTTACCTTTTTATAGACATATATGTTCTGTTATGAATTTAATTATTTTTGACTTTGACATGTGTCGTATGAAAAAACTGATACGGAAAATAAACACGCAATATGTATGAAGTCGTTTATTTCGATCTTAATAGTTACGTAACGTAAATATTATCGTGTTGCCGCGAGTCGGCAACATAGTGGTCCATCGAGCCGCACGATCCAGCGCCGCGCCGCCGTTTGACTCCCCCTGCAAACTGAACCGAACTGAACTATGTCGGGGCCAGTCACGAGGAGCCGCGCCAAGAACATGCAAGAGCCAGAACCGGAACCGGGTACGTCCGCTGAAAATAAAGAACCGACCACGTCTACCCCTGTCAAAGATAATTCTTTAAGAGTAAGATCGAAGACAAGCACTATCAGCCACAATATATCTGAACGAGAACAAACCATTCGATCTAACGTTAGTAGCGTAGTCGTTAGAAAGAAGGAGGCTGAACTAGCAGCCGCGAAACGACTAGCTAAACTAAACTTAGAACAAACCCTCATACAGAAAGAACTTGAAGTAACATTGGCACGTCTAGACGCCGAGGGAAGCCGTCGCTCGCAATCAAGCCGCACTAGTCGTAGCCGCGTTCAAAAATGGTTGACAACGGAGCTACACGCCCACGAACAAGACGAACCAGCCCGTCGCTATGAACCAGCAAACCACGTGGAACGTCAACAATATGTCGAACGAGTTCAGACACGTAAACCGCCAAATGAGGAATTTATCCATGCCCGTCCCGACCCTACGGTTTCGGATATACAACTACTAGCTCGAGAGATAGCTAATCTTCGCCGTCCAAGCGAAGTAAAAGACTTGCCTTACTATAATGGAAACGTGAACGAATGGCTTTCGTTTAAAGCAGCCGTTGCAGACACCAGAGCCTCGTCGACCGAAAACGAAGTCATCTCCAAACTCCGCCGTTGTTTAAAAGGAGAAGCTCGCGTCACTGTCGCCGCGCTTTTAGATACTCATGTTTCTATCGCCGAGATCATGGAAGCCCTCGAACTACGGTTTGGCTTACCGGAACTGATACTCCAAGAGGAAATACAGGCACTCAAAGACTTACCTAAGCTTGTTGACAACACAGACCAGCTCAGTAAATTTGCCTGCAAGGTTCGAAATTGTGTCTCAACTATCAAAGCCCTTAAAAAGCCTGAACACCTACACAACATGGAGCTTTTACGAACCCTGAAACAGAAGATACCCCACCTCAAGACTCGCTGGCTTAGTTACGCCCTAGAACATGAACACCAGACAGAACCTGAACTTGTCAAGCTGTCAGAGTTCTTAAAGAAGGAAGCCCAAACTACCTCAAAGTACTGGATGCACGAGACTACCCGCACTGCAATAAAACCGATGCAACAGCACAAGACTCATTATGCGATATCTGAAGATAGTGATTCTGATCCTGAACCTGAACTTTGTTATGCTTCAAGTCAGCCCAAAGCTCCCCTAGAAATGTTATGCCTATACTGCAACTCCAAGACTCACCTTCTCAAGAACTGCGAACAGTTTCTCCGCCTGTCGATTGATGAACGCTGGGAATGGGCGAAAGAGGCTAAGGTGTGCTTTAAGTGTTTGAAGTCTAGGCACCATAGAGAGAGCTGCCGAGCCCGCCCATGCGGCACAGAGGGATGCCGGATGTCTCACAATAGACTACTTCACTCTCCGACACCTCGTCAACCCGATTTATCAGCCTTCGTACACCCATCAACATCGAGCCCTCAATCAAACCCGGAGGTAGAAACTGAGAAACCACCACAAGAGACAACGGCTTGTGGCAGAGCTAACAAATCTCGGGTTCTATTAAAATTTATTCCTGTCCGAATCCAAGGACCAATAAAGTCCAAATTAACTTACGCCTTTTTGGACGGAGGAAGTACACTAACTCTTCTAAAGCAAGATCTCGCAAATGAAATTGGCCTGAAAGGGATCGCCGAACCAATGAGCCTGACTGGTATGAACGCGACCGCCGATCATCACGGATCTCAACGTCTTGACGTAGAAGTTACTGGACCCTCAAATGTGCCACTAAAATTATACGACGTCAGAACAGTTGAAAAATTACCGATTTCACCACAAACTGTTGCCAACATCGACGAATACGAACATCTAAAGGACCTACCCAAGACTGGGCTATGCTATGAGTATGGAGTCCCAGAGCTCTTGATCGGCCTGGACAACTGGCAGGCGACCATTACGAAAGAGGTTCGTAAAGGAAAAAGAACCGAACCATTAGCCACTCTGACTCCACTTGGGTGGGTTGTGCATGGATTTTCCCATTCACACACCAACACTGTACATTTCGTAGGCCACACTGACGAGGATTTACATCGATTGATTGAAGACTATTTCAAAATTGACGCTCTAGGGGTCACGAATAAGATGAAGTTGAATGAAGATGATGAACGAGCCATTGCGATTCTACAAAAGACAGCGAGAAGGGTAGAAGATGGCAAAAGATGGGAAGTAGGACTTTTATGGAAAGAGGATAACCCTGTAATGCCCAAGAGCTTTTCCCACGCCTCAAAGAGATTATTATCTGTAGAAAAGAAAATGGATAAAGACTTGGTGTATGGCCAAAAATACAAAGACAACATGGACAATTTTTTGAACAGTGGGTATGCTGGTCCCTGTGAGCCAGTTCAATCGCCAAAGAAGTGGTATCTCCCTCATTTTGGAGTTACTAACATTAACAAACCAGGAAAGCTCAGAATCGTGCACGACGCTGCCAGTAAAGTGCAAGGTATATCACTGAATGACAAACTGCTCACCGGACCCGACTTATTACTCTCACTGTTAGCAGTCATTTTTAAATTCAGAGAAGGCGAAGTAGCCGTATCTGCGGATATAAAAGAAATGTTTCTTCAGATCCGTATAAGACCAGAGGACCGTCCCGCTCAACGCTTTCTTTGGAGAGAATTTGACAGAAAAGGGCCTATGAAGGAATTCGAAATGAAATCAGTAATTTTTGGAGCCACTTCTTCGCCAGCAACTGCAATATATATAAAAAATAGAAACGCAGAAGATTTCACTGAGGATTATCCGGAGGCTGTGGAAGCAATAAAGACCCGATTCTACATGGATGACTATTTACACAGCTTCCATTCCGTAGAAATAGCTCGTAAAATCACTAAAGAAGTTGCGCATATAAACAAGGAAGGGGGGTTCACTTTAACACAATGGGTATCGAACAACGAAAGCGTTATGCAAGAAATTGAAGAAAGCAAAAGAGGCTCAGGAGGCGTTAACCTCGATTTCAATGTAAATGTCAAAATTCTGGGACTAAGATGGAATCCGTGTGAAGATACTTTTGGGTTTAATTTAAACCTGACAAAATTGCCCACCGAAATTATTGACCACACGCGAAAACCCACAAAGCGAGAAGCGCTAAAAGTTGTGATGAGTGTGTTCGACCCACTTGGTCTTTTGACGCCTATTGTCATTCAAGGAAAGATCCTTCTTCAACAAATATGGCGATCTGGAATAGGTTGGGATCAAGATGTGCAAGATGACGATCATCTTATATGGAAGCGTTGGATTGGTCGTCTTATTAATGTTTGCACATGTAAAGTTCCACGGCACTACGCACCAGAGCCTACTAGTTGCGCTGTTGAACTGCATATTTTCTGCGACGCCAGCGAGAAAGCATACGCATCAGTGGCGTACTGGCGTTTTGTACGAGAAGATGGAAAGATATGGGTTGCGCTTGTCACCAGTAAATCCCGCGTGACCCCACTAAAACCAGTCTCTATTCCCAGGCTTGAACTTCAAGCTGCTGTTCTTGCGACACGACTTGCTTGTGCAATAGAGAAAGATCATGACACCATTAAACCCGCTAAAAGGTATTTTTGTACTGATTCCTCAGCCGTAATCTCATGGATTAAGGGAGACCCGAGAAACTACAAAACCTTCGTTTCTAATCGGTTGGGTGAAATCGCAGAAAATACGAATAACAGAGAGTGGAGATGGCTTTCGACGTCACATAACGTAGCAGACGACGCTACCAGAGAAATTGAAAATTTAGATCCCGAACACCGATGGTTCAAAGGCCCGTCATTCCTATACCAACAGCCTGAAAGGTGGCCCTCTCACAGTGAAGTTGCTGCACCAACGAGCCTATTGGAAATTAAGAAACCTACCTACGATGTCCTCCCAGTGAGTGCATATACTACTACATGTTTGCCTGACATCACCAGATTACCTAAATGGCTCAGACTCATCAGAGCCACAGCACATGTTTTTACATTCCTGGAGAGTATTCGAACGAAGGAACGTACTGGTCTTAAATTGGAACATATCAAAAGAGCTGAAGAGGCATGGGCAAAGCAATCTCAAAGTCAAAGCTTCCCGATTGAATTGGAAGATTTCAGAAATAATAGGCCTTGTGATAAGAACAGTCGACTACATGACTTGTGTTCATTCATTGACAATCATGGATTATTGAGATTGCGGGGGAGAGCCGGCGCTGTTAACGAAGTAGATCAGAATCTCACTCAGCCCATTATATTGGACGGCAAACATCCATATGTTAAATTACTTATTATGTATCACCACGAGCGAGCTAACCACGGAAATAATGAGACTGTTGTGAATTCCTTACGCCAGAAGTATTGGATTCTCAACTTGCGCCCCAGCGTGAGGAAGGCTGCCAAATCTTGTCAGTTGTGCCGAATTCGCAAAGCCCGACCGACGCGACTTCCGCTTGGAGATTTACCTCCAGCTAGACTTGCACATCATCACTCACCATTCAGTCATTGTGGCTTAGATTATTTCGGACCCATGATGGTGACTATTGGACGAAGACACGAGAAGCGATACGGTGCTCTGTTCACATGCATGACGAGTAGAGCTGTGCACATCGAGTTGGCCGCATCATTATCTGCTGACTCCGTTATACTAGCTTTACGCAGGATGATAGCGCGCAGAGGATCGCCAATGGTTATTTATTCAGACAACGGTTCGAATTTCCACGGAGCTGACACCGAAATCAAGAGGTCTATCAAGGCAATCGATCAAGGCTTGATTAAGGATTTTCTCCTCAATAAAGGGATCGACTGGAGCTTTATACCACCTGCATCAGCCCATATGGGAGGGTGTTGGGAACGACTAATTCGCTCTATCAAGAGTGCGCTGAGCATAACCCTTAGAGAACAATTCCCAACAGAAGAAGTTTTGAGAACTGTGCTAACCGAAGCGGAATGGACAGTGAACACGCGCCCTCTGACACATGTTTCAGTGCATCCAGATGACCGTGAGGCTATAACCCCGAACCATCTACTCCTTGCGGGACGAAACAATATGCCACATTTTGGAACTTTCACTGACCAAGACCTAATTACACGAAAACAGTGGCGAAAGGCCCAAAGACTTAGTGATGTCTTCTGGAATCGTTGGGTCTACGAATATTTGCCAACGTTATTACCCAGATCACATGTTCGCGAACGACCGAACCTAAGAGAAGGCGATGTGGTTGTTATTGCCGATCCAGGATTACCACGCAACATCTGGCCAAAGGGCATAATAATTAAAGTGTTCACAGGAGCTGATGGACGTGTACGAGTCGCCGACGTCCGCACTGCCGGGGAGTGCTGCGGCGCCCCGCTGTGAAGATCGTCCGCCTTCCGACTGATCCTGAATGCGCTTACTCGCGCATTGCCGGGGAGTATGTTGCGGACTCCTTTCTACGAGTGTAACCTGCGTCACTTACCTTTTTATAGACATATATGTTCTGTTATGAATTTAATTATTTTTGACTTTGACATGTGTCGTATGAAAAAACTGATACGGAAAATAAACACGCAATATGTATGAAGTCGTTTATTTCGATCTTAATAGTTACGTAACGTAAATATTATCGTGTTGCCGCGAGTCGGCAACAATGGGCAAAAAACATAAAAACCCATATCTCTAGGAAATGTGTCGATTTAGTCCAGATTTCTTTTATTCTTAAATTAAAACTAAATTCACGCTAACATTATTTAAAATCAATTTAATTAAATATTGTTTAATTTATTAGAAATTCGCCATTTTGTGTTTAAGTTATGCAAATAATTCCTAAAATATGTATGATTTTACTGTTAAAACACGGTTAAGTATACTTTAGCCGTTTTTTAGGATTGAATAATACATAAAACATGGCTTAATAACGGCAAAGTAAATTTACGTGTTTATAGTAATCGTAACTGAGCATTGCATAATAATCTAAAAACATAGCTTAATAACGGCAAAGACACTAAACAATTTTATACTATCGTATATGCTCTAAAAAAATGCTGTAACCGTTTTTAAGCTATGCAATGACTACTAACATCGAAATAATTTGTATGCATTCCTAATCTAAAAGCCCGCTATATGACAAACCAGCGACGATTACTAGGTTTTAGCATTGTCATTCTTTTTAAAAGGAGTTTATCATTTTAGCAATGTCCCGTTTACCTGCAGTACCTGCACTAAGTTTCAAGAGCAATTCAATTTGTTAAATGAATAAAAGACAACTGTATGATATTGTAACCATTTATTTGCATGCATAAAAAACCTCGTTATAAGTTATGTTACAAATTAACATATTTAAACTTAATATAATATTCTAACATTAGTGAAAACTAACATAACATTAATATGAAACAATAAAATTCGCTTTTTACATTGCAACAAATCAATTTGCTATACCGACACGGTGAAAGGTGTCGCTCTTGGATATCCAAAGTTATTCCTATTATTACTATAATACACTATTAAAATAATGTTTTTATTACCGAGTTATATAAGGTTAAAAACGGTTGACCATGGCAGTTCTTACAAAAAGAAACACGGATTTCATTTATTATTCGCCAAGCAAGTGAAAATAGCAATCTTTATTTATTTTATACTTCAAAAATTCAAAATACATTTAGGATTGTTTGACATAATCATTTTCTCTCTTTCCGCTTGATTCTGTTCTTCTTAAAATTTATTTTTCTTTTTTTGTGCGTTTGGTTTTCGACAGTTGTATTATTAATATTAATATTACGAGTGTAGTGCTCTATATCGACGGTGGTTCTACATCGATAAATGGTTATATGTACTTATGTGTAGGTCAGTCCTCCTTTTCTGTATGTAAAACTTCTGGATTTGAAGGGTCTGAATGAATAGGTACAGCAGAATACTTATATATCATACATATTTTTTTTCTTTAAACTAGAATCAATATAGAGATCTTTGTTAACAATTTCTGGTAAAATCAGGTGCATCATTGCTTAAAATTGTATTAACTAGGTTAAATTTAAGTCTGTTTCTCTGTTGTTTGTATGAATTGGAGCGGATAAATCAAGATAAAGCTTCATTTTGGATTATACATATGTTGTCATTTTACAATTTTTACATGCTAGGTATAGAGTTCTTCTTCTTTCGAGTCATCACTTGTAGTTTCAATGCGTCTGCGACGGAATAGTCAAATACCTTCTTTCCTTATATCAAGATGAGAAGCATTTTACGAATGATTAAACGTTGTTCGATTTTGTTACAACGAAGGATAAACCCAAATTCGATGATCGTCAGCAACGGTTTTAGCTTGGACCAGTAAAAGGGAGTTTTAAAATTGATGTATTTTCGTCAGCATTGAAAATTAAAGCAGAAACGTTCGACGTGGCTAAGTTAGGCAAAGAATTCTGAGGTATCAATCTCAAAAATTCTTGAAACAATACACAACGATAGAATGTTCCTTGGTAAAGATCGAGTTGAGCAATCCCCTTCTGTTCTACATTTATTAAACTTACTGCTGGTGTGATGACTTGTGGTCGGTTTTTCGGTATTCATTTTATTCGCAGATCTCTGTTATCGTTTGTATCCTGAAGTTCGTAACAAGCCTAAAAGAAATAACATTAATTAATTTGATTTTTGACTGCATTATTAAATCAGCTTGTCGGTAATATAATGTTGCGCAAGTAATCCATACCTACATAGGTACTAAAACATTATAAGGTAAATAAATGCTTACAAAATGTATGTGGCTATGGCAATGCCTACATAGCAATAGGATGGTACAATGTAATTTCTTGACTTTTTTGTTTACGCTTTATTTGTACACAATAGTTTTAACTGGGCTCTTGATCGAATTACTTATGAGTTAGGTATTTACTTGTCGCGGCAAACGTGTATATGTTAATACGTTAAACGATAATACGTTAGCAAAAGGCAAGTTGTGCTTGAAAAAAAAAGATATTTAACACTTACCTGGTCTTCGGTTTCTTAACATTTTAAGGAGAAAATGTTCATTCACCGGTCACTACAGCCTTCGCACAACCTTCTGCGCGCGAGCCGCTCGGCCGACTGTCGAGTGTCGGACTGGCGCAATAACTTTGGAAGGTATACTTTTACAACTAGCGGGGTTTTAGCGTAGCTTTGCTGGTTTGTCCTGTTTCAGTGTGGCATTATGAATATTTTTTAGTAATAAATTCACCGTAAAGCGCAGTAACTAGGTTATAGTGATGTATTTGTAACCGAAATTACAATGAAAGTCTTTAAATACACGGTTAAAGGACTTTAGCCGTGTTTAAGCGTAGTATTTTATTTAAAAAAGTGAATATTATAAAATGTAATAACGCAATTAAACGGCTTTAATGGGAATTTATGAAGCTTATGTCAAGTAACGTTGTTATAGTTATGTATCGTGTGATAAAACTATGAAGATAAACAACTGCTAAGCGCTTTAATATAAGTTATAGAAGACAAATGTGGGTTTGCGGTTTTATACTATTGAAAAGGGTTATAAAATAGTGCACTTAGCGAGGTATGTCGACTCTGTATCTCGGTAACTAAAAATGATAAAAATATGATTCCAAGACTAGTCGATGGGGAATTCTTTCCTATTTAAGAATATTTACCCAAATGAAAACTGGTAATATGCAGCTTAGAGGGGTTCTAGTGATAGGACGGCAGTATAATGGTATTCATATCACTACTATACAGTGTTAAATACTATAGCAGTGTTTTCCAAAGCCACTATATCCAAAAATAGTGGTATAGTTAGGTTTTAAATCTGTTAAAACACAACTACTAAAAATACTATAAGCGGCTTGTTGGTAACCTTAATAGCGCAAATTGATAGCATAACAGTGATTCCTAACACTATTATACAATAATATTGTTCTTATTTGATCCTGTTATAGACCAGGCCTATAGCGGCTCTATAAAATGGTGATATAAACGTTTACATCACTTCCTAATAACACCTTTTAGCTGTATAACACAACAACTATAGCGGCTTGTCGGGAACCTTAATAGCGCAAATTGATTGCATAACAGTGATTTCTAACACCATTATACAGTAATATTGTTCTATAATAGTCATATTTGATCCTGTTATAGACCAGGCCTATAGCGGCTCTATAAAATGGTGATATAAACGTTTACACCACTTCCTGATAACACCTTTTAGCTGTATAACGCAACAACCATAGCGGCTTGTCGGGAACCTTAATAGCGCAAATTGATTGCATAGCAGTGATTCCTAACACTATTATACAATAATATAGACCTATAGTAGTCATATTTGATCCTGTTATAGACCAACTTCCTAATAACACCTTTTAGCGGTACAAGCTTATAGAGCTAAAAGGTGTTACTGGAGGCTTTTATACGACAGGCGGTCACGCCGAAAACCTTTATACGACATCTATAGTAGCTTTTAGCGTCGAAAACCAAAATTATAGCACTAAAATGTTACTTGCTGTTTGTTTGGTAAAGCCTACTATCTAGCCGAAGTCCAGTATCTAGACTATCTAGCCGAAGTCACATAGAAGGCATTATTACAGTCCGAATTCAAAGCAAGTGTTAATTAAAATCACACATGGACGTGGCGCTTGTTTAGCTAAGTACAAACTAAAGTATAAGTATCCCATAAATAAAAATAAAAAAAAGTAACTGACCGGTCAAGTGACTTATTGCACCCTTTCAATACGGATGCACCTACCTGGCGTTTTGCAAAGCTGTGACCTCATTGGCTAATGAATTTGAATTTGTCTGTCCACCGTGTTTTAAGTTATTTGAATACTTAGTGGGCCTAAAACATCTGGGGAATACAACTTTTTAATTGAATGTGGTAAATTACACATGATATATGGAATATTTTGAATCTCTGTTAACATTTTAATATTAGTTAGAATAGTTAGTTAAATATATATATTTATTTTAGTAGAAAAATATATTTCAGTCATGTAAATTAAGAATAATCTTTAATTTCATAGATTATTTTTTATACCCGCTAATTTGGGTAGATACGGGTAAATACCGGGTAGATTGGGTAGATATGGGTATTTTCCCGGTATTTACCCGTCAGCGCCCATCTCTATACCTAAATAAAAAAATAAAAAAAAATAATGTCCCTTTACGTACACTGCCACTTATGCCATGCATGAGATAGTTATGGATAACACAAGTAAAACACGATTCGACCCTGAAATACAAACTTTGTCCTGTAGGAAGTGTCCCCTTCCATGCAAAAAAGTATATGTATTACTTATTGGACCTGTGCATAACTTTCCATGAGAATCAGTTGAAAAATGCATCCTTTAGAGAGGACATCCAGGCATATTAGGACAGTTTTATTCAGCCAGACAGAAATTAAGGCCTTTATACCTTTACAAAATTTCGGTCAATAATAAATGTGTGCCTCTCCCACGACTTTCTATTTTCTTAGTGGGAAAAATTGCAGTCATAGTCGAAGATCTTTAATTATCTCTATGCTTGTCGAAGATCTTTAATAATCCCTATGATATGAGATATTTGTTCCTGAGTCATGGATGTTTTCTTTGTACATAAGTACCTATGAGTAATCGTATCGTCGCTTAGCACCCTCACATAGTCCAAGCAAAGTTTGTACTTTGCTTAGTTTGGGGCTAGGTTGATCTGTGTAAGGTGTCTCACAATATTTATTTATTTTAACCATATCACGAGTTTGACATTGGCATATTCAATATTGTGTTGAAGTAAGTTATTAATACGAGCGAGATACATATAAAAAAAGTTTACACTAATGTCACTTTTTTTTCCGTGTGTGCTTACGTCCTGGGTAGGTGCATTTGTTTCAGGTGTCAAGTTACAGGCTGAGCCTATTGTAGTGATCATTATATTGGTTTTATTATATCGTATGAATGGATACTGTGGAGGGCATTCCATATTGAGAGAAGAGACCAACTCGAGTGGGGAAGTTACCTTACCGAAGTCCTCAGCCAAATACCACCACCTAGATACTCTAACTATATCGTCCCTGGCGTTGTTCAATGAGGTTGTTATATACAATATTTGGATAGGCAAAATTTACGAGTTCCAGGTGTCCATAGGCTATGGTGACCGCTTAGCTTCGGCCCGTAGGTTCAGTAAAAGTATGCTACATTAACGTAGTACCTATGGCAAAACATTAACTAGATTATATGGATTTTGTTCCTCTACATAGGAAAGGCGTTTATGATACGTCGAATTCGATATAATACTAAGTAGCTACCTTATTTATAGGATGATTTAGACGGCGTGTGAACTCGTATGCGTTTTTAGTTATATTGCGGGCTTTTGAGGTTACACACAATTTTGCACAGCCATCAAATACCGCAATGTAATAAAACTCGTATGTGAGTTCTCGTACCATCTAAATGGGCCCTTACGACGAGTAAGGACTTACAGTTACACGGTGCGAGATCTCGCATACGAGTTTCATTACAATGCGGGATTTGATCGGTCAGCTGAATTGGATGATTGGATGTAACCTAAATAATAGGCAACATATAATACAATATACTCGTAATAAAATCCCACGTGATCATCTGTTAGTGCGTTCTTATGTCTTAGGTAAAGAAGATACATAACCTTTTGCTTGAAAACGGCAGAGTTTATAATTCCCTTTATATATAAAGGGCCTTTTTTTTGACATTAGCTATCTTTTAAGTTTAGTCTTTAGTTTCTTGTATAATTATATAAATATGTTCATTTAATAAATATTCTTATTTCATCTAATTAAAACTGATTGTAATCATATATTAAATATTTATAGGTCATATTAAGCAACGTTTACCATGGGTTCCAAAAGCGTGGGGCGTGTGGTGTATTTAGACATGATCATGAGCACTTGGCAAAAAGTTAAAGTTAGATGTGTTCCTTAGAATATTGTTTACGCTAAAGAAGGGAATGATGAAAATCCAAGGTGGATATTGGATAAATCAGATATCCTCACTATTTAGACTCAATTAATTAGGTGCCCTAAGGTACCTAAATAGTAGGCAAATTAAAACATCAAACATTACTCTTTTCAATTTATTTATTTCGAAACTGGGACCATTCTTAAATGCGACGCATGTACGGATTGTATGGTAACGACGAAACCACAACATTCCGGTTCACGAACATATTGCGAGCAGGGAACAAGACCGGCCCAGTCGCTGGTGCAGGGAAGGCAGGCATCAAGACTGGACGCGCAGGCAACTTCACCACTGGCGCAATCGCTGGCTCGCAAGGTTCAGCTACTACTGGCTCACGGACAGGAACGATAGGCATTGGTACAGGTCGTGGAAATGGCATGGGAACAATTGGCATTGGCACAGGATGTGGGACTGGCATGTGAGCAATTGGCATTGGTACACGCTCAGGCACTATGACGTCAGTAATGCAAGGTTCCTCAATCAACATCGGTGGCCTTATCGGTGCAGGGATTTCTACGCGAACTGGAATTTCGGGGACAGGTTCGCGAATGGGGATTTCGGGCAGAGGTGCTGGAGGAAGCACAGGAGCCGGCGGGATGGATAAAGGCTTGATAACTGTTCCAGGTATGGCCTCAGGAATTAAAACTGTCGGAGCTTCTGGAACCAACATAGCTTGATAGTCGAGCCCATCAGTATCGATCACCGTCTCAGATATATCAGCTCCATGGTACTCAATAATCTCAGTCAGAGCAGGTACCGCTAGTGCAGAGTTTGATAAGGGCTTAACAACTGATCCCGGCATGGCTTCAGGAATAACAACTGTCGGAGCTTCAGGAACCAGCATACCTTCATAGCCGACCCCATTTATCACAGTCTCGGATATATCAGCTCCGCGATACTCGATAATCTCAGGCAAAGCAGGCATCGCGAGCGGTGGCAGCATAGGCCCAACTGGTACGCTAATAGCTGACGAAACTGCGACAGGAGCTGGCTCACAAGGCTCCACGATAGGCATCGGTGGTAAAGGCTCTGGTATCACAGGTACCGGGAATTTCGGGAGCGTGATTGGTGGTAGTATAGGCGCTTCAGGAATCACTATGGGTTTATATGGTGGCAATTCGATTTCTAATTGAGGTTCGTCGCATTTCTCGACTACTAATGGTGGGATGTATGTTGTAGGCTTGATCAGTTGTGGTTTAACGAGTCCCAGGTTTGGTTGCATGAATTGGCAGATGACGGGTGCTAAAGCAGGACTTGAGGGACAGCCGGTTGAGCGCAGATATGGCATCAGGGACATATCGTAGGTTGTGGGCCTTATCAGCCTTGGCATGAATTGGGCTGACGCTATGGTCGCCCCAAAGACAAACAGGAATATTGTTTTTGAAATCTGGAAGGAAAAAATAATTTAAATAGTTGCTCAATATGATACGTTAATTTTATTACATTAGAGTAGCGATGTATACAGGGTGGAAAAATCGAATGCCACATGGATGGCAACTACCTTAAATATTGTAAATAGCACATTTTGTGTAAGGGAAACTTTCCTTTGTTTTTAAAAACAATAAATTCTGCATTTAAGGATTTAAAAAATCGCTAGTCGCGACTCGATCAAATGTGACAAAAAATAACGTGCCGTATTTTATGATGCAGATTGAAAGGCCGGTGCAAAAAACTACTATCTATGTAATCTGCACTCAGTTGCTAATTCTTACTAAACTATATTTTGGTAATTTTAAGACTTGAATATTTTAATTAAAATAAAAAGCTAACTTACCATGATCACAACAGTTTGATGACAGAAGACCGAAACTAAGTGATGATATAAACGAAAAGGTACTCAATTTTATATTGTTTACATTTACTTGTTATTGTTTCTTGTGAAATTCGGATTATCACGTTAAACCTGTGCGATAATGATTCACAATAGTTTTGCTCTAATCACTTTTTAAGCCTCCCTGTTCCGTTATTAGTATAAAATGCAAGATATGCGATTAATAACTGAAGTACTTAACAACTATATATAACTAATTAACGTTTAGTAATAGGTAATTATTGTAATTAGAGTAGAATATTATTTTCGTTCAAGAAATTGGTTCCGTGAAAATAAATAAATCAACATAAAAATCCAGAAAAAAAAACGAATGAATACCAACTAAATTACTACTTAAAATATCAAAAACATATCATACGATGTAATCATATAATGAAAAGTAAATGAACAAACCAATCTTCCTCGCCAAGGAATCTTAAACGCTAGTAGAATTTTATTGTACAGCTGTATTACAAGTTACAAGCTAACTTTCAGTTATGTACTAGTATTATGTTGTAGGTACCTATTTATAGAGGCTTATAATACTGAACAAAAAAAGAAAGTAAAACAAAGAAAACAGCAACAACAACATACTTTGGTAGGTATAGATGTAGTACGAAAAGATTTGCCTTCGTATTGTTCGGAAACGTAGAACGTATCATGCTATTTCAGTCAGTCTCAGTACTAGATGTACTGACATTGACTGAACTAGCATGACAAATACGAAAGTTTCCGGAAAAATACGAAGGAAACCCTTTTCGCATTACATCTGTACAAAGCGTAGAACCCTAATTTCAAGTTATTCGAATCAGAATGTCAACCTTTGCATCAATGCGGATTCTCAGGTGGAAGTTCGGGTTCATAATTAGGAGATTATGACATACTTTTGTATTTAAACTAACGTTTATGTTGTGTTTCACAGCAGTCGGCTTTTGAGTTAACTGAACATTTAACATGAACACCGTAAGTATCTAATTTAGTATTTTAACCATCATTTAGTCTAGCATTATACAATTAAATTCATCAAAGGGATAAATTGTGAGGAAACTAAGAAAGACCTATGTTCCCTTCTGGGGTCAGATAGGATAGGTAGGTACCATCTCTTTTGTATAAAAACGAATGTCATAAAATTTTTGTGTCGCAATATTTTTGCGTGTTTCCTATCACAGATTAGAAACTAAAGGAACTCTTATTTCGGTAATTTGAAACTGAAAAATAACATCGGCATTTGGCATACAACTTGACACAGTTACAAATGTTATGACAATCCCTCTTAGCAACAGACCAATTTTTTTCTTAATTTAAAGCTTCAAATTACTTTGTCCTTTACCTTTTACAGTTCATCATCCTGTCATGCCTGGTAGCCGTCTCCCTGGCCATGGGAGTCCCCCGTAGCCCCCTCGAGGCCGCCGCGGCCCGCCGGGCTCTCCCCGCGCTCCAACACGAAGAGATCCACGACGAATTCGGCCAGTACGCGCTCCGTTACGTCACCGCTGAAGGCACTGTCGTATCTGAGCGAGGCCGCCTTAATCCCTTCCCCTAGCGGTGGACATGTACTTGTCACTGAGGGAGAGACCTCGTATATTGGTGATGACGGCAAGACCCACATCACCAAATACAGCGCCGGCCTTGATGGATACAAGGTTGAGGAGTCGACAGCTTGATTTTGTAAGATAAGTTGGTTCAGTGAATAAATGTGTACAGTTTTCGAATAATTATATTTTTATTTTAAACAAAACACCTTCTGAAATAATTTTCAAAATGATATGTTATCATAGTGGAGGACGTGGGAGTAGGTACATTGAATTCTGAGCGTAGTTGAGGGTTTCAAGTATTACCGCCATATTGAGAACATTTTTTTGGTATCACGTGACATATACCTAATTACCTACTGCTTCTTTATCTTTTTAAAATTTTGAAAAAAACCCCGACATAGTGGACCGATTTTCATGAAGAACACTCCCGACTAACTCAGCTTTCAAACAAAAAAAAAACTAAATCTAAATCGGTTTATCCGTTCGCGAGCTACGACGCCACAGACAGACACAGACAGACAGACAGACAGATAGACAGACAGACGCGTCAAACTTATAACACCCCATCGTTTTTGCGTCGGGGGTTATCAAGTGTAAAGTCGTTTAGTAATTTTCAACAAAAATAATGTTATTATCTACCTACTTGTTTGGTTATCTAGGAAGAAATGAAAACTAGTACCTATTAGCATTGGTTACTTAGCGACAGGTATAAGTTGAGAGTCACCATTCAAGTAATAATCAGTGCATATTTAACAGCATCCGCGTTAAGGTAATATTATTGACATTTTCTTATTTGCATCATAATATTCACCATCTTCATAAATACCGTAAATGGGGTGACTGGGGTAATATTGTCTACAGATATAGACAATGATTTTTGAGTATTTACTAATCTATCTAGTTGGAAAACCTGAGCTAGCTCACATCCAAGTTCAGGTACTTATTTCCTTTGTATCGGACAAAGAGGATCGAGTATTATAGAGAGCTAAAAGTAAAATGTGTAATCACAGTGCATAGACTGCCATCTCTCGACACAAGCTTAAAACTTTTGAACCTCAGTTTTGACAATTTGGCCCATGTTCTTAGCTTGATATGCATAAAATGTCAAATATTAATATTAGCGTCATCTAGCCGAGCGTTCCCCAAAGGTGTAACGCCATCTTGGCCACCGTACCTTTTTCTCTATGGCTTTGAGGTACGTTTTTTTCGATCTTATCCGTCTATACGGAGTTACATACGTCTTTGGTATCGGATTTGACCCAGTTACGCGTAAAGGCTATTAATTTATTGCAATCAGTTTAATGATCTAATATTATATTTCAGATGTTACTCTTAGCTTTGTACCTCGTTGGGATAACGATGGCAGCTCCAACTATTTCAGAAGAACTGGCAACAGCGGAGTCCCTAATCTCTGTAACGCCAGTACTACGCGATCCTGTTTCTACTTTGGAAATTATTATACCTGTAGCTAAAGAATACAAGCAGAAGTCGCCATGCAAAGAATTTCTGATTGTACCAGAAATAATCAAGACTATAAACGTTGAACCAATGCCAGCCAATCTAGCTTTATATCAAAGAAATCGTGGCATTACAGATTGGTTACCTTCAATACCTTTCTTACCTTCCTTATCAGCCTTAACGTCCTTCTTGCCCTCATTACCTTCCCTACCATCCATGTCATCTATAACTTCTATGTTACCTTCCTCGTCTTCATTACCCTCTATCTCATTGCCTAATATCACTCTTCCTCCATTAATTCAAAACTTGAATTTCTTCCCTTCTTTCACTTATAATAATCCTAAGATTATGTACAGATCTTACTATACAAGTTTTCCGGGTGGTGTAGTTTTTCAAGTTCCTAGACCGTAATAATGTTTTATTTAAATTTCTATTTAGTATAAGGTAGTTAATTTGAATATTTATTGATTATGATGTGAATACATTATAATATGAGTATTCGGTGTTGTGTTTTTTTTTTCCAAAATTAATATTGAATACACATATTTTTAAATTAAAGGAAAAATGGAAAAAAATCGATCACAGACGTTTCTGCATGATAGAAAACAAATTTAATCTATAATAAGTATAATAACTCTTGTAAGCTTATATTTCGTTTTTGAGACAGTTTTACCCCATTGCAAATGATCTCACTGCAAACCATAAAAAATGGTGTTATTTACGTACTTAGTAGTGGATGAGCCATATTATAAATTGATATCTAACAGCTTTAGGCCGCGGCTTTCAACTCCCTCTTTTAGGGAACAATGTTTTTGCAAAATTCTTGATAGGTAATTCTTCTCTTGAAGTTTCTTAATTTAAATCTATACACATAACACCGTTGTGATAACTACTTACTCAAGTAAGTAGTGACTAAGTATAATCAATAAAGCCTACTGAATTTCTAGAAATCCTTAATTGATGTTCCTATATACTGTTTCTCAGCTATCGCATATACCTAGCATCGCCAGTTTTGCCAAATTGCTCTATCTAATAGTGATTCAAATCAAAATAAGCTTAATCCTGGCTTGCTGGTTTTTCTGATGTTACTGATGTTATAACAGACATTGTATCAATAACAGATTTAAATAACTTCCAGAGGAAAATGTTTGGTTGGTTATTAGACATGTGTTTTTATTCAGTTAACGAGTTCCTTAGTTATTAATAAATTGTAATATTTCTACGCCGATGTAGGCAGAATATGTCGCACCAATTGTAACTTGACGATGTAGGCAGAATATGTCGCACCAATTGTACCTAGCATCGCCAGTTTTGCCAAATTGCTCTATCTAATAGTGATTCAAATCAAAATAAGCTTAATCCTGGCTTGCTGGTTTTTCTGATGTTACTGATGTTATAACAAAATTCCTTTTCTGATGTTATAACAAGATTCCTAAAGACATTGCATCAATAACAGATTTAAATAACTTCCAGAGGAAAATGTTTGGTTGGTTATTAGACATGTGTTTTTATTCAGTTAACGAGTTCCTTAGTTATTAATAAATTGTAATATTTCTACGCCGATGTAGGCAGAATATGTCGCACCAATTGTAACTTGACCATAAGAAATAAAGATTTCTATTCTATTCTATTCTGATGTACAGGGCCCGTAACTTTCATGCCGATGACATACATTAGATGTCACGCTGATTATAGGTGATTCAAGACTTTTATTTAATAATTAATCATTATACATCAATAATTTTAATCATGACTTCAAAACTAATCTATTCATACGTGAAATAATTAATACCTACTTGATACGTAAAACTAAATTAAATTATTGGTTTATTTTTTTACATTCTATTAAATATGTTTATTACCATATTTCAATAAATTGTTAAAACAAAACAAATTGTTTCCTTTTCGTTTCACGTATCAAGTAGTATTAATTATTTCACGTATGAATAGCTTACTTTTGAAGTCATTTGTCCATGATAAAAATTGATTAATGAATAATGATTAATTATTACAGTAAAACTATTTGAATCACCTATATATATGCAGCGTGACGTCAAATTGATGTTATCGGCATGAAAGTTACGGGCCCTGCTGATGTTCATAAGTAACAGAGAACGTATTCTTTCAGGTGGCTTGTCAGCATTATTACATAATTTTACATTTTACAGATAGGTATTTATTAATATTAAAATAATTTTTAAGTTAATGGCGTGCCATATACCCATAACTTGAGCAAACACATACTTAGTTTTAATGTGTTAATAATTTTATTTATTGCTAAATACATAAAACTAGTTGCCTACTTATATATTTTTAAGATATGAAGAACAAAGAAAACGCATCAATTAATTACATTCTTTTTTGACGCAGAAAGTGGTAGAAAAAATTCAGGTGTTGGAAGAACATCAAAAATATTCAAAGTTTTCTCTTACATGTCCCGCATAGGAAGTGACAATCGTTGACATTACGCGGCGATCGATCGAAACGCAATCTGTCTCCTGCCGCACCTCTACAGTAGAGCGATAGGGAGATACTACGTTACGCTTACGAAGCGTAAGCAATTGTGACGTTGGCCAGGCTGGTAGCCCTTATCCATGCAAACTAGTAATTCAGGCTAGGGTACAGCTTGCATTGTAAAATTAAATAATCTCTTTAATAAGCTATTAATAGTTGTAGCTATCCGAATTCTCTCGATTCTAACAGGTGAAATGAAAAGAGATTTTAATATGTTTGCCTAATGTGTTTTGACTTTAACCGCAAGAAGTAAGCAGGTACCTAAAAATGAAAACTGTTAGTTTTTATTTGTTTTGAATGGGTTTCATAATTATACCTTTCGTCTTTATCTGTATATAAGTGGAATTTTTCTCAATATAATCATTGCAGTTTCATCTGTGCCAAAGTCAACGGTAAGTTCTAATATTTGCTTTTTGCAAATATTAAATATGTAAAAAGTAAAAACTATATTATGCCTCTATATTTAACTGAAAAATGATATTGCACATCTTAAAGTGAATTACAGTCACTAATATAACATTTTATTCTATTTCTAGATGTTTCTCCTAGTAGCCCTATGCCTAGTGGCAACCGCCCTGGCGGCTCCAGCCTCCATCCCCGAACCACCAATGATCGCCGAGGAGTCCCACATCATAGTTTCTCCATACATCTCGTACCCTGACCCGACACTGTTCCTGAGGACCTTAAACATGAGGATCGAGCCGGAACCTAAGGAGGAGTACAATGAGCCAGAGCCGATGGAAGAATTCTCTGAGCCCATTGAAGAGCCAAAGGAAGAATTATCTGAGCCGATTGAAGAGCCAACGGAAGAAATCCCTGAGCCGATCGAAGAGCCAAAGGAAGAGCTCCCTGAGCCTATCGAAGAGCCAAAGGAGGAATTGACTGAAGAGCCAAAGGAACCCCTACCTACGCTCCCAGCTGCCCCTGAGTTCAAACCTGAGACTAAACCTGAACCGGTTCTAATCAACTTAGCGATCCCCAAGCCTCCCTCTTCTTTTCCAACTTCTTCAACGCCTTCCCTAGCATAAGCAGCATTCCGTCATACATTGGCACCTGGTTCCGCCCTAGGGTTATGTATTCTCCAGCTTACTATACTGGGTACAGTGGGTATCCCGGTGCTGTTATCGTTGACGATAAGCCTTAATCGCAACTTATCTACCTATCTCATGTTGTGCAATAAAATTAATTGGAGTATTTTTACAAATGGTCGTCTTATTTTGAAACATCGTCTAGAAATATTTATGATTTCATTTATTTCTTGAATGAAGAATTTCTTGTACGAGGAACCACTTCTAATTTTCCTAAGTAATAGGCAACATATTTTAAAGTACAGAGAAAATTGTATAGGTACGTACGTACGTACGTACTTTGTTTCTTTTTTTTTATTTGAGTATACATATCGTGCTTATCAGTCTTATCACTAACTTTGCTATTACATTTTAGAAGGATAATGAGTAACCTGATTTTATATTGGCATTGTGGTCTGATATTCAGGTTATCTAGATTCACACTGTATTGTGTATCTCTGTTCTACGCTGTTTAACTGGAGGAGTGTTTAAATAAAGAACACTCTTAATAGCTCACATGAAATATGAAAAACTAATCAAACAGTCATGTCATCGGTGTACCTATACGATTTTTGAATGGTACCTAATTAAAAGCCAATCAAGTATCCTGCATGTCATTTTACACATATTTCGCATGCTGCATTAGAAAAAGATAAATATTATAAAATCCAAAAATCTATTATCATTCACAGGTTGGTACTTCTAGTTTCTTTAAGGCATTTAAGGTTTTCAAACGATCATCATTTTAAAAACTTACACCTCCAAAGCTAAAGAGGCACACTTTCGCTACCAAGAACCCGACTGTCGGGCACACCGCTCGTAGAAGCGTAGCCGATTACATGGGTTTCCCCGTATGTAGCGAAAATGTCGTAGCGCCGCGTAGAGCCCGGTTTCGAAAGTGTTAAAGTTTGAGGTTAGAGATTTCAGCGCTCGTAAGCAGCAACAGGATTTTTTTAGTTCGAGGCTTATACGCTCGAGGCTTGTAGATTCAGCAGTCGGGTTCTAGAGGTAGTACTTAAGGCACTTTGTTCTAGGGTACTTAAGACACTTTGCTATTACATTTTAGAAGGATAATGTGTAACCTGATTTTATATTGGCATTGTGGTCTGATATTCAGGTTATCTAGATTCACACTGTATTGTGTATCTCTGTTCTACGCTGTTTAACTGGAGGAGTGTTAGGGTCGGCATTGTCGGCAACTCGCATGTTAGTACATCCCTGCCGTACATCGCCTGTAATTTCCTAGGGATTAGTATCCCTGGGAAATTACAGGCGTCCATTATGTTACCGTGACTTATCAACAGGCGGACAGCATGCTGGTTTTCCACCGACAAAATATTATAAATAAAGAACACTCTTAATAGCTCATATCTACCCATTGGACTCTGAATGGGGGCTCATACTCAAATGAGGGTTATACTCATTTAGATACATGCCTTAATTCTGAGTTACATCCTACATAGGTATGTAAATAACTATTTTTCAGAAATAAAAGTTGAACTGGGTGTTTTATGTTTGATTTCATTGTAATTTAATTACTTATTCCTACAGTGTAACATCGTAATAGTACATTGTGCAACAAGGGGAGGAAGTTGAATATTACTAACGAGAGTAAGTTAAATCGCGACGGCTTGCCGGAGCGATTTAAAAACTCGAGTTAGTAATATTCATACTCCCCGAGTTACACACAATGTTTTTCATCACACTCGCAATGTAAAAAATATGTAAATAGATGTGAAAAAGTTAAGTACGGTACAAGAAATTTCATTATTCCCTTGGGAGAACGATTTTTCTATAACTCACACTCCGCCTGCGTGCAATAGCACATTTAAAGTGCGGGTGTGATGAAAAGTAAATAACATACACGAGGAAACCGTAAGACTGTAACTACGCATTTCTGAGGGCAAAATAAAGATAAAATGTTAAATGACGTCAAGCAAATTTCGCCAAAAAAAATTTTTTTCAGTACAGCTGGTGTTTTTTTTACGCACTAGTGCGAGAAGTGGTTCATTATATGCCAGGTCGAAACTTCGGAGGTCCATCTGTACAGAAAAACGTCGTTCGATACACGTGCGAAATGGAAATTCGTGTCGATTTAAAACTCTTTTTTAATTTATCGCCACTCGTTTCGAACTTCCTCTTTTCGCACTTGTATCGAAATGTACTATTTTGTGTAGGTACTTTTTTGTTTTATTGGATGGATGTCATCTTTGGGCGAACTCACTCCATTGAAGGCCATGTCCTTGCCTTTGGCTAGTCTATGGCCAAGAGTAATCCCATTTATAATAAAAATTGGAAACCGGCCAACTGCGAGTCGGACTCGCTCACCGAGGGTTCCGTACACACTTTCATTACCTAGTTAAAATAATCTCAAGTTTCTCAGATAACTCTAAAGACTGTATACAGTCGGTACTAATAATACTATTATGTATAACGCCATCTATCGGTGAATTTGCGCAACCTGTATAGCATGTTGGTTTTCGGGGATAATTCTTTATAATGTTAACCGATTTCGGCTGTTTTTATTTTATTTGAAAGAAGATATTTTACTTAAAATGTCATATTAATTACAAGAACGATATATATCCGCAAGAGTGTTTAAATTGAAAGTAAAAATCTAAAAAGTTTTTTTTATATAAAAAATTATTAAAAAAAAACTTTTTTACATTTTCCTTCAAAATTCTTTTTTTCGAAATAAAAAAAAATTATAAAAAATTGTTTTGATATACACAATTTGAGCTCTTTCTAACGATACCCCACCTGACCTAGTAACTTGACATTTACAGTTTGCCCCCCTTTCATTTTGGCCATTTTCTCTAATTAATATTAATAAATTTAAAAAATTATACATTAAATTTGTAGAAGGTAAAAATGTTCATAACTATTCCAAATTTCAAATCGATAGCATAAGAAATTCTCGACATATATTATTTAGTAATGTGACAGACAGACAGACGGACAGAGCGGCACCATAAGGGTTCCTTTTGTACCTTTTTGGTACGGAAACCTAAAAAGATGTATTTTCTTTCAAAAAGTAAATATTATTCCGTGGTTATTCCTAAAACTGGCATTTAAAATAAAATAAAAATTTAATATAGTTTTTTGAAACTAGTTACTTTTTAATATCTATCAACGAGGATCGTTGGATCATGTCTGATAAAGGCATCATCGCCATCAAAACAGCATTTTGTTCTGAGAAATAATAAATAGTTGTTAGTTTTTTAAATGCTCATAACTCTGAAAGGAGGCGAAATCCAGAAAAGTTCATATGACTCTTCTAATATGATGAGGAATTTTTTTTAACCCGTTATAGTGTCCCACTGCTGGGCAAAGGCGTCTCCCCATGATATCCACAACTCCCTCTGGTGTGCTTTTTCCGGCCAGTCAATAAAGGTGTCCAAGTCGTCCCGCCATTTTGGCCTACCCCTGCCACGTCCCCACTTCTTTGTCGGCATCCACTTTGTGGTTATATTAGCCCACCTATCCTGATGCATGCGGTAGACGTGGCCTGCCCAGTCCCACTTCAGCCTGGCGGTCTTTTCCCCTACGTCAGCTATGCGAGTTTTAGAGCGAAGCGTAGTGTTTCTGATGCGGTCCATCCTTGTGACACCCAGGATGCTGGAGCGCCATTTCTCGCTGGCAAACCTTCAGTTGGGACTTCTGACTCTCGGTGAGTGACCAGGTTTGGGCACCGTAGCGTAGGTTAGGACAGGCAGTATACACATGTCAACGAGTTTACGCTTTAGTAACATTGGAAGGTCGCCCTTCATTAGCTCCTTCATGGACCAGTAGCTCATCCAGGCATGGTGAGGAATACGCTGTTAAAATTAATCGGTATCCTCATGTTACACCGTTTATACTTTGCATTTATTTCTTTCATTAGCGATATGAAAATCGAACTGGCTAGAAATAATTTTAAGAAAAAAAAACCGCCTTCCTTTGGGGTTCTGGTGATAAATACTTTCAAATGTTGGATTATGTTATCAATTCGTCTGTATATTTTTAATGTTTGTTATTCGATATCTCCGCCATTTCTGAACCAATTTTGAAATTTGGATGATTCTGAAGTACTTACAGATGAGAATGATTTTCAGAACGGAACTCTAACCAGGGGCGGCTCACTCTTCATCAGCAGTTCCACTGCACCAAATGTCACTGTTCTGGACGTAAGTGCATGCTGTTCTTATAAAAATACCAAAGTCACTATAAGTGTGCCGTTCAGATTTGAGGAGTTCCGTTCTGACCATCATGAGCAGTTCCACTGCACCAAATGTCACTGTTCTGGACGTAAGTGCATGCTGTTCTTATAAAAATACCAAAGTCACTATAAGTGTGCCGTTCAGATTTGAGGAGTTCCATTCTGACCATCATCAGGAGTTCCACTGCACCAAATGTCACTGTTCCGTACGTAAATGCATGCTGTTCCTTTAAAAACACAAAAATCACCATATGTATGCCTTTCAGATTTGAGGAGTTCCCTCGATTTCTCCAGGATTCCATCATCAGAACTGGGTTCTGAGAAAAATGGGACCAATCTGTATGCATATACATTCAATCAAAAAAAAAAAATTTTCAAAATCGGTCCAGTAACGAAGGAGATATCGAGGAACAAACATTAAAAAAAAAATACAGACGAATTGAGAACCCCTTCCTTTGAGATTTGGAAGGCGGTTAATAAAAACCTCCGACCATAAACTTTTACCGTCTGGAAAAAACAGTAGCTTACAGGTTTTTTACTACATTTCGCATTAGTGCGAGACTTTAGCAGCATATTGATTGCTGTAATACCTAGTACATTACGATACACGGTGTAAAGAGGAAGTTCGAGACGAGTGGCGATAAATTAAAACACGACCGAAGGGAGTTTAAATCGACATGAGTTCCAAACTTCCTCTTCGCACGTGTATGATAAATTGATAATATGTAAACTACATATGGTCCTTTGAAGTTTCGACCGGGGATCGATTTTTGAATTTTGAACGCACGAATTCGCCGTTCGAAAGTCTGTGGAAAACGACGTTATGCTATTTTTGAAAATGGACGGCTAGTAATTTTAAAACTAGTGGTAATGACTACTCGTTTTCGATTCTGTTAGTAGAATTTAAATCGCTAGTAGTGGAGATATTATTGAACGAATGTCACGAAACCGAATGGCCGAGATTCAAAAATCGGCCCCCTGACTGGAAATGTATGTACAACTTTGCAAACTAACAGTGCGGGAATTTTAAAACACAATATTAATTATGTACGTACTGAAAAATACATACTATAATTTAAATACAAATACGAGTAGTTAGAGCTGGTGCTCACAAGACGTTTGTCTCTTCTACAAAACGGATACCTACTAGTTTTACTTTACTTTAAGAAACCAATCAATCCCTCAAATACATCTTAATACTTGAAGCAATTTATTTCTCATCATGTGGTTATGCTTGTGTCATCAGCCTTAAAAAGCTAAATATCTATTACCGCAAAATAAGAAATCAAGATTTTATTAATTTCATATTTATTGTTTTATAATTATATCTTACTGTTTTGGTTTGTATATAAAGCGTATCGTTTCTCAAGACAATCATAGCAAATTCAGTTGTGAAAAAGACAAGGTAAGGCAAGCAAAACTTTTAATATTCATACCCTCAAATTGTACCTGTCTATTAGGTTACTACTAGACAGTACCACTGATCAAAGAGAAAGCAACAGGAGAACAAAGTGCAAGTCTAATTGGTAAAGTCAAGTGACATCGCTTTGGGCATAATATATGATTGTCTTCTAAGCTCTTGGCTGCTTGTTTGCCCCTTTGCAGAATATTGTGAAAATTATCAAGGAATATTGTGAAATTATGAGGTGGGATCTAGTAGTAAAAATTCTTTGTCTAATCGATGATTGTCAGACTTATCATTTTCCTTTTTTTCTCAGATGTTTCTCCTAGTAGCTCTTTGCCTCGTTGGAACCGCGTTGGCTGCTCCAGCCATCCCGGAAGAAACAATGACCCCTGAGGAGTCCCGCCTTCTCATGTCTCCTTACATCGCGTACGACTATCCTTATACGGGTTACCCGGCGCCAATTCTTCCTCTAAGAACCGTGATGATCGACCCTAAAGAGGAAATCGCTGAGCCAAAGGACTGGAAACTGGAAGAGCTTCCAGAGGCCCCGGAGTTGCCAAAATTTGAAGAATCCAAGCCTGTTTTAGTGAAACTGGATACCAGCAAGCCTCTTTCCTACTTCACCAACTGGATCAACTCTTTCCCTAGCTTCAATCTGCCAAACCTTCCCTTCATAGGCGGTTTCTTCCCTTCATCGAGCGGCAGAGTGGTAGTGCCGTCTTACTATGGGTACCCTGGGTACACTGCTCCTATGATCGTCGAACCAGCTAAGCATTAATGACTTCCGCTGAAAATTAAAATGTTGAACAACGATTATTGGAATAAAATTGCAGATTTTAATTGATAATATTTTTTATTCATGATATTTTGTAAACCGTAAGTGCGTTTTCACATTATCCGATCCGATATCCCATACATTACAGGCGCCATCTTGGATTTTTTCTATTGCAATCCTTCCGACATCCGATATCGGATCGGATAATGTGAAAACGGCCTAAGGTAACCGAGAAAAACCTGCCCACCAAATTATAATTTAAAGGAGATCGAGCGTATAACTTTAAAGAATTGAGACTAAAAATAGGTTCTGGGTAAAAATGGGCTACCTAGTACTACTTTATTTTTTATTTTGAAATTGCAGGCATGCAAACATTGCAAACTGATGCATACAATCATTATCAATTTGGAGTTTGCTGGTGTTAAAATTATAAGTTTTCGGTGAAGGCGTACACTTAATTCTCAACAAAACAACGGATTCTAAAATAAATTCTATAAGGTGGAAATAAGTTAACTATCATATTTTATTTTTTTATTCATTCTTCAGAACACATAGAGTCATACATCAAATATACAGGTAGCAATCAAGTATAAAGGGTAAAAGACCTGAAAACGAGTAAACTATTCTGTTGTTTTAATTACGTGTACCTACAGGGTATATTGCGACATTTCAATATAATTATTTTTGTAGAAATTTTACATTCATTGATGTTGCCCCAATAACACTTTGTCTAGTTTGTCTTAGCAAATGCCACGCAGAGCTAACTTAATCTGATTCTAGATAGTAACGTGAAATTTTGAAGAAACATCTGGATTTTTGAATTCATCTGGTTATGTCGAATGTTTTCAAGTTTTTCTACGTAATTTTGGACAAATGAGGTATTAACACGAAAAGAAATTGAGTCTCAATTGAATCAGTAATTTATTCATTTGTTTCTAATGTACATGATTGCTGGCCTAGAAGCCGTCGTACCACGGGGACAAGGTAGGTACAGGTGGGGGCGGCATGCGACTGGGTGCTGCCGTGGGAGCGTTGACAGGCATCGTGGTTGGGGCTTGAGTGGTCGACACATCGTTCCAATTGAATCTATGGTTTCCTCTAGAGCTGTGTCGTGCATGTGCCCTTGGAGCAAACGTCACAGGTTCCCTTGGAGCAAATGTCACCGGCGCAAACGTCACAGGCGCAAAAGTTACAGGCTCAAATGTCGTAGAATAGCTTGGCATGGCACGGCTGCGAATCTCAGGTTGCTGCCATTGAGCCGGCTCCTCCGGAACCACTATCGACTGTCTGTATTGCTCGTAATTGTTTGGGTTGTTGACTGCCAAGTTGTCCCAATGAGGGAAGGAAGGAGGAGCAGGCACGTTCTTCCAATTCGCGACTGGACCTTCGTATTTAGGGGCTGTCAGCACAGCATTCCATTGCTCCGCGGTGTACGGAATAGGGTTCTCTGGATGCATTGAGCTCATGTCTCCGTTATCGATAGGAGTAGGAGGGGTGGTTCTGGGTCGGTTCATGTACTTGTGGATGTTTTCTTCTCTCATCTCGACTTGCGCGGGCTGGTCTCGTCGTATTTGCTGGAAGTTGAACACTAGGTTTGTGTCAGGTCCGACGGGATGGTAACCTGTGTTGCCCATCGGGAACGCACTTGCAGCGAATACCGTTCTGGCTACTAACAGGCAAATTGTAAGACGCAGCATTTTGCAGACTATCTGGAAGTAAATATAAGTTGCTTGTTAAAATCGCTGTCAATAGAAATTGTCAACAATGTAAACAAACCATTATATAAAATATCAATATTTTAGCACAATTTTATTATTTTAAAGGTTGAGGATCATAATGTGATATGAATTGATTAAATAACACATGGATTTAGCCAGTATCAGATGAGTTAGAATGGAAGTTAAAGACATTTTGACTACAAGGTTTGTTTACATTGTTCACAAGTTCTATTGACGGCGACTTTACAAAAGAATACAGAAATATCAAAAAAATAAATACGAATTATTACATTTAGTCCACGACACTACCTTACCTTTTGTGATTCTGCATCAACTGTTCCTAGTCACTATTGGATATTGTTTATAAATGGTTTATTGCGGCAAAAATAAAACTTGAATAGATTTCAAGTTTCGCTGTTTCGTATGCTAATGATAATTATGTTATTTCTTTTTAATTACCTCTGTAGACGAATTGAGAAACCCGCTAATGAGAGCAAGTACAGCATAAATGAAAAAAATGAAAATGAAAATGAAATATTTATTTTTCAAGTAGGCATATTACAATGCGCATATGAACGTCAAATAAAGCTACGCCGGCTCTAACCCTACGCCTCAGCCTCGAGAAGATTTCAGTCCCCCCTCAGTTGGGAGGGGGGTATCCACTATGGGACCGGCAAGAAACTCGGCGGGCAACTTCTTTTCAAAACATTACATCTTATAATTAACATGCATTAAATAACAACATACAATTTAACATGCAAAAGTATTCATCAAAGAATATGAACAGACTAGGTACTCTATGGAAATCAATTTCAATAAATTATATTATTGCTTAATAATACGTCGTTCTTCTTCAGAGAAAACATATCAAATTGTCATAGAAGAAAAAGATAATATGAATCTCAATATCATTAAATATGTAATTTACCTACACAACATAAAATATAAAATATTTGATGTGCTTTCTTATCTGAACTGTGTCCTCTATACATAATACAATTATTTTAATTGCTATTCGTTTTTTGTAGTTTCTGGTTCGGGCCATGCATGTTTGTCTGTCAAATAGTCCTCGACTCTGTAATAAGCCTTTAACATCAATGATTTTTTTAAGTAGTTCTTAAGAGCTGGGAGGGGTAATCTCAAAGCAGTGTCAGGTAACTTATTATAAAAATGAATGCATTGCCCAACAAATGACTTCTGTACTTTACGGACACGAAACTTCTTTATGGCAAGCTTATTTTTGTTTCTAGTGTTATAATTATGGATATCAGAATTCTTAGTGAAACAGTCTAAATTCTTAACAACATAAATTATACTATCATAAATGTATTGGGAAGCTACAGTTAAGATATTAATTTCTTTGAAGAGTTCTCTTACTGATTCACGTGTTCCTAAGTTGTAAATAGAACGAATGGCTCTCTTTTGTAATACAAAGATAGTCTGTATGTCAGCTGCTTTGCCCCAATAGATTATATTTTTAGCCCCATAGATTTCACATTTTTGATCCAAAATACTAAAATATGCCTCAACTCCTTCTTTATTACATAACACAATCGGATGGGATCTGCATGAGATTAGTTAACGACCAACGGGCCTAGCCGAAATGACAATCTTTGAAGCTAGACTCCGATCGAAACGCAGTGTGGCTCTGTCGCGCCAATACGGAAGAGCTATAAATATAGCCAGTTACGATTACGATATTAAATTTATCTTAAGCGTTTGGGCATTTGGCTACGTACCCAGACAAGAGGCATGCGGGAAGAGGCCCAGCAGTGGGCGATAAAAGGCTTATAATGAACTTCATTTATTACCAAATGATGACATAATCAGCTTCCGTCGATATGTTTCACAGAGTTCATCTTGTGCCTATTTTTTTTATTTTTTATTTTTAATTATAAATGGGCTATCGTCATATCACTTCGATAATAGACACTATACTATTGTAGGAATTGTCACCCCACATAATCATCATCCTCCTTGCGTTATCCCGGCATTTGCCTGGGCTCATGGGAGCCTGGGGTCCGCTTTGATAACTAATCCCAAGATTTGGCGTAGGCACTAGTTTTTACGAAAGCGACTGCCATCTGACCTTCCAACTCGAAAGGTAAACTAGACCTTAAGTATTGGAATTAGCTTCCTAACGATACCAAGTACCTATATCCACCATATAATATATATTATGTATGTGAACTTTCGGCCATCGAATCATATAAGTAGATTTTCTTGCATAATTTCATTTTCTTTTTCGATGGGGGAGGAAGACAGATGAAATAAAACAAATACCTCGTAATTATAATTTTGTAATACTTTTCATTATAACAAAACAATTAGTGACAAAAAAATTGCTATTTAATTTGTTAGAATAAATAAAAATAACACATTCGAGAGCACAAATATACTAATATCAATATCATAATGTAGATATTACTAATTTATTATGTCAAAAAAGATTTGACTGTGCGTTTTTAAGTTTTATCACACGAACACTAGTCAGTATAAATTAATTCCCGTGGTTGTCGCGGCAACAAGTCGCCATTTTAGACATTTTCACTGTAGAGGTCCTATTTGACTCAAAATATAAACAATAGTCGATATGTGTTACTTTTGCGTTGTAAAAAATTTCATAATTTAATATATCGCCATTTAGTCTTGCGTACCGCCTTGCAGGATTCGTTTTTTACATCATTAGAAATGTTCGTTGGAAACGTAGCGATTTCCATATCTCAGCTTTTGTCAATTTTTTGAGTCGAATAGGACTATCAATTTGCGCGTATGTTATAATGAAGAATTATTGGCCGCGACATAAGACAAAGCACCAAGTTACAACTAAGTCACTGCGAAGCATCTACAACCAATATTAAAATTAGATTATTTTTATTAAGTATAGGTTAAAATTACCTACATATAAGTATAGATTATTTCAAGATTGTGATGTTTTTGTGTTACAATGCCTTCATTTTGAAATAATGGTAATATTAATATGGAAGTGAGTCAAAGTTCAACTTTGCTATTTCAAACAGTTTTTAGGACGGATAAAATTTAGATTTACAGATAAATATACAGACTTATATAGGTATTTTAACAAAATGTACGAGGTAACTTATAAACATGCAATCTGATTACGCGTTTTTATCTGGATTACTTTTTTAGTCTGACTACATTGACTACCTACACTCGTCCTTATATAGACTAAATCACCACACATGAGTTCACTGACCTTCACTGAGGCGTGGGTATGGCCTAAGGCTAGCAATGTCCTTATAGAATTCTTGTATTTTGGAGTTCACGGTTTTTTTCTGCTTTTATACAATTTACATTTTAATATCGTGAAAAAAAAGTTATTAAGTTAGTATACATAGGTACTTTTCGCTGCATTGATTTGTCTAAGTAACTATCTAACTTCTATCTGATATGACATAAAATAAATATGTACGAAATTTGTGATGGCACTTACTTGATCTAAATATAGAAATATATGTATGTACATATAGTATTATCAGTAATTAATAATTATTTACACAATTAAGTATTATTAAGCGTGAAGTTTCATAACTGTTAACCTGTTTTTATATAATTCGTCAAATATTCATACAATATTTAATTCATTTCATTACACTCATTTAAAAAACATAAGTTATACATTAAATAACTTAATTTATGAGCATCATTTTTTTTACATTTTTAATTACTTACTTTATACTTACCAATTAAATTAATGGCTAAGTGTTCGCGTCGTTCGATAATCGTTTTGTCTCCATTTATTAGTCACAAGTGAACAATACTGATTCAAAGTTAATAATTTATTTAGGTAACTATATTTCACTTACAAAGTTTTTTAAGCACTCTAAATCATTTCAACGGCCTCGGGTCGTAAGGCGTGGCGTCATGGCCGACGTATCTATTGTTCTTTCGTATTTGGAACCCTTGTCCCGGTGAGGTGTTGTAGTATATCACTCTGCGGATACCGAACGGGTCCACATAACCGAAGCTGCCCGTCCGTTCGGCAGAGCTGTCGGTCTCCTCCTCATGGTACTGTTTCGGTAGATAATACCGGAACCCATTTCTCCTAAAGGCTACGCCGTCGTAGCCAGGGAATTGAGGAGTGTATCCATCGCCGATTTGAGCTCCGGCTCTCTGCCTTTGGAGCCAGGCATCCGCATGTCTATAAGAATTTGGGTTATAGATGTCAACTCTTCTGTATGGTGTGCTGTCGCTGGCGTAGTAGCCATCGTCTATGCTGTTAGTGTCGTAAGAGTTTGGAGAAGGTGAGGCTTCGCTCGCGGTTATCGGTGGGATGGTTGGTCTGAAGTCATAATGCGGGGTTGAGGTATCGATAGAGTTTGGCGTCACGTGGACGCGAGGTGTTGAGGTCGGTAGGCGCGCTGTGATAGACACCTCTGAAGGGAAGGGTGGGACAAAAGATGAAGATGGCACTGGGGATTGGGTGGTGGTGGTGAAGCGAGGGGTGCCTCGATTCACTGGCACCTGTCGGTGGGCTGGTGCGGGCGTGACCCCGAAACCAGAGTCCGTTGGCGCTGTTTTTGCTATTTTCAGTGACTCCTGAAACAAAATATATCGTTAACAAAAATCTGACAGTTTTTTCTTCATTTTGGTTTCTGACACTTGATTGTTTGACAATTACAGTAAGATATGAGAGACGCAGATAAGAATCTGGTCACGGCATTGCCATTTGACGTGCACTATAGTTTAGTATACCTATATGTAAATGAAAACTACGGAACCCTAATGATAAAGAGTGTCGAATATAGGGTGATAATAGAATTTTAAAACATAATACCCCGATTGGCCGGTTCTGCCCCACAAAAACAGTCTTCGATTTGTATATTCTGTAGCCTTCATTGTCAGCGATGTAGTCTTGCAACCGTAGGTAGCCGTCTGCACCGACCCATCCAGTCGTACCTGTACAAAAACAACATAAAAATAAACATGTGATCCAAATAAGTAGCAAGTAAATAAAAAATAATTGTGCTGTGGGCGTGGTTAAGTAAATGTCTCAAAACAAGATCAAACCATGTGGGCACCCACACACTATAATATCTTTTTGTCTCTTTTTTAGTTTAATCATGTGTGATACATTATACATTCAATAGGAAGTCAAGTAGCAAGACCTTAATCAGTTTTAATTGCGCCTTTAGTGATTGTTTTGGAACAGCTGTTCTTGGGATGAATATGGATGAAACATATGTAACACATGACGTATGGTTAACAGTTTGACGAATTTCTTTACACTATGTAGGTATGATCAAGGATTAATTATTATAGGGAAAAAACACTAAACAAAAACCTACGTAGGTAATTTGCGTAAAACAGACAGTATTGCAGAGCGGAAATGGAAGAAAAGGTCGCAGAACATACTTAAAGGAGATATTTAGCAGCCTGAAGACACTGCTAGGTGATGTTTTCCCACACAGGTTATGTTTTAATTAGGTTATGCTATTTGTGGCTAGAGTAGTGCTACCTCGATTTCACGCAAAAAAGGCACAACTTGTGGGAATACTAAAATTAGTTAGGATCTTTCCGACTGAACTCACCGAAAACTGATACAACCTTCACCCAGCACTTCTCGAGTTGCCGTTGTACGTCTACTATTACCTTTAATAGTAGTCGAGATATATGTTGAACTGGTTAAATTAGGATTCTTAAGCCTGTACTCACTGTCAACTGATCCATCTTTCAGCCTGTCTGATAAAGGGAGTAGCGTTCGTCATCCTCGTGGGCCTCTAAGACGACCTAGTTAGTCTGTACGTGGGTCTGGGTCCTACTGTAGTCGGTATTTACCAACAGCTGATACATCCTTCACCCTGTTCTCCTTGAGTTAGACAGTGTTGTGCGTCCAGTAGAGTTCAGTCAGTCTGTTTGATTGTTCACTTTGTACTCACCGACAACTGATCCATCCTTCAGCCTGCGCTCCTTCCTATACTGGGTCTAATAAAGGAAGGAGCGCTAGTCATGCTCATTGGCCTCTATTGTAGTCTACTAACTGGTCTACGACCCGCTACCTATAGTCTGTACTCACCGACAACTGATCCATCCTTCAGCCTGCGCTCCTTCCTATACTGGGTCTAATAAAGGAAGAAGCGCTAGTCATGCTCATTGGCCTCTATTGTAGTCTACTAACTGGTCTACGACCCGCTACCTATAGTCTGTACTCACCGACAACTGATCCATCCTTCAGCTTGCGCTCCTTCCTATACTGGGTCTAATAAAGGCAGGAGCGCTAGTCATGCTCATTGGCCTCTATTGTAGTCTACTAACTGGTCTACGACCCGCTACCTATAGTCTGTACTCACCGACAATTGATCCATCCTTCAGCCTGCGCTCCTTCCTAAGTTCCTATACTGGGTCTAATAAAGGAAGGAGCGCTAGTCATGCTCATTGGCCTCTATTGTAGTCTACTAACTGGTCTACGACCCGCTACCTATAGTCTGTACTCACCGACAACTGATCCATCCTTCAGCCTGCGCTCCTTCCTATACTGGGTCTAATAAAGGAAGGAGCGCTAGTCATGCTCTGTTTCCTCTATTGTAGTCTACTAACTGGTCTTCGACCCGCTACCTATAGTCTGTACTCACCGACAACTGATCCATCCTTCAGCCTGCGCTCCTTCCTATACTGGGTCTAATAAAGGAAGGAGCGCTAGTCATGCTCTGTTTCCTCTATTGTAGTCTACTAACTGGTCTTCGACCCGCTACCTATAGTCTGTACTCACCGACAACTGATCCATCCTTCAGCCTGCGCTCCTTCCTATACTGGGTCTAATAAAGGAAGGAGCGCTAGTCATGCTCTGTTTCCTCTATTGTAGTCTACTAACTGGTCTTCGACCCGCTACCTATAGTCTGTACTCACCGACAACTGATCCATCCTTCAGCTTGCGCTCCTTCCTATACTGGGTCTAATAAAGGCAGGAGCGCTAGTCATGCTCATTGGCCTCTATTGTAGTCTACTAACTGGTCTACGACCCGCTACCTATAGTCTGTACTCACCGACAATTGATCCATCCTTCAGCCTGCGCTCCTTCCTAAGTTCCTATACTGGGTCTAATAAAGGCAGGAGCGCTAGTCATGCTCATTGGCCTCTATTGTAGTCTACTAACTGGTCTACGACCCGCTACCTATAGTCTGTACTCACCGACAACTGATCCATCTTTCAGCCTGCGTTCCTTCCTATACTGCCCGTTGTGGGTCTGGTAAAGGAAGTAGCGCTCGTCATCTTCGTCGGTCTGTATGTGGAACTGGTCTGGGTCCTGCTGAGGACTGTAGCCGTCGAGTGCGGCCAGCGCGCCGCATGCGCATATCTGAAAAAAACGGGAGTAAAACATGAATTATGCGGTCAGTAGTTTGCTATATACGAAGAAAGGGGTACGAAAGATTATTTAAAACTTTTAACGAATCTATAAACGGTGCAATTCGAACAATGTTTATAAGATATCTATCACTGCGATATGATCTTGGTGTCGTTAGAATTGTTCAAACTAGGACACTATAGTCATTCATAACAGCGAATGTGATGAAAGGTATGACCTATTTAAATTAACCTATTTAGCTAACGATGCATATTTTTTTCGTAGTTTGTTTACGTGGGCTAATGTAAGTAAATACTAAAAATATAAAAAAAATTAAATCAACAGTGCCTAGTGTATACGTGATACAATATACCCTACACACCATACGTATTGCTTTTCTCGATTACTGTTCCATTTAAAATATCGCCAGTTCACGATTACTACTTTATAAGAAACGGGATACTGTTGGTTAAGCTATCGGAGAATAGTAGGTGTACCGACCAATATCTTAATACCTACCTAGGTTAGGCGCATAGTTCGATTCGATATTTGCTTTTGACAAACCTAGGACCTACTAACTTTACCTAATTGGATACAATCCCCTCGACAACACATACCCCATTTTCTTACACATCTGTTTTCCAAGTAACATATGCGTTGCTTCACCGGCCTTCGGGGTTCGGTTAACATCTATTGTTTAGAAGATTACTGATTCCGTCTCTAATTTAGCCATTGTTCCTCACAATCCATCCGATTTTACGGAAAATTCGACCGAAAGAGTAACTGATACATTTTATACCTTACTGCAAGTCTGTCAATAGTTAGTTTAGTGTGGTAAGTACTGACATGATGTTTGTCTTCTTAAGTCTTCTTGAAGCCTTCGGATTCTTATTGTTTTAAAGAACTTAAAGGGACAGAGTTAATACATGATTGGTCACGTATCAGGAGCGGTAGTACCTACTGGTTACATGAATATGTAAAGTTTGCATAATGTTTATGATCGCAAGTCGCTAAAGTATTGCAAAGTGCTTGATACATTGAGTTCATTAAGTAGTTTTATTTTATAAACGTTTGTTTTTATTTCTTCAATGGATTTTGAGAGAACTGAACATCTCTACTGCCTTTAAAAGATACAGTATGCAAAGACTGAAAAATACGTAAGTACCTAACACAGGGTTTAATATAAGGCGTAGAATAATTTGTGAATACGAAAATAAACGATAACGATTTTTTGAAGTTTCACCTCCCATCATAGCTTTTATATTTCAATGAAATATTAATCATATTCCGTTTCAATTTAATTACACAATTAGATTAGAAAATGAAATTATGTAAGTACCTAATTTATACTGATTAGCTTCTTAAAAAATATTTTTATTTTATTTTAATTATAAATGGCAGGCCACACACTAGCCAAAGGCGGAGACAGGGCCTACGATGGAGTGAGCTCGCCCAGAAGATGCCTGTTCACTCTTGATTTGAAGGTAAATAATAAGAAATTTGTATAGCAACAGGACAAAGAAGTGATTAGTAGGTACGTGTAATTTTATTGATGGACTGCAGTCCTTGGCGCCAACGGTTGTCTAAGGCTCCCACGCCCTGCCCGCGTAGATCTAACACGCTAATCGAGCGGCAACCAAAGCCATAAATAGGGTTGGCAAAACTCGAGTCCTCTGGTGCCGTAGCCGAATGGCATTTCTGCGACGAGAAACGAAAACGAAATGCCGCGAAAGGTAGTCTGGCTCTGTCGCGCCAATACGCAAGAGCGATAGACATACATATCTACGAACGTTTCGTTTCATGAGCGTTTCGTGAGCGTTTGTGCCATTCGGCTACGTACCCTGAACTACTATTTCATAATGATTGATATGAGTCTTCCAGGCAGTCGTCTGCCTGTACATGCACGCCATGCCTGCAGGAAACTACACACAAGTCAGACACAACTGACACAAGATACGAAATGAATTTCAAATATAGTTAGATATGGCTGATGTTAGTACCTATTTAATATTTATACGTCCGTTTTAAATTGGCTTGTATGAGTTCAATCGTTTTTATGACAATACAAATTCGAATACATAACACCACTCCGTAAAAACTCATTAAAAGACGCGACTTACAACTAGTCTCGAAAAGTACTCAATAAATGCAGACTCGCACGAATCGAGTCGTCTTGAACTCAAGACTGCGTTCCCACACTAGGCAACCTTGGCTGTGCAATACTGCTGCAACGGGAACCTTTGTTGCATAAACTGCACTGGTCTTATTCAATTTGTAACTGTCATTAACTAAATCTCGATCAATGTGCACACAAAATAGTTACGTTGATAGTAGTTTTGAAAATATAACTAACTATCAAAATAATATTGCAATATCAATTGTAGGTAGTTTTAGGCCAAGAGTCGCCGGAAAATTAAGATAACATAATGGCACATTTGTTTGGTATTAATGATTAACGGTGTATGATTAACCTTCGATAGATAGAAATAATCAAAAACCTAATTAGTTGGAAACGTAATTGAAGCTTTCGTAACTGAGAAGCATTAAGATTTGTGTCCCCAAAATAATAACTTTGCATCATAAGCTGCAGTATTACATACATTAAACATGTGGCCGTTCAAGAACAACTTTCAATCACCTAGATTTTTAGAGTTTAAACCACGAAATGTCTCACAGAATCGGCACAGCTACCTAGCAGGTGTTTTGAGACATGTTAAAGACTGTCGATTAAAATTACACCATATCAATCGATATATATTATGTCCCCCAGTAGTTTCGCAAGCCCTCCAAAGTTTAGTTTGGTTCTGTTGGTACTACATATTATCATAAGTAGGTAGGTACTTAAGGTACGTGTATTTTTTAACTCACTGCGCGACAAACTTAAAATCTCCATAGATAAATATTTGTACCCTTATGACCATAATATTTCCAAACTAAACTAGTAATCTATAACATACTTTGCATGCCTAAGTACTGAATATTTCATCTAAATTGGGATTAGATTGGGTTGTCGCTAAAGCCCCATATTTCATTCCATAACGAATCATACGTCATGCACAAAGTGCCAAATGCATTTTTGATGGCAAGTGACTATGTCAAAACGTTCTACGAACCTTGTAAGGCAACATTATCCGATCCGATATCGGATGTCGGACCGATATCCCATACATTACAGGCGCCATCTTGGATTTTTTCCATTGAAATCCTTCCGACATCCGATATCGGATCGGATAATGTGAAAACGGACTAAGAGTGTCATGCTAATATGTAGTATCTTTTAGTAGTTTGTGCATGTGTAGGATATCTACATTAGATGGTCTGTCGCATGTAGAACGATTGAAACGATTGGAAGCTTTCTAGATAACTTAGAAGTCCCACGGAATGTTAAGGATGTAGGTACATAGTAAATACATATTACCTACTCATGGAAAGCGTTACCCCCTTACTCATAAACGTACACTAAAGTTATCAAGCCGATAAAGTTCGTTTGTCCCTTTCCGACGTACAGATGTGATAGAAAGGGACAAACGAACTTTATCGGCTTGATAACTTTAGTGTACGTTTGTGAATAAGGGGGTTAGTATCCTACTTGTAATTGGTTTCTACTAAGTAGATAATATCTACTTAGTAGAAACCAATTGAAGTACGGAGTTAAGCTAAGCTAAACTGTTCACTGTTCAAAACATGACTTTAGTATGTACCACAGAGGAAATGATCTTATCGGGTTTTCAGACGATTTCATATATTATATGAAATCGTCTGAAAACCCGATAAGATCATTTCCTCTGTGGTACATACTAAAGTCATGTTTTGACAACATGACTTTAGTATGTATGAGTGGTACATACTAAAGTCATGTTTTGAACAGTGAACAGTTTAGCTTAGCTTAACTCCGTACTTCATTTAAATAAATACCTACATGATCTGTCAAACTACTGAACACTAAAAGATAATTGATGACAATAACGTCCTTTGTAATACACATGTGACATGTCTTTGTAGACAAAGACTATTTTTAAGGAAATGCCCATGGAAATTGATTACAGCCGTTGAATACCTATTGTGGCCTTACGGTCTCGTGGAATAACAATGCTCATCACTGACAAGTTGACAACCTACAGGCGCAGGCGCATGAGACGTGGGCTGGTAGTTAAGGCCCTACGCGGAAATTACGATTTACCTCGGTGATGCAAATAAGAGAACATGTTTTTTCTGTATTTATCGGGACGGGGTAATGGATATCCATCGAACATTGAACATTGTAAAAAAAGCTTGCATGGGAAGGCAAAAAATCTAATAAAATAAAGAGATTTGGTGTAGGTACAAAACAACGAACTCTTGTGCGAACTCTAATCATGAAGAATAATCGTTGAAATTAAAAAGTGAGATTAGGTGCGATAATAATATTTTTGAATTTTCCGATCAAAATGGGTCGTTTGCACAATTCATTAAATAGGACATAATTATAATTTTTTTTAAAATTAATGAAATGCCAGATATTTTAATAATATATTTAACTCCTACTCACTACAAAAAATAACGATCGTGATGGTACGATCGTATGGCTATAATTACTTAAGTGCTCTAAAACGTTAATTTGACGTTTTATAGGCACGCGATATGTGAACAAATAGCCGAACTAAATCATAATTTTTAGGTATTTTTTTTCGGTATTTGAATATATACTACTAAAAGCACACAAAAAAGCAATGTACGAGTACAGGTATATAACACATAAACATAACTAGCAATAATAAAGCTAACGAGTATAGCTCCTAACTAATATGATTTCATAATATAATAATACTTACCTAGATATATACGTTTATTAATTGTAACACATGTTTAAGGTAATGTAATGCGGCATAGAGTATACATTATGTTACATTTAATCATCTTCAAAGAATGTCAGATAATTGGTATAACACACACGTTCAATTATGTGACGCATCGAGATCGTGCCGCCTGTGAGCTGTGTGACAAGGTCTTAAAATCGAGCACTTGGTTTTGTTCATTGACTTATATATTAGTTTGTAAGGACGAGGCATACGGATGCCAAAAATGGTACCAGAGCCAGAACAGCGATGACAGTGCACTAAGCGAACGTCACAATCGACTAGGCTTCAATCATTCAGCTCTCCTGGAGTGGCGTGACAGAGTCAGACTGCGTTTCGGTTTCGATCGTCAGCTCGGTGGCCAATATCACGACGCAAGCGAAGCATGTAGGCTATGCGAACAAGGCGCTACAAACGAGAATGCTCAGTCACGTCTATATGAATTGCCCTATCCTTACTTTTATCTCACTTCTTTGGTTATGTCATTGACAAGGGCATAGCTAATGTCTGAATTACATTTAAGGCCACCCAGTACAGGGGTAAACAACAGCATATCGAATAATTAGTGATTTGCATATGGATGAACTGAAATAATCGATTAGTTTTAATCTAAAGTCTATCTGTCTATTTAGGTTAATCAATGTGATAATCTTGACACAAAACAATACCAGGTTTCTTACTAAAATATTCTAGTAGATATGAACTAAAGCTAGGTTAAGCTAGATATTTTTGCAGGGCTTTTACAAGCATTATTAAAAACGTCAAACGTCGCAGTGGATGACGTTTGGTCAAAGAAAATCGTCACTTTGGACATTGACATTAATTTATACGATATCGTATCTGAGCTAATAGTTGACGTATGTTAAAGGTCGAATTGTTCCGTTTTAAACAAGACCTAAAGCAAAATAGAAAGACGTTTCGAATTTCCACTTTTTCGACCTTGTATCGTAACTAATATACCTACTAATATAATTATTTAAAATATTTAAGGAGTTGTTTATTTAAGTCTAAATATATAAAAGAAGAAACTGACTGACTGACTGACTGACTGATATCAACGCACAGCCGAAACCGCTGGTCCTAGAGATTCCAAATTTGGCACGTAGGTTCCTTGAAAGGTGTAGAGGAGCACTAAGAAAGGATTTTTCAAAATTCACCTCCTAAGTGGGTGAAATGGGGGTTCAAAGTTTGTAAAAAACGAAAAATAGATTATTGTGAAGCCGCGGGAAAAAGCTAGTTTATAATACAAGTTTCAAGTAGTAGCGACAGTAGAAACAACTTTCGTGTAATACAGCGCGTAAACCTAAGGCCGTTTTCACATTATCCGATCCGATATCGGATGTCGGAAGTATTTCAATGGAAAAAATCCAAGATGGCACCTGTAACGTATGGGATATCGGTCCGACATCCGATATCGGATCGGATAATGTGAAAACGCACTAATAAGGGCGATAAATGAAACCAGGGTGGCCAATGGCCACGAAACGCTAGCCGCGCTTGCGTAACAGAGCATTCGCTTTCGACGCCATTCGGCTAACGAGCCGAATGGCACGAAAACGTGGTCCGGCTCTGTCGCGCCAATACGCAAGAGCGACAGGGATAGACATCTACTAGCGCTTCGTTTCGTGAGCGTTTCGTGAGCGTTTGTGCCATTTTGATAGGAGGTAGGGCATAGCGAATGATATTCCGCTTTGTGTGGTAGGGCACAGCACAGCGGATATCGTCTCGCTCGAATCTAGAGCAGAGCCCAACTGGGGTAGTACCTCCGCCTTACAGAAGACCACAGCCAAATAGCACTAGACCCTACAGATACAGATACAGATACAGATAGTTTATTAATAACACCAGGTTACATGTCATGAGCATTGTACACATTGAATGACAATTAATTACAAAACTATAAATATATCTTAATTACTTAATATTATATGTCAGGGAGCTCTAGCAACTCGTCTATCGAATAAAAAACATGGCTGAGAAGCCACTTCCTTAATTTAGATTTAAAGGTCGCCGCGGAAGCCGCATCTTTTTTTACTTCGTCTGGCAGTTTGTTGTATACTGACGGGCCGACAATATACACCGACCGTTCGGATTTGCGCAGATTGTGTGCGGGGGTGACGAGTAGGTGGGCGAGTTTGTTGCTTCGCAGCTCATGGGCTGGGTTCACGCCACGTCGACTGAAAGTACCCAAGTGGTTGTGTGTGAAGAGAGCTACCTGGTAGATGAACTCGCAGGGGAGGGGCATAATATTAAATTCCTTAAATAACTCTCTGCACGACACGTCGTCGGGCACACCGGCAATGGCGCGAACCGCCCTCTTCTGCATTCTGAAAGCTCGCCCAGCATCGGCGGCTCGTGCCCACAGTTCCACGCCATAGGTGAGGAGACTGTGGACAGTCGCATAGTAGCACGACAACACCACATCTCGAGATGCTGTGCTTGCCAGACGACGGAGCGCGAAACATGCCCGTCCCAATTTGGAGCAGAGCTCTTCAATGTGGTGATCCCACTTTAGGCCACTATCGATATTAAAGCCTAAAAGCTTTGTTGTAGGGGCCATCTGCAGCACATGTTGCTGGCCAGCAGTGACCTGGAGTGGTGGCGCTGCCTTACCATTCAGTTGGAATACGAGAAACATCGTTTTTTCCTTGTTTAGCACCAATCCATTTACTTTGAACCACCTCTCTAGTTGTAGGACCACTGAATTTAATCTCTGCTCGAGCTCGTGAGCTGTTGGCGCAGTAACTACGGCGGCTACGTCGTCAGCATACATGTATATTTCCGCTTCGTGTATGGCACTCGGCAGATCGTTGAGTACCAGGCTGAAGAGGGTATTTGACAAACACGAACCTTGAGGTACTCCCATCGTATTCGTCATTTCGATCGACTTTACCCTTCCGTTATCTCCAACAACCGTCTGCGACCGGTGCGCCATAAAAGATGTTAGTAGAGACAGGACTGGACCACGTATGCCATAGAAATTCAATTTGTCGGCTATAAGGAGGTGGTCGGCGGTGTCGAATGCGCGCGAGAGGTCGCAACATACCAGCGCGACGTGCAGTCCTGCTTCACGCGCGCTTAGCACGCGCCATACCACTTCGCGCACCAGGTCCGTGGTCGCACGCCCGGCTCGGTAAGCATATTGCCTGTCCGACATTATGTTAAGCTGGCTGATAAAGGACAGGAGCCGTTTATTCAAGCCCACCTCTAGTAACTTACTCACAACCGGAACGAGGGATATCGGTCGGTATGATTTCGTGTCGGTCTTTTTGCCTTTGCCTTTAAAGAGGGGTGATATTTTCACTTTTTTTAGAGGTGAGGGGTATACACCTTCTTTGATGCAGGTGTTGAACAAGTGAGCCATCACGGGTGCAATCGGTTGCATTGCCGATCGGAGTAAACTTGGTGATAAGCCATATAGGTCGGTGCTATTCTTTGGGGCGATATGTTTGTTCATTATTAATATTAGTTCATCTGGCGAGAACGGCGTTAGTCTCAGAGAGGCGTCCGTGGGCACGGCGGCGGCACACAGCGCAGCGTTGGCACGGGCCACGTCCGCTGGCGGCGCCCCGCACCTGCTGGCGGCCGTGATAAACTCTGTATTGAGAGCATCTACCGCTTCCTGTTTGCTACTAAATACTACTCCGTGGGTGTTTTGCAGTATCTCTGTGTAATCTACCCTTTCGCAGTTTCGTCGGCCAAGTTCGGTGGATATTATATTCCACATACATTTCACTTTGTTAGGGTGATTTCGGATTGTTTCGGAATAGTAGGTAGTTCTCTTATCTTTCAGCAGGGAGTTGTACTTCGCCGCATATTTATCCGCCATGTCGACCAGGTCCGCGTTTTCGGGAAAGAGTTCTTTTACGCTAAGGATATCGAACAATAGGTTTTTGACATTTCTAACGTCGCTATCGATCCACGAGTTACCCTTTACAACGTGTGGTTGTTTACGTATAGGAAAACATATGTTAAATTTGTCAACCAATACGTCCAGCAGTGATTGCGCGAGCGTGTGGCAATCGTGTCTCGAGCGCTCCACCACCGCAGCCCAGTCCACTGATTCGAGCGCATTGGAAAACTGAAGTTTATTCGCGTTAGTGATGGACCTCCGCTCGGTGCACGTCGGCTGCGCTGCGGTCGCGGCGGCTCGCACCAAGCGCACGCACTGCGCGTTGTGATCGCTCAGGTGCGTCGCAACGCCGCTCACACGCGCCACCCGCTGCAAGGAAAAATTACAATACGCGTGGTCTAATAATGTGGCAGAGTCGCTTTCTACCCTTGTTGCGAAGTCGATTAATTGTTCAAAACTACTCTACTCTACTCATAGTGTTGTGTTCCTGTCGGTGAGTAAGGCTGCCAGAGCTCAACGGGGGTGCGGTGTGCTGATGACGGGAGGACTTACGGAACTAACTTGTTCCGTTTATTGTCCTTTGAGTCGTCGGCAACCCGAACCCTCCTTAGAACTTGTACACTCCTTTTTGCTGTGTACTTAACACAGCAAAAGGGAATGTACAAGTTTCTAATGGGGTGGCAACGCGCATGTGACACTGTTTGAGTTGCAGGCGTCCATAGGTTATTCGGCTACGCACCCAGGCATATAATTCAATATTGTTATCATTAATTAAGAGGTGTTTTTGAGTTACTTTTAATTTTCACCCCATAATGAATTTTTGAAAAATTTCCCAGCAGCAATGTACTGTAAACGTGGTTGCGATAACAATCAATGACAACTGTCAACGAGCGGTTAACGCGAGTGTGTTTGCATTACGTTGCCGGCCGAATTATTTTGTATGGATAAAAAAAAACAATTTTAAGTAAAAGTTATCTAATTCCATTTTTTATGTCCTATACTCACCACCGTTAAGAGGTTCGCCCGTATTAGGTTTACACCCTGTATAAATCACCGGATGAATTTTGGTTAACACTTTGCCCTTGCGCAGACGCCTACTCTCTTCCTATAATATCCGATAGTTGGAACAAACCTGTAATTTTCCTGCGTCTAAATTTAATGTATGCAATGCGTAGGCCCCTAAATTTAATGTCATGCAGGGTCCAAAGGTTCACGGAACGGAACTAAGTATTAAGACAGCGGTACTTAATAAGAGCTTAGTGGTATAGTATGAATTTTCTGAGATGAACTTTTCGCTTTAGCCGTAATCTGTTAAACAAAGGCCTTTGTGTCTATTGTTTACGGCGGCTAGCTCCCGTTTAAACGGCACGTGCTTATAGTCTCAGTGTAGTTAAAAAGCAACTATCATGATAGTAATAAGGTTCAAATCCATAAAAAGCCCTTTCGGAGATAACACGTTTTGTCATCTTCAAAAAAAAGTTACCTGTATACTGCAAACTGTTTAATAAATTTGAACCTTATTGCTATCATGATAGTTGCTTTTTAACTGCACTGAGACTTTAGCACGTGCTGTGGAAACGGGAGCTAGCCGCCGTCAATAATAGAAACAAAGGCCTTTGTTTAACAGATTACGGCAAAAGCGAAATGTTCATCTCAGAAAATTCATACTATAAGAACATGCGTTTTTCAACCCGAAGGTAGCAGGTTCAAACCCCAAAAAATACAGAGTTTTTCAAAGTACCTACCTACCATTTTTAACCCCCGACGCAAAAACGACGGGGTGTTATAAGTTTGACGTGTCTGTCTGTGTGTCTGTCTGTCTGTCTGTCTGTCTGTGGCATCGTAGCTCCCGAACGGATGAACTTAATTTAGATTTAATTTTTTTTGTCTGAAAGCTGAGTTAGTCGGAAGTGTTCTTAGCCATGTTTCATGGAAATCGGTCTACTATGTCGCGGGCGGGGGTTTTTTCAAAATTTTGATTTTGTGTTTAGGTTATATTTTTTCCAGTTGGAGGAAATCGTCGTGCGTAAACAGGGTAAAATCTTTATGACTAGGTCATCCATTCTCCATTTCCGCATCCACTCCACTCCACATCCGGTCTCCATTTGTAAGTAGGTATACTCGTATTATGTAGTTTTATTTTTGTAAACGTTTGTATGATGTGATATGTATGTAACCATTTAGGTTTATTAAGTAGATATTCAATTTCTCGTCTTGTTATATTTCTTGCACCTATTAGCTCTTATTGATCTCTGTTTGGCCCAAAGGTTAGCTGGTAGAGAATGCCTTTTGGTATTAAGTTCGCCTTTTGTACATTTTTTTTACTGTGCAATAAAGTTTAAATAAATAAATAAATATTTAACGTAGTGTTCGAAGCTCCGTTCCGGCTCCAGCCCTATTTATCATATCATTTCAGTCAACTTATTTTTAGGGTTTTTCTCACTGAATCGGAAGGCTGGACGGCAATCGCTTTGGTAAAATCTAGTATAATATACTCATACCTTCGCCTTAGTTGTTGAGCGACTAAGCTGCCATGAGTTGCGACAAAAGCCGGAACAAGGCAAGATGATTATGACTTGGTACCTAATGAGAGTTATTAAGTTGCTAAGCAAATTGAAAACTAGGTATTCCTGTTACAACGAGAAAGTTAATTTCTCATTATGTTAATTGTATTATTAACTATTTGTGTCGTAATTTAGGATTATAGTTGATATTGTGATGATATAAATAGAAATGATCAGCTTAGTTTGATATCAGTCACGGCAGTGGTCTCCATTTGAAGAATTTACCTTCCTTCAAACCAATAAATCCATCAAAATGAAACTGGTAAGTTATCTTTAAATAAAATACGAGTAGGGATGCAATTAATTTGTGTGTACTTTAATCATTAATATTACTGCGCTTTCTTCAAGGATTCATCATATTCAGATCATACGATGATGCTAAGGGCGCACTTATTGGTTTTGACTTCTATGTACTCGTATAGCTACATTTTGTTGTGCTAAACACCCCTTAAAGTTAAGACAAGGAAACTACCCGTAGATAGTCCTTTTGTTATCTAATTCTATCATAACTATAGGTCCTAATAGACGGACGTTAATCTGAGCAGATTACAAGATTTTTGCAAGCAGATTAAGCTGAGATTTTTGTGGCCTGTTAGGTAAATCTATGCTTTCTATTTCACTTCAATAACCAAGAATTTTTCTTCAGTTTGTAGTAGCTGTCTGCCTGATCGCCGCCGCCGCGGCCGCGCCCGGCAACCCAGCCGAGACCGCAGCCCGCCGGGCACTCCCCGCGCTCCAACACGAAGAGATCCACGACGAATTCGGCCAGTACGCTCTCCGCTACGTCACCGCCGAAGGCACCGTTGTCTCCGAGCGAGGCCGCCTTGTCCCCACCCCCGACGGCAAGGCCTACGTACTCATCACCGAGGGTGAGACCTCCTTCATCGGTGATGATGGAAAGACCTACGTCACTAAGTACAGCGCCGGTTTAGATGGCACTCGCGTGGAGGGCGCTCACCTGCCTGCCCCTGTTGAGATTGTTGCTTAATAAATATATCTGAATTTAAAATGTCTTTTACCTTACCACATGCCTGGATCATGTGAACATATAGATTATCTAATATTAATGAATCTAAGTATAAGTATTAGACCTGCAGAAAATAATTGACATCTATGTATTCAAATTATATTACGGTTGCAATAGGCTCCCAGTGAGTAAAGTGTACGGCTAACAAGGAACTTTGTTAGAGACAGGATACTCGTACGTATTCGTATTTACATATGATAATACCTACATCCTAAAACTATACAAAATACATAGTTGAATCCTTATATCGTACCGTATCGTACGTATCATAATCATTGAGTACTTATATCGTAATTTTGCAATATAAATGCTTCAGTCTATGAAGTATAATGAAATAAAGAAATTTCGCGAGCTATAAAGCCAATTCTGTAGTGCACTGACATTAGAATTTAGAATGCTATCTTTTAAATGATCTTACCTAGATATGGAGCATTTCGCTCTTACTTGTGACTCTAATTAAATTATCTTAAACTATTTACAGTTATCTGCATGATGTTTGATACTTTGAGTAAAAGTATTTGTATACTAGAACATCTGTGCTTGAACTAACATGGAGTAGGTATCAAGTTTTTGTCTTGTCTTAATATTTAGGGACCGTGAAGAAGTCATCAAAATATTTTATTAATCACCTAGCTCGGAATGCGGACTACAATGATTATATGCAAATCCATTTGGCACAGCACGTTAATTGACGGCATTTTTAATTGATGTTTGAAGTCACCCGATGACGTCAAGGTCCTATGATTCATGGCAGCGCCTAGATTTGGTCACCATTTTGCTCAGGGTAAAGGTAATTTTACACTACACACAGAACGCGGTAGTACTAACTATTGCCAAATTCTTAATGTCACGATTTTCTTAAGGGTTTCCGATTTGCTAATCTACCAATAATGCACGAACTGATAAGGGAGATTTACAAACGCATTTGATTGTTTACCTTATTCTTGTTTACGTAACAAATATGTAGTTCAAAATGTAGGTGGTACTTAGGTATGGACAGTAATTATTTATGTTGTGTGATTGCATAAATCGTATTGATATAATACGAGGCCCATTACAATTTAAATGTGCAATGTTTTAATAGTAAGAAGAAATCTGAATGTTATAAAATAAAGCGGCGGTAGGCATCTATCTGTCTGCACACGTTTGCGTAATTTTTCATGTGCTTATTCACATATCATGTAGTCATAAAGTGATTTTCTTAAGTGTAGACGTGATTAGTTGAGAATATATGTATTAAATCGTGCACGGGTAGATAGTACGAAATATGATCTATTCGCTTTGCGATTACTGCTAGGATTTTCTTGCCATAGAGTTCTTAGATGTTCTAATATGTAGGTACTTTCTAATAAGCAATGATGTGCCAAAACCATCGCAAAATATGTTCAAATATTAGGGGCCTGCATTATTACATTATAAGTCTGAGATAGAATTACGTCAGGTTACCTAACCAACGTCACAATAGCTTTCGTTTTGTTAGCGTATTATAGTCCTTCTGTCTCACCAATACGGAAAATCTTTATAATTGTGACGTTAACTAGGAATAATACCCAATTTGTGACGTTATCTGGGTAAAGGGACCTTATTGTCGATGGCGCTTACGGCGTTATGAGCGATGATCTTATACAAATACGACGCCGCGGGACGTAAACACCACCGACAATAAAGTCCCTTAAAAAAGATAACGGCACATATAGAGTCAAACAGAATTTACTACGTAACCAAAGTAGTGAATCGTATAACCTAGTCCTTATACAGAGTTTATGGGCCGCGCCGACACAGCCTTATAAGGAAACGAATTAGGGCTGGCGCAGACGAGTGAATGTCTACCAGAATGGGCGCCGGACGAGCGTCCACGTGTGAGTGGGGCTTTAAGATTACTGTGACTAATATCTTGAGCTATCAAGGTTTTTTGATCAAAAGATACGTGTCTATCTGCGCAATATTTGAAACTATATCCTATATTAAACAAACGTCTGTCTGTCTGTCATATGTCTTAACTCGGAAGATGTTTCAATTTTATTTTATATTTGATATCAATTTTACATCTAGATTTTTTTATACGTATACTTAACTGGATAGAAGACATATCCCTACTAACTATGTATACCTAATTGATTTGCTTGAGTAGGTAACAAAATAAGTAAGTAATTACTAAAAAAGTATAAGTTAAAGATAAAAACTTTAACATTTATAATAGTGAAATAAGTAACTTGTAAGGTACATGCTTTATACAACCCGAGGAAAATCTGGAAGTTAAATACCTTTCTATGCTATCACATAGAAATACTAAGGTGTGGTTTGGATTACATAATTTTTACATGTCAGCTAAGCAGGTAGGCATGCCTTTTATCCTCATATACATTTTTACCTATTGGGTAATGAAATAAAAACATTAAAATAAACTTTGTATAAAGAAAACGGAAGCATACTCACAATTTTAATCTTAAATTAATTTATTTCTTAATACATAAGAATGTAACACGTAACACTATAGGTATTTGATTAAACTATCAATTTTCTATCGTCTCAAGTGATTAGTGATTACCTATTGACCGTTCACCCGGAAAGAAAGGAAACTATAATTAACCATGAACTTCTCAAACGCAAATGAGTGAACTTCGCATTTTTTGCTGACCGTAAACATAACCTAGAGACTCAGTATGACGTCTGTACGCAAGTTTTTGCCGCGAATGCATCGGTGCTACTGCCTATTTGGATACAATGGACAGGCCATGTCATTGTTTCTTTTAGGGAATCATGTTTTAATCATTTTGAGGGGCTGTCAGCAAATCTAGAATGACGTTTACGATTCAAGATAATTGAGTTTCAACAGGGAAGTCAACATGTATGGCCATTTTGATGAGTGCAAAAGACTATAATAGAGGCAGAATAGAAGAAATAATAATAAGTAAATAAATAAATTCTAATTAAAGAAATCGTGTACATCTTTCAGATTCTTGGTGACCGCTAGCACCTAAATAAACAACGGCAAGTAGATAGATATCAAAACACAGGGTATTTAAAAAATCTTTATTCAGGAGATAGGATTGGTGACACATTTTGTGACATCATCTTTTGATATATTATATATTTTCGTCTCGGCTAGTAATTAAAGCTATGCAACAAAATTCAAACATGTAGTGACTAAAAGTCATTGTATGTTATTTTAATTGTTGCCATATTATGTCATTAACCGAGCGCCTGATGTATTTCAATAGCATCAAAACCAAAGCTTCCGTGTAGGTTTGCTTTTCGCATTGGCAACCTTACACGGTACACCATAATGTACCACGCATGGCTAATTTACAATGGAAATACACCGTAGCATAATGATTGTGACAGGAATGCCAAGAGCAATGAGATCAGCTGCTTGTTAAGGCACTGGTCTAATAACAAAATGTGTGTCTTGTCTGATTAGTTTTAATTTATTTTTGGCAGCATGAGCCTACATTGTATCGGCTCATTAGGATATGGTAAAAAATATCACGTTTCGCATGATTTCATTATTAACTTTAGAGTTACTTTACATACTTTAAATAAATATTAGTTAATATTTGTTTTTGTTGTTGTAAATATAAATACCTACGTGTTAAGATGTGTTAGTTTTAACAAATGCGTTCATAATAATATTATGTTACTTATTAATTATTGAAATATAAGTATTATCACGCCATAATTATGACATCAAAAGGTTAAAAAATACACCGAATATTAATGTAGGATTAATGAAGCGTTATCTGAATAAGATCTAGAATAGGTATTTACTTATATATGTATGTAACTAAGTCATAGCCTGTTATTAAAATTTAAATTACACATACGTAATGGCAACTTTTAAATCGAACAAGATCTCAGATTTTGCTCTTGGTCACAGATTAGCCATTCTAGCCAAATGCAAAGACGTGGCCTCGGCTGGAGTGGGCTCGCCCAGAAGATACCTGTTCACCCTAGATTCACACTAGGTTTTATTACAGATCTATCTGACCTAAAAGGCCTTCGCGCAATCAATAAAACAATAGTTTGTAGATGCAAGACAAAAGATACCTTGGATCTTCGCCGAGTAGGTGACGCCATATCTGTGCACCTATATCTCAATCGAATCGGAATTCGCACTGAAGGTGCACCAATGAACTAGGCCCTAGCTTCACCACAGAACACTCCAAACCCTATATCTATCCCAATACGGCTGACAATGTCAAAGTCAGTGTCCGGCCGTGGGCGCCGCCTACGATCATGTGGGTGGTAGGGCGCAAATCCGCATTGCGAGAAATAGGTACCAACCTTGTATGTCATGTTTTAATGGTAATAATTATACTGTAAACAACCCTAGCTTAGGCCATGTAAGGTGCCGAAACAAAAGCTATCTATTATTATAGGGTATACGTAGCCGAATGGCACAATCGCTCACGAAACGAAACGCTCGTAGATATCTCTCTATCGCTCTTGCGTATTGGCGCGACAGAGCCAGACTACCTTTCGCGGCGTTTCGTTTTCGTTTCGCGTCGGAGAAATGCCATTCGGCTACGGTATCAGGTATAGGCAAATTAATATTAAGATCATTAAGGGTCGGTTGCACCAAACTGTTTGTCACGAATTTAACGTTCACTAATTTTTTTTGTATGGGTATTTCCATAGACTTCTGCAGCGTGACGTTGACGTGTTTGTTAACAGTGGTTGATGAAACTGGGCCTAAGACGTAATGTATAAAGAGTGAATAAATGGCATTGAAACTCTATAGGTCCATGAGGTCTCAGCGTGCACACGATATTTGTGTAATTTTTCAACGAAACGTCCCACTGTCGTCGGTTGCTGTAAGGACGTTTTGACCGGTTACTCGTATAAAGATAGGTACAAGAAAATAACGTCCACATGGTAACCGTAAAAGTGGTATATTTCACTAAACTTCTAACATTTACAGAAATCGCGAAACGCCGCGAAAGGTAGTTTGGCTCTGTCGCCGCGATAGAGATAGATATCTACGAGCGTTTCGTTTCGTGAGCGTTTCGTGAGGGTTTGTGCCATTCCTATCGCACTATTTGTAAGTGCGATAGATACGGCCAGATGTTTTATCATTTATCGCGCAACTGGCCTGCCAGGGCACGTAAAGTACTTAGTACTTACCTACATATTCTGCTCACTAGTGCGGAAAAATAACGCCACGTGTACTCTACAGATGTTTTGGGCAACGTACGATTTTGTCATGCAAACTTCTTAAAAAGTCCATAAAATCATATTAAAATGTCTGGCAACACAAACTGCATAATCTAGGTTAGTGGGCTTCGAAGAGCTTCTTATTGGATAACGTGAGCAATGTTGTAATTATTATACTTGTTTAATTGAGTTGAGGCAACGTGGGATTATAATATAATACCATATTATGATACTTTATCATTATCACTGATCTGTCCTATGATGTCATTGATATTGTTTTGTCGGAAAAGATACAGATATATATTTTAACGCATAAGTGCTGTTATGCTATTTTAGATATTTCTTTTTTTTAACGGCTAGCCAGTAGATGCATGAAATTACTACACCTAACTTAAGAAGGAAGATAAATAAAAGTCATAATAATAATACAGCCTTATTTATGTAGTAAGTTTCGTTATGAAATGCCAAAAAAACTTGACACCTAATTCAATAAATTTTATTCAACTTTTCATATTCTAATAGAACATCCGCCGACCGATCTGGCCTAGCGCGTAGTGTAGTGACCCTGCCTGCTACGCCGCGGTACCGGGTTCGAATCCCGGTAAGGGCATTTTTTTGTGTGATGAGCACAGATATTTGTTCCTGAGTCATGGGTGTTTTCTATGTAGGTATATTTTGTATGTTATATGTATATATCGTTGTCTGAGTACCACAACACAAGCCTTCTTGTGCTTATAGTGGGACTCAGTCAATCTGTGTAAGAATGTCCTATAATTTTTTTTTTTTTTTATTAGCGATTACATCCAACTAATAGCCTTAAATTAGCTTTACAGACAGCCATTAAAATTCTACTGCTCACAAAAACTTGCCAGTTTTTACTCAAACTAACGCCTTAGATGATATGACGTATCAATTATATGTAGCCTATCATTAAGTTGTTTTAATCTTGTAGGTTTGATTGATTATATTGACTCGATGACGTCGATTATGTAAGGGTTTCCGTTTAGAACGGAACTATATGCACCTACTTATATAATTTAATAAATGAAATGGAAAACTGTTTGTTCTAGATAAGAACTAATGGACACTCCTCCAAAGTATCTACCCACTTTCATAGTTAACGTAATAGTATAATATCATTATTATTAATTTGTGTCTCATAGAATAATTAAACAACGGAAGTTACAAAAACAAAAAAAACTACTAATTTATACAGCGTGGGTCCGAATATTGCGGTAAGTACGTCATCGGAGAAAAAAAAATTAATGAGACTTTTGAATTCAGGAATCTATAAATAATGTTTAATACCTAACTTACGAAGAGAAAGGATACTTCCTACAAAACCGAAGTTTGATAGTATTTCAGGGTCGAATCGCGTTAAGCCCTTCTATCCTTTTCGGCTATTTAAGACGATACAGGAGGGGTCAATTCTCCATACAAACGCCCTCGACTATTTCCTCTCTAGTTTTTGACGATAGAGAAATGATTTTTTCAACACAGATTATTATAATTTTTATCTGTGTCGAACCGTTTTGATTTTTTTGATATTCTTATTTTTAAAGACGCTAGTGCCCATCAAAAGTTTCCAAAAACGGCTTTATTGATTAAGGCGCAAAAAAAGGTGTGGTATTCAAAATTGGCAACAATTAGCCAAAAAAACTAAACGGTTCGACACAGATTATTTCATTGTTATTCAGATTCTCAAATTTCGTTAAGATTGATTAAGTTTTGAAGGAGGAAACAGTCGAGAGCGGAACCTCGATTTTAAGTTTTTTTCGCAATATCTTTTAAACTGAGCTGTTCTGTAGGGATTTTTTTTCGACAAATCTCGTTAATAACACTAGTATATTTAACTAAAATTCCCAAATTGAAAGGGGGGCTCCTTTCCATTTTAGCATTTTCGCTCCTGTAGCCTCTGAAGGTTAATGCAATGATAGGTCATGTACCAACCCTACACAGCATATGCGAGCCGAACGTAGCCGGAATCGCCCGATCGGGAATTGCGTCCCGTGACCTTATCCCAACCCCTCCCCTTCCCGGATCTTCAGTTGTGTTGTGATCCCCGAACTGACCGCACGTCGTTCGTCGTTCGTTTACTTTTTTATTTTATTTATTTACACAACAAGAAAAAAATACAAAAATTACTATTGTTGAATTATTATGTTTCATCCATTAAGAAACATAATATGAACACTTTGCTGAGAAGGACAGTGTAAGGCGAATGCTATTTTAGCACAATGTATTAACCACTATTAGGGGTGTTACCATGACGTGCTAAAACCGTTCAGTTCAGTTTAGGTTGAGAGAGAGGGATGGAGCTATGTAACTGCTATAACTGTGTCCCTTTCTCTCAACCTAAACTGAACATCTTTAGTACGTCATGGTAACCCCCCAGCTCGCCCAATCAACGACTCAATACTCTGTGTGACTACGACATGAATTCTGCAACATTTTGTGGCTTGATGGATAGAAGTAAGTTAATAAGTGTTCTTAATATAGGTACTACGTTATTTATTTAAGCTAAAAAAATGTATTACAAACAAGTGCTCAATATTTTAAAGGCCCTTTGTTAGACTTTTATAAGTAGTGTTAACTTATTTGATGTCCATGTGACAATTTGTCTTTTACACTGTCACGTAATTTATACCCTCTTTCTGTAAATAAAATATTGTTTGTTTTAAGTTCTATTTTGTACTCAACGATCTTACCTTCAAACGTTGTATAATTCAATTAAGAGAAAAACGTCTATGACACATTAATAACAATCACCTATTTGTTTTTCAGTACGTAATTCACTCGGCATTGATCCTGCAGACAACACACCATCAATGAAAGACTCAGAGTCGAATAAAAATACTGTCACCATTCTTCATGTGCTGGGCGTGGATCTGTGCGCACGCGCACTCTTTGCCTGCGTGCCCGTCAGGGAACTCGTGCGCACCGAGCGCGTCTGTCGCCAGTGGCAAGTTGGCAACGCGTCGTGCAACACTACCTGCACGGGAAGCATGGTCGCGCGATAGACGATAAAATAGCAGGCCATCCCTATCGCACTATTTGCCAGTGCGATAGGACGGCCTGATATTTTATCGTCTATCGCGCGACCATGCTTCCCGTGCTGAACTCCTACCCAACCCTGACTCTCAGAATATCCCGATATATCCTTTATGACAGATATTACAGTTCACAATACTTGGAACGACGGTTTATAGAATTCCTTCCCAATCGTCCTTTACAACTTATTTGCAAAGTCTTAGATAAATGGGGTCGGTGTGTGAAGACATTGCTCACAGACTCTGACGAGAAGGAATTAGCCGTTATAGCATCAAAATGTCCAAATTTACAAGAAATTGAATTATCTTATTCTAATGACATGAATCTTCCGCCTTCAACACATTCGATCAAACATGTGAAGCATTTAAAACGAATATCGTTCAGAAACTTTCGTTGTTTCAGTAAAAACAGTAATTCAGATGAAGCACTTGGAGGTCGACTGCGAGAGTTGAATTGTAATAATCTTGAGATTGTTCATAATGATGATCTCACAGGAAGTTTTGTGAAACATTTAAATTCCAATAGCCTGAAGTCTTTGAACTTGACGGGATGTCGCGCTTTGAGAGTGTCGGACATTCTCTCTGCGGTGCACAACTTACAGACAGTAACTCGTTTGGTACTAGCAGAGTACGATCTCAAGACAGAGCTTAAGAATTTACATTTATTGCTACTAGAAATGTCACAACTAGAAGAGTTATCACTACGTTATATTGAGAATGCAGACCCGAACGAAGACTTGATTAAGTCGATTAGTAAATTAGTCAACTTGAAGTGTCTGGAATTGTTTAATAACGCTGCAGTGAACGATTTTTTCTTTTTTTTTTTTTAATACTACGTCGGTGGCAAACAAGTATACGGTCCGCCTGATGTAAAGCGGTCACCGTAACCTATGGACGCCTGCAACTCAAACAGTGTCACATGCGCGTTGCCATTAGAAACTTGTACACTTTTTGCTGTGTTAAGTACACAGCAAAAAGGAGTGTACAAGTTCCAAGGAGGGTTCAAGGGGGGATTTTTGGAGGAATTGGCGCGAGGTTGCAAGAAGTTGGAGTACCTGGATATCCGCAGTGGCTCGTCTAATGTCACCTCACTTGGATTAGAGGCGCTGTGTCACAGGGCACCAGCGGCGGTCACATGGCTGCACTTCGACACAGAATGCTCAGGAGCACAGAACTAAATCAAGATAGAAGGAAAATGCTCGGCGATTAACAGCGAAACTGAGCGTGTAACGTTTTGTGTCGAGCCTATGACGTCACGAGTGTACTTTAGTGATGGGAACGTTGTCGCCGCGTAACCCATTCGATCGATTGTGGAGGTTGCGCGCGGGATGCCCGCCGAAGTTAAAAATATCGGATGTTCATCTTCGTTGTGAAATGAAGTAAGTATATACCTGTATTCGTGTGATGACAAACAATTCACTAGTAGGTATATAATTTGCCTAAGGCCAGGAACAAAGATTTTAGTAGGTAGGTATTAATACTAGTTAATATTTCGTAATATTTTTAAGAAAATCGACCATGTACTCACAGCATTATCCTCATGTTATTTGTTACAACTTTTAGTAATATATAAATATAATTAACCATTAACACATTTTTAGAGTTATTTTTATTCATAATAAATATAGAGCGTATTATGTTTGTATTTGTTTTTCTGCCGACCACAAATTCAACGTTAATATCGTAACTGTAACATATTTTAAAGTTAAATTTACTTTTCACTCGTACTTTATATGTATAGTTTCATAATGATATAAAAACATAAAATAATTATAATTTCCACTGCTTCGCAAAATAGATTTAAATCGAATAAGGAAATCGCAGCATACATAACGATATAGTTCCGTGGTGCACCACTATTCATAAGTTCGACGTGAGTTCGACGGACAAAATAACAAATCTGCCTTCACTTTGTCTCGACAGTTTGAATAGCCTATTTTTATATCGCTAGTTTTAAACGCACGCCAAGTCGGACTCGTCAAATTAAAGCCGCAATGGAAAACTAGTTTGACGGCCGTACGTCAGCTAATGTTTTTATTCAGGAGGATACCTGTACTGGAGATATACGCCAACACCTATTTATAAGGAGTTAAAGAGGCTGCGCTGCATGGAGCGATGTAGACGAAAGGCCCCATTACAAGAAAACTCTGGCATCGATGCTGGTAATCAAATTCCTCAGCCTGAGCTTAAAATAATAATGTACCTACCGATGAAACATTACTGTAATAGTATCTTAAATAAATAATGAAAAAAATAGAGTTATCTTCGTTTAGTTTTTAAAATTTTGCATACTTTACTGACCTTAACGTTCTTATTAAATTATTTTTAGTTTGTATTAGATAAAGGTCAGAAATAAACCAAAATAATATCCACAAGTAAATAAACTACATAAATACTAAATAATATTATGAAATAAACTACATACACGAATACACAAATAAAATACGATATATAAATATATATATATATCCATACTAATATTATAAATGCGAAAGTAACTCTGTCTGTCTGTCTGTCTGTCTGTCTGTCTGTCTGTCTGTCTTTCTGTCTGTCTGTCTGTCTGTTACGCTTTCCCGCTTAAACCACGCAGCCGATTTTGATGAAATTTGGAACAGACAATCTTTAGACCCTGAGACAGAACATAGGCTACTTTTTATTTCGAAAAAAAGGGATGAAGGGGTTGAAAAAGAGGTTGAAAGTTTGTATGGGATTTCTTAATTTTAAAAGATAAAACCATGAAACTTTATATTTTAGCACTTGATAAGAAATCATTAAACATATATTTAAAGTCACATACAATACAGGTCGAACGCGATTAATTAACATTATTTTTACCTTTAAAATAAACATGGTGGGAAATAAACATTAACTAAAAGCGGGTAGATTATATTTATTTGTCTACCCCGAACATTTATATAAATTAATATCGGGTAGTTTTGTGTTGTTTACATCTCCGGTGACATTTTGCTGGGACGTCAGTCTTCCGCGACCACGGCCAGTGCAACCTGGCCGAAACGTTGGGAAAAAAGGTAAAAATAATGTTAATTAATCGCGTTCGACCTGTATGTGACTTTAAATATGTGTACAAAGCGCGAGAACTTAAAGTGTTATATCATTAAACATCTTGATAAGGGATAAGGATAGGGATAGGGATAGGGATAGCGATAGGGATAGCGATAGGGATAGCGATAGGGATAGCGATAGGGATAGCGATAGGGATAGGGATAGCGATAGCGATAGCGATAGCGATAGCGATAGCGTTAGCGTTAGCGATAGCGATAGCGTTAGCGTTAGCGATAGAGATAGCGATAGCGTTAGCGTTAGCGATAGCGATAGCGTTAGCGATAGCGATAGCGATAGCGTTAGCGTTAGCGATAGCGATAGCGACAGCGTAAGCGTTAGTGATAGCGATAGCGATAGCGATAGCGATAGGGATAGGGATACGGATACGGATACGGATACGGATACGGATACGGATACGGATACGGATACGGATACGGATACGGATACGGATAATATGGGTATCGTTAGAGGGATACGGATAATCGGTCGGCGGTCTCTTACAATCAATGTGCTCTAAGACGATCGTTGTTTGCTTGCTTGAAGATTACGTTTGCGATAAGTATAAGCAAAATGTAAAAAATTGTAAGGGATAATAGAAAAAAGTACTTTTTACCCACCGATCATAGTGTCGAAATACGGGCTATGTGGGATGTTTATAAAGGTTTCCCCAGCGTATATAGAATTACCTACGCTGTGGTCGATGTGTAATATTTCTACAATCATTGCAAGCAAAAGTATTATGTGCAATCGAAATAATCGCAGATAAATATACCTACAGAGAAACCTAAGGATCCAAATGAAAATCTTAATGAATACTTTTATTACGCGGGCGAAGCCGCGGGTAAAAGCTAGTATATACATAAATATGAATATCGCAAGAAATATGTACTTCTCAAATAGGAGTAGGTTCAGAAGGAATACACATAACCAGATCACGCTTGGTTGGAAAGCCAAAGCTTCTTCAAATTAGTCTTGAGTGATGCCACAGACTGAGACTGTAGATTAGGTAGGTAATCAATACTTTTAAATCCGAAGCGATTCAATTTCAAAATATTGTTCCGTTTCTAGTAAGAAACGTAATATTTCTAAAGAGACATTACTACCTAAATAGTTACCGTTAAACAATGCAACAAAGCATGGAAAGTTCGCATTGAACTTCAAAGAGTTCATATGTAAAGAGCCTCATTAGATCATTTGGCTAAAGGCATTAAGTGCGCGCCTTGACGGGGCTTTGGCATGTCGTTGCACCGCTATGTTGTCGACCTAGGAAGAATAACGTGAATGCTTGAATTACTAGTGCCTTTTAACTTTACGTCGCCATGTTAGACTAGGGTTGTCTCTTAAATGTGTAATTTATTGTTTAGGTAGTACATAAAGTAGGTACCTACTGAGTAATACTGACTATACTGGAACCCCTTATTCATAAAAGTATACTAAAGTTATCAAGCCGATAAAGTTCGTGTGTCCCTTTCTATCACACCAATACGTCGGAAAGGGACAAACGAACTTTATTTGTATGTATTGGCTTGATAACTTATTTAGTGTACGTTTATGAATAAGGGGATAATAAAATATGCAAGTGAATTATGATATATTATGCATAAGTTGCATAACTTTTGATATTGGGACAAAGAAAATGTTTCATAGTTTGGTTCACTGTGCATGTGTTTTGATATGTAAAATTTGTACTCATGTTATAACGAAATAATTTTAATACAATTTAAAGTTCACACTAAAATTAGATAGCCCACATATTTCAAAGAAAATAATATTAAAATGTGCTTTTAGGAGTTTTTTCTTGACGTATTGTGAGTTTATTTTGTGTACTAAGTTTATTTTGAATTTAATTTTGAATGAATGAAAAGTAAACTAAGCAACATTGGCAGCCCTAAATGCAAAGCAATGATGACAACGATAAGATTGTTGTAAAGGGAAACCGAGGCAGAATTTTCCCTGCGTATTTAATCAAGTTACAGTAAAATAATTGAAGTAGCTCGAAATTACTCCATTAATATTTTTATTATGCCAGACCGACATTATTATTACATACAATTATTTTTCTACTCGTCGACTTTAATCTGTCAATTAGGACACCACAGACTAAACTATACGTGCTGACTTTTCAGTGTTGGATAGTCTTTGATACTTAGTCAACTATAATATTTCATTACACTTCACTTTAGTTAACTGAAAAAATTTCAAAAAAAGAACTTCATACAAGTTCTATACTAATTTGCGATACATGGTTAATTTTTGCTGCATCTGAAACACATTTTTTTTATCTATCACGTTATCGACCAATCAGAGACGGTTATTACAAACAATTGGTTGCCAGGTAACTCGATGTTGATACAACGGTGAACGACGCTATTAACATTAATTTTAACTTGAATGATGATATTTTCGTCCATTGATGATGAAGATGATGACTCATAGAGAAAGTATTGTATACAATAGTGATATAATTGACAACATTTCAAAATTTTCAATGACCCTAAATCGAAAACCATTTCGAAATATACGCCTCTAGATCACAAAAATATATTTTTTTAGGGTACCTTATATTTTTTTATATTATTTTTCCTTTTTTTTTAGTAAATTTTTTTCAAAATAATTAAAAGGGGAAGTGACGTTACGTAGCTGAGTCATACTATTCAGAGCTGCCACTATAACCAAAAAAATCTTCCGGTTGGGATGTCACTTGAGTTTGACTGTGACACTTATCATCGCTAGTAGTATGGAGATTAGAGGTAAGGAGCGGAAGCTTTAAGTTTCAGAAGTGCAGATGTAAAACCAGGTGGCGCTGCAATTGCAGGTACCTACATACAAGGGTTTGACACGTCATTTTCGACTGGTCTACTTTGACAGATTTCTCTCCTTATACTTCTACATTCCATAGCTCATATTTGTTGACAGCGACACTTGACAGGCAGACATCTCGGAGTGTTTAAGCTGACTGTTAAAACTTTTTTTTGGAATGATTTTGTCGTTTTCTTAGGTGTATGAAACAACACATGTGACGTCAAAAAGCCGTGTCTTGACGTTTGTAACTTACGCTCTTTCTGTTCCAAGTAGTAATAAAAAGGGATTTTCGCATTAAAATAGCAGTTTTTGGGAACAATAAAAAAATACGTGTATCTTTAAATATTGAGTTCTTTCAAACCAAACAATAAAAAGTAGTAGTCGAAAATATGAAATGTTGTCAATTAAGCTTTTCACTCTGGTACCGTACTATTAGGCCACTCAGCAAGCTTCGTGGCCTAAACATGGTACACGACTGGAAAGCTTTGTATTATATCACGATTGTATAAAATACTATTACATATGGGTAACTAATAAATACCAAACAGAAATTGTTTTGATAAAAAGCTATAACTTGAAATAAAATAATATATATGCAAAAAATAGAATCTGAATAATTTGCCTCGACACCCTTGAACAATAAAATTAATATCGGAAATAATTTATACCTTCTTAATGTCAGGGTTTGAAATTCAATAACATACAGTAAATATATATCTCTATTAAATTATTATCAAATAGTAAAGTAATGTTATTATAAAGTTAACATGGACGACTTACTAGCTAGCGTATAGCTTCAAGCCTTTAAGTAAATCTATTTCTAGGAACCTCTAACATTGACCTCATCTAAGGTTGCCATCGCACAGGTATTTAGAATAAAATGCGTATAATTTAAGCGATGACGGCGTTGGCTAAACATTTCCTAATTTCTTAGGTTTAATTTATTTATGTCGCTGATACTCGTGGCATTTAAGATTAGTGTCGCTGAGAGCCACTCCTTTGGATACTCACGTGTTGTTTTTTATTATGTCATGATATATTTATTAGTATAAAATGGCTAGAAATGAGGTGGACTGAATTATAGGTCACCAATTTTTAAAAATAAGATAAAGAAAGATTGATATTACGAAGAGTCTTCGCAAATAGACAGTGTAGGAACTTCATTGTGAACGTGATATTGCAGTGACAGATTGGTAGCTTATCACTCACACCACAATACAACTTATATCCCAGAGTCGACTTCTACGATACCCACGGGACGAAAGGGGTGTTAAAATTACTGACCTTTGACCACACGGAGAAAAACGGGGAAAATAATCAAGTAAGGTAAACTCGCCTCATTCGGTGACACACCTAATTCGGTGACACAAGCTATGAAGCACTCACCGAATGAGGCGAGTCACAAGTCACCGAATGAGGCGAGTTTACCCTACCATACAATGGTAACAATATACAATTTTCCATCTACCTTTATTTCCTTAGCCCGAAAATACTTCCCCGCAATGTAAAGGTGTAGTATTCACTAATCCCGCAAACTACCGTTCCAAGTTCAAAGAAAGTAAATCAGAGCGACTCGGATGTTCCCCCGTGTTCCGCCGACAACGAAAGTGACGCACGCGCACAATACGGTTCTCACGAGGAAAGTGTGACGTAATCGCGCGCCCGAGCGCTCCTATTGGCTGGACCGGTTAGCCGGTGCAACTGTCACGACGTTATGAATATTCACCTTGCTATACAAATATAATATGAGATTTTGTAATACACGGTAAGAGACGCCACTGGCGACCGAAGAGCTGGCAGCTTCCTCGCTCAGCGTATTAGCTTGACAATCCAGCGAGGAAATGCTGCCAGCGTCCACAGGGGCCGTTTTTAGATTTACTTTAGTTTAATTTTAGATTTATTTAGTTTAATTTATTTTTTATTTTTTTATTTTAAGTTTAATTTTAGATTTAATAGTTTAGTTTTATTGTAAGATAATTTTATGTCCCTAATGTTTTATTATAATGTATCATAAAATAAAATAAATACACGGTGCAACATGAGGAAATCGAAAGATTTTAACTACTCATTTCTGCACAAGTCTTAAGTTCATGTTAAGTAGTCGGTTGATCCCCAAGTCCTTTAAGGAACTGGGTAAACACAGCTCATTTTGCTGGAGTAATATTATTATGATCGCCTGAACACGGTAAGCGGTAGGAATTATTAGATTTTGTTACCGTAACTACGATGCGACAATAGAATTAAGATAATGTGAAAATTCAACTCGTATTACGACAAATTGCTCTGTGGTTTATTATGGTTTTTGTGGCTTTTGTTTGTAATATTCTACATACATATTAGATACTTTTTACCAGGCTATCCTATTATATCCTATACCTATCCGACATTCAGAGCAATTTTTTGACGCTCTTCAAGCGGGACTTGTGTCATTTGTTTCTAATGTTTTTTTACATGACAATTGACAACAGATATCAATGTGTCTTGTCTGTCCCTCAACTTCTAGCTAGATATCGACAAGATAAAGGAACGCAAAAACCACAGAAAATAGATAAAGACCAAAGACCTTGTTCAATAGTTTTGACGTTTTTGGGTCAGTAAGTGGACGGCGTCCGGTACAGTTCACATGAAGTAAGTTTTTGTGCGAAATCGCCTTTCATTTCATACCAAACGTTGGTTTTACTGCCACACCTGCTTTTTTACTAACTACCTGAAATATCCTGTTATGTATTGAGTTGGACTATTGCTCAAATCGATGCTTTCTAAAATTAGTGTTAATTATCATAGCGCTGCCTTTGTGCTAAAATGTGAATCTAACGAAAGCGCTAAAACGCATGTTTGTGTCTGTTATAAAATCACTGGATGCTGGGGATTCAGTGTTTCGCAACTCGTCTAACCATGCAAGAGCACGTCTCTTTACGATGTCAGGTCCGATCGGAAGTCCAATACATTAAGCATGTGGTATACTAGTTACACAACAGTTGTGTAACATGCGACACTTTGGCATGTGCCGAAAATTCATCCACTTTCTAATTGGGATCTCTGGATAACTCGATCACAAAACACATCGTTAGTCCGTCAGTCAATCTAAAGAGATTATTTAACAATGATTTGTATTCATTGCGCCTTAATCACATTAGGTCATCGCCTTATTTTAACGAGGCGCTAAACGTTTGTGAATAAATGCATAGAAAAGTCGACGTTTGAGCGAGTTCGCTTGGTCGTCAGTTGCGTCAATGTGGTAATTAGGTGAAGTGCACTACCAAGCATGTGTGGCTCTCATTTTCACCCCGTGTTGAGACAAGTTACCGAATCGGGTCATGTAAGGGCGACGGTCACTTTCACCTGGGAGAGCACGGCCTCCAACGACAACATCGTATTACGTAAACATCGTGACCCGCCTAGAGTTTTTCTTAAAAGGATCCAGTTGTTTGAGCAACGTCCGCGTGGGCTTTCGGCGGTCCTTGCGGATAATGATCATCGAGCACGCATGATTACGAAGTGAATACAATTTTATAGCACCGCATTTGTAACTTTCAATGCCATACATTAAGCTTTATAATATTGCAACGGTTATCGCAACGTGTCACTACTTTCCTGGTTGCTCCAGTTAAATCCATTGCCATAATACAATCAGTTTAGTGATTGTCCCGAGAGATCGCAACGTTGGCTAATAAATCAAAATGCTTGATGGAGTAACAGACGAGGCTATTAGTTTACTAGGTATCATTATAGGCATGAATGACAAATGATTATAGTAAGGTCGTTGTTTTGGTTCAACGACTATTAGTTGCATTATATTTGGTCTAAATTCCAAAGATTTGTGAACTACATTGAGATGAGGAATTATTGCATAATAGTATGGTTGTATGTAGTAATTATAAACTCATCCTTCATTCATGTTTGAGATATTGGATGGTACTAAATATGTTTATTATCTCATGTGTAGCATAGAATAATACAACATAATATTCACAAAAAGCTTTAAATAAAAAACAAAACTAAGATATAATAAAAAAATTTACATCGTGACAACAAGTACCTAATATAACGGAGCTAACAATCCATTAAAAAGTACATATTAACTTATTTGCGAATTACGAATAACAATTAAAAATTGGAACTATCCAAAAGCCGGATCTTATTTTTTATTAACAAAACAAAACATGCCTGTTTACAGGAATGACAGAGCGCTATAAAACCTTTAAAATAACGTAGATTTTTCGATTCTTCTGCTCTGAGACCTCAGTATAAACTATAAAACAATACAATTTGGCTATGAATTCTTTTGTTTCTTTATATTTAATTCCGCATCCAGTAATTGTTCTCCTTCACTTTAATTACCGGGTATCTATTCCCGCGGTCTCAGCTGACATTGGATCGCTGTGTGTATTTATCATTAGCTCGTCTGTGACATTGACGCAGACATTCTCACTTTAAATAAGGCCTTGCATCGATGTGTGATTTAGGCGTGGCTTGATACTTATTGTGTCCTAGGTGACTAATAAACTTTGCAAATAAATCAACAGAATCCTAGAATGACAATTTATATTCGAAAAAGTTTTCTTTCAAACATACGTATGTACCTACAGATAAAGAACTTCAGATTATTGCTAAGGTTCTTTTTAATAGAAAGAATAGAATAGAAAGAATAGAAATCATTTATTCGTGACAATTATTAGTATAGGTACATACATAATAATTGCCACGAAATGGTCCCGACTCAGCATGGTGTTAGCCTGGGAGGGCCAACGCTGATCTTCCGTCGGGGCCATTGCGAGTGAAAACACGGAAAGCACACACATATCACAAACAGGATAAAAAGTTGCAAAAAAGTACACAATTTAAAATAAGACAATATTTCCAGAGTTTATAAATTATACATTAAAATAAAGGGAACAAAACAATGACAAACATTTTTAAGTGTGAACGCGACCATAATTTAACGTCAACAGCTAACAGCATCTGTGGCAACACACCAATGACGTATAGCTGTCAGCTGAAGAAGCAAAAATAACAAATATGGCCGCAGTTCACGCATAGCAATCTTTTATGGCAGAAAAAGTCGAAAAATATTAACAAAGACAACATTTATTGGGACTACACTTGAATAATTTTATGTGAAAGGGCGTTTGCTAACTGAACTGGGACAAAAACTATGGTAAGTAACGCAGCGTGTGGAGTGTTTTAAATGAAGCTCGTCTCGAGTCTTAGGCATTCCTCGTTCATTTGGTGTTCAAGCATGGATTTTTTAAAAGTTAACTTGAAACTATGAATGCTTTGCAGGTTCCTGATCGGAGGAGGTATATTATTCCAGCAACGGCTCGCTGAATAGGAATAACTGCCCCGGAAGGCTGCCGATGCGTGCCTAGGAGTAAGAAGTCGAGTCTCAGACCGCCGGCCCCCTCGTGGCCTGCGTATGGACAGCTTCTCGTATAGATATATGGGAGACTGATAGTTTATCACTCCAAAGAGTAAAGAGGCAAGGTGAAGCTTACGGCGGTGGTGCATTTTCAGCATGTAGTGCTGATTAAGGAAAAGTGACACATGGGCCCGCAGTGGTATAGAAAAACAAAAACGGGCACAAGCGTTTTGGACACGCTGTATAAGTCGCTTGGTTTTATAAAGGAGACGTGGTCCAAATACAACATCCATGTAATTTAATTTCGACAATACAAGTGACTCTACTAACCTAATACGCAGTGTTTCATTAATGAATGGTCTAATCTTATATAGAACTCTGAGTTTATAAAAGCAATTCCTGACTACATCAGCGATATGTTTCTCAAAGCGAAGACTATTATCCATTATAAGGCCCAAATTCCTGGTTTCATAAACTTGTTCTATGGGCTCTCCCAGCAGTGTGACTGTTATGGAAGGTGTGATATGAGCCAACTGGTATTTGCTTCCAAAGACTAGATACTTCGTCTTGTTTGGATTTAGCAGCAGGCAGTTATCTGATGCCCAAGAAGCTATGTTACTGAGATCAGTATTAAGGTACTTAATAGGTAGGTACAACATATTTTAATAAGTATGTTTAGTTTTTCAGATATTCTCTGAAACTATTAGGAACTATGGTGCCTTCTATCATGACTAAACATACTATTTAAGTATACCAAAATAGATCATAATACCATAGTATATCATATTTTTAATTCATTAGAGATTAGAGATTATAAGAAGTTAAAGGTTGCATTAAATAAAGTGTCTTTACAACCCCACTTTTGTAATAAAATGTCATAACTTTCTCATTGCAAATCTTGTTTATACACTTATCGTAAATTATATTGACATAATCATTACGTAATCAATTCTTGCTTACCCGTCAAGTGTTTGACTATGTTGCTTCTGTTCAAACGAGTTGATGATTGGAAGGAATTTTCACGGATACCGGAACTGACAGCACCATAGACACAGATTACAAATACCGAAATATGAAACGGTTACAAAGAGGGCGTGGTCACCAGGCAGGCAATTATGGTCGCGCGATAAGTGATAAAATAGCAGGCCGTCCCTATCGCACTATTTGTAAGTGCGATAGCGACGGCCTGATATTTTATCGTCTATCACGCGACCATGCTTCCCGTGCAGATATAGGTACAAAACTGGTAAAATACCACGATTTAAGCAGCGCAATTGAGTAACATCTTACACTATTATATAGTATAACATCATTAACAGCCCAGATACAACCCTTAATTTTTCATAAATAATCCAAAATTGCAAGAGTGCTGGATATTAACGTTGACACAAGCTGGATCAAGCGATTGCGTTCTCATACTAAATTACTACCTACGGAAGGAAGAGTTGTCTGTCTAAATGAATTGTCGAGGTGGTCTGTGACCGCAACTGACCATTAATATACCTAATTATATTTTTTTATCTCTAAGCATTAAGGTACACTAAAGGTGACAATTCTTTCGGCGATGGTACTTTCTAATGAGACATTTCAATCAGCAACATGGACAACATTTTAATTAAAAGATAGCATAAGATGTTGATTGCGTCAAACATGTTTGTTACCTAACGTAGGTGTATGTGGGTAATCATTGTTAATTACCTGATGATTAACTTTATTGGTATTTGTTTGTTTTTTGGCGTTAACTGAATCATCAATGTATTTAGCATGTGGCAAAAAGTTAAATACGTAAATGACAATGTAGTTAAGAAGAAACTTAAAACAATTCTAATGAACACAAGTTAAAATTATAATCTATTGAAAATATTTCAACTTGTGCTCTTAAAGTAGTCAATCTATATAAAATTAAAACCGAAATAAATTACACATATGAAAGAAAAAGTGACCACAGTCCTCTGGTCAGTTTATTTCGGTTTTAACTTAAAACAAGTTCCATTCAATCTATAAAATTCCTTATTGTTTCAAAGATATTGTGTGATAAAAATCTTACCTAACTTGCAAAAAGCGCCATACAAGTACTAAATAAATTGACACCATATTGTGGTTATACCAATTATGTCAAGAGGGCCAGTTGAGTATAGTGCTCTTATGACGTAACTGTTGTGTAATGCAATTTTCAATGTCATATTGTTAACTTGAATTGTTCAAAAAGTTTTGTTTTGCATGAATCACGTTGTTATGCTGTATTGTGTATCATATCAGCGTGTAGGTATGTTCGGGGGCGCAGCTAAATTACGTCTGTCATGTTCCGATACAAACGTGGGTACTTCTGGGACCTTGCATACAAAATTAATCCATTGTGAGCGATCCTTGGTTAGGCGTTTGCCAGATATATCAGGTACGAAGGTCATTTATTATTAAGTACTTATATTTTTTTCGGTCGGGATTAGATTTTAATTAGCCGTGAGCTTTAATCGCGAGGCAAAACATCGGCGCAAAAAGGTCGTCATTTAATAATGGTTGGTTAATTGCTCAGTTTGATGGATTGTAGTGACGTACTGACTGCTGTGCACTCGTGATTTGGGTCTGTTTTTGTTGTCTATGTACCAAGCGACACTTGTTTGGGCTCAATTTTATGAAGCTTCTCGGACTTATATTATAAATAGGTTGGTTGCTTTTATTTTAGCAGCTGTTGATGGTTCGTTCCACGATGGGCTGAAAGATCGGGTGAACATATAATCGGGTATAATTGGAACTTGTAATTTTATTGAATGGTCCAATTGGTATAGCGCATCAACAACGACTGCACTTTAAAGAAATAGAGTGTATACTTGTAATGAGCTTAATCTAGTCTCTGAGACTCTTGACTATTGGCAACGTGCCTGAAGGAGTCGCGCTGATAAAAAAAAAACATACATAATCTTAAGGACATGCCAAACATTTTAATGCTAGCAGCAACCGAACTAATTTGACACTATGACTTTTAACACAGAAACCCCTTCAAAATGAGGGCAGCACCAGTCGCGTACATAGCGAATAAACTACCGGCATTACTCGTAATTGTAAATAATTTCGACTAGACAGCATGGCATGCACACGGTAAGATGTCGCGTGCCTCATCAGATGCGCCAGAGTGTACCTTGACTCCTTTTGTAATACTTTTGTACACAAAGGTGCAAGACATGCAATGTTATTGTGCTATACAGAAAAACCTTATATGGCTTGATGGTTATAATACTAATCGGTAGATTGCAGGTAACGATATGTATTAGCTACGTATTGGGGTCAAATTAGACCTTCGATCATAGTGTATAATAAATAATGTATACTTTAGATATTGTTATGTTACTTGCCTAAGGTTAGAGTTGCTGTGGGAAGATACATTTTTATTTAAGAAGATAATTTTGGTGAGGTCAAAGGCACCAAAAGTAGCGGAAGTAAGTTTATCTCGTATTCTATAGAAAATAACAAAACAAAATGGTCTGTGTCTCTACGTGTAGAAAGGAATGTAACAAATACTTTTGAATGCAAACTGTATCTCTATTTCTAAAACTTTTTCCCGAGTATATCTCGTAAATTGATACTTAATAGATTTTTTAACAAGCAGACACGTCAGCTAACGATTCTAAACATTTTTATATTAAAGGAAAAAATTAAAAAAATACGCTTCCGGCGGAACTTGAACCCGCATCCTCTGCAATCCGTGCATTGCTCTTAACCAATCCTCCGTGCTGCCCTGATAAGCCGAAAAGCGCTATCTCAAACGAAAATCCATAGCTAACTTATACTTAAGTATCTATAACTGACAGTTCCATTTTCAAAATAATTTGGTTTTGAGATAGCGCCACTCGGCTTAGCAGAGCAGCGTAGCTCAATTGATTAAGAGCAATGCACGGATTGGGGATGCGGGTTCAAGTCCCGCCGGAAGCGTAAATTTTTTTTTTATTAATATAAAAATGATACTTAATAGGTTTTTAAAAAACTATGCACAATATAACTGTTGACTTCAAAGAAAGTTATTATAGATAATGTAAAAAAATTATAATCAATTTATTTTTTACTTAAAATATTTTTAACATAGCTATAATGCCTAGGCGTATTAGGTATTGCACAATTTTACTCAATTTAGTATAAACATTACTAACAACTTTAAGTTTGCGTAGGAGTAAAAGTGAAGCCTTTGACCTTGTGTAAAACATTCACACACATTTATATTTTTACTCGAATTAGGGCGAAGTCGATTAACGCAGTCAATTAAAATAATTACTTAATGCCAATTTTATCGACTAAGATGGAAAAACAGATTTAGAAATAAAATCATAAATGGTCGTTGTTAAGGGAAAAGGATCCAACCAAAAAAAGTGCCATTGAAATAAATGACTTTCCATATTGACAGAAAGTTAAAATTAAATTTTAGTTTTTTGTAGGTTGGATCCTTTTTCCTTAACTGAGCAATTCCCGTTAAGTTTGTACATTTGGATCACGTCTCCGATTTTGATAAAAATTGGTAGGCTGATAGAGTCCATAATGCTGAGCAAGATCCACTAGGTTTCCCAAAATGTCCTATCATATGTAGTTTGTATGAAACCTTCCTTTTTTGTTACCAGATTTCAATACATTTTCGGTAGTTTCAGTAATATGTAGTTGACGCAGCTAAGACCAGCCTATCCTGAGGATGCCTAACAATTCTTCTTAAAAGATAGTTACCAGAATACATTTTAAACACTTTTGACAAATAATATAACACATTCCTTGAATACTGAAGAACTGAACCTTTTCTTAATTATGTAGATACGCATATTTAAAGTCACATACAGGTCGAACGCGATTATTTAACATTATTTTACCTTTTTTCCCAACGTTTCGGCCAGGTTGCACTGGCCGTGGTCGCGGAAGACTGACGTCCCAGCAAAGTGTCACCGGAGATGTAAACACCACAATACTACCCGAAAAATAATGTTAATTAATCGCGTTCGTCCTTTATATGTGACTTTAAATATGTGTACAAAGCGCGAGAACTTAAAGTGTTATATGTATCTACATATATCTTTCCCATCACGGAACAATGGTATTCCGGACCTTTGGGAGGCGTGCGCGGGGCCGAAGCCAACACGTAGAGGCCCTTTCGACACTTTTATGAATTGTAAGGGGTACACCGAGCGGATGTTGCCCTTGCCCGTATCATGGGACACACGCAGAGGCAACACCCGCCAGGGTGTAAGGACTATTTGAGAGTTAATGGAATCTAAAATGAACTGGTCTATTTTGATGAAAGTGATGGACTAAATACTGGGCTATGGATAAAAAACCGGATGCCTGCCTAATAAAACGGTATCCAATTTTATTTCCGGCAGACGGTGACTCGTCCCCACAAGATGGGCCCCCACAAAAAGCGACATCCAAGATGGCTCAAGGGCAACACCGGTGTGAGAACTCAAGGGTGTCGAGAGGTGTACACCGCTTTCTGCCCAGTGGCTGAGAAGCCACTGCACCAACTCGCGTCTTACTACGTCTACATATATTATTATTACATTAGCATTATTAGAGGTAATACGAATTGACCTGTCGTGTGAAGAAGGTGGCCTCGACAACTGCGAGCAAGTCCCAAATTTGTCAAACGTTAGCGTTGATTTGCGGGTGCACGCATAAGCATTAATACGGATTGGTCTAAGTCAAAGGAGAGGGTGAGGCTGGTAGAAGGGCCATTTTTTTTGGATTTGGAAATTTTTATGTGGTTTCCACTCAGAACCGCGAGCTCTTTCAATTCTAATAGGAGAAAAAAAGAGTCCCAAGGTTTTTTTCCCGTTCCGTTACATTTTTTCATACATGTTGTATGGCGGCAAAAGAATAGAAGGTTCGAAAAAATGTATGGAAATCTTGGGACATTTTTTTTCTCCTATCAGGATCGAAAGACCTCGCGATTCTGAGTATTAATCACGTAAAAAATACCCATGTTACAAAAAAAGTGGGGTGGACAACTTTGAAAAAAAAAAAAAAAAAAGGCCCAGAATGTAAAATGACATCTTAAATGTATGGTTGATATAAAAAAATCAAAGTGCATAAAGTCAGTGAAATCTATACGTTGAACTTTTCTATCAATTAAATTATTAATTTGGTCCACCAGTGGTAGAAATAAATTTATAGAAGTAGAACTGTACGAGTAGTTAGTTCCTAGTTATTAAAGGCAGTACTTGCAACAGGTTTTGTTTAATACTCGTACAAATCATGTTTTTTTTTTTTTTTTTATGAAATAGGCAGCAAACGAGCAGACGAGGTGATGGTAAGCAGTCATCGCATGGATATAAGCAACATCAGTACAAATTGCATTATGTTTCTCATTTTCATTTTATTTTATTTTAATAGCCACACTTTCACTAATATTTGCTTCTTACATTACTATTTATATTGCGGTCATGTCAACCTTTTAATGGTGTATGACACTAAAATGTTTATTTATGATTCTGATCCGTATAGAATTTGAAGATAGTTTTTGACTTATAACTCCCAAGAGCGGGCCTGGAGTACTATCATTGACACTGTGGTGGCTCATCGTAGTTATCTCTCTTTCTCGCTCTTCCGTATTGGTGCGACACTAACAGGTGTATCCTTCTCCAAGTAGCGTGACCAGTGTACAGCGTACAGCTGCAAAAGTGCATGGCGAATTTATCAATGAATTCATTCATAATTTCTCCATGCAATTCTGCAGCTCACTGCTCACGTGTGGCTGGAGGCCCCAGACCTCTAAGCTCTAAACCGTCAAAAGTTCTTCTAACTAATATGGCGTTTACGCCTTTCGCCCACGCCTTGCGCCCCGCGGCTCAATCGGCGGCCTTGACCGACATCCGCGGTCATAGTCATCGCTTTCAATTTATATAGGGACGACAAGTCTGTTTCAAGTGCAAGTTTAGACACGGCTCAGTGCTCGTGCGTTACCGATGCGACTATAAGTTGAATTTGCACTTCATTACATTTAAAATCTGCAAGAAAGAGATGCAGCTATTTGCCACTCACTCTTACCCATATTTGCGTCCCAAAACTTGCAGCTATAACTTCAAGGTCACATTTGGATGACCACTGCATCAACACGCCATGAGAGGAGCCGTCGTAAGCATTTCTTTTTTTTTTGCCACTTTTATGAAACGTGGTATTTTTGAAAACAAATTATGGTATTTCTACTCAGAATCACTAGGTTTTTTAATCCTAGTAGTTAAAAAAATTGTCCCATAAGATTTTTCTTATTTTGTTACCATTTTCCGTACATGTTGTATGGGGTAACAAAAGAGGAAAGTAACAGAAATCTATGGAAATTCTGGGACACTTTTTGTCTCCCCGTGAAATTGAAAGTACTCGTGATTCTGAGTACAATTGACCTAAAATTCCCTAAAAAAATCGAAATAAAAAAGTGGCAAAGAAAAGAAATGCTGTGTCAACATAACATTATATTGAATTTTATATTATATTAATTATATTATAAAATAATATAAAACAAGAAACAGGACGTTTGTATTTTCTATAATGACTGCATCGGGTTAGGCCATCAGGGAAGCTATCGGCGGACGACAGTAGGGCGTTTCAAGTGCAAGTTTAGGCACGGTTGAGAGTTGATGCGCTTATTAAGGTTACATTCGGATGGCCACTGCATCTATTATACATCTACAAGCCAATGAGAGGAGCCGCTTCATAAGTTATCCATTACTAATATTATAAACTGGAAAGTGTGTGTGTCTGTTTGTTTGTCCGTTTTTCACGGCAAAACGGAGCGACGAATTGACGTGATTTTTTAAGTGGAGATAGTTGAAGGGATGCACTGACTTTTTGCCTTTTTTTTAACCCCACACTTCCCTAAATATCAATATAAATAACAAGTATCTATAACTAGGTTCGTGACGCGTGACGATAAATAGGTTCCCAACCTCAACTGTTGAGTTATTTCGTCATCATCATCAAATTTTAAATGTAGCTATTCTTGTTTCAACAACTGTAAAGCATATTATGCTTTACTTTCATGTCATTGTTATAAGTTAGATTTTCTGTTTCCTTTTTTCGTTTGATAAAATCTTTTGAACTTGGCTCGACTAAGTAGTGGCGCGTCTAAGTGTGTTTTCACATATTGTCCGATCCGATATCGGATGTAGGACGCCCATACATTACAGGCGCCATCTTTGGTTTTTTCCATTGAAATCCTTCCGACATCCGATATCGGATCGGATAATGTGAAAACGGACTAAAGTCATCAACTCGCTGCATTAGCTTCAGTCAACAACGCTTTTGTCAATCAGGTCAATATACTAACGTAGGTACTTAATTATAGGTAAACATATCCTCTATATTTAACCATAATTATGCACATTTATTGCCTAATGAGTGCATAAAGTTTGCATTATTGACGTGGGAAAGGAAAACGAAGAGGAAATGGCGGGAAGACTTTGCCAATTGTTCAATTAATAAAAATAAAAAAAATTGATGTAGTGAATGCAATCGAATAGCGAAAATACCGAGCATATTTAAAACAGCCCAGTCAAACAAGTTCAAATCAAATCTAGTTCTTCGTTGAAGAATTTTTATACAAGCATAATATAATTAAGAGTAGGCAAATGTAGTTACGTACTGTTAAATTAGTGTATCCTTTCTGCTCCACTCCGCAATTTCTGTCTTTTATACCATAAATCATATTTGTAACCGCCAGGTTCTAGCTAAACTTAACAATTCGCCAACAATGTGAAAACCGAAAGTGCAATTGTTTAACGTGTAAGTTTCTTAATTGTTTTAAAACATGCCGTGGCCCTGAAATGTAATGCAATTGGGTGCAATGCGAATTTCACTCGACATTGTTTTTGTATGGAAATTAGCCATGATAGCCATAGGTTTACGCATTTTACTACTGTGTCTATTCTGTTTTTTATCAGTTTAGATTGGTAAGAAACAATTATAGTTACTTTTTAGATTATTTCTTAAAACGAAATGAAGTGCGATGATGAAGAAATAAAATTGCTCAATGCGACTAAAATAAAGGGTCTCAAATTAGAAAAAGGAACAAGGACTTTGTCTCTGACCAAAAGGCCGAAGTGAGGTCAAGACTTTTTCTTACTAAATAGAAAATGAAGACGTAAGAAGAACCGCAAAATCGACGTTGATTAAATTATTTACCCCTGCCTTGAATCACTTCGCAAGCCTCCTTTATTGAGTCTGTGGCAAACCTTAGCTAAAAAAAGCAGGCAGCTTAATTAATATTAAACGTTGTGGTCAAAACTTATGTTATTCTACTTTTTATTTGTCAATAAAATACGTTCAGGTTATGTTTCTAATCATTTGAGTCCAAAAAGTAGTCCCACAAGTGGTCCCCTCATCGTCATCTCAAATGGCCATGTTATCTAAGTCAAAAGTAACCACAGCATCAGTTTAATGCCTTTAGTAAAAGCTAATTGTATCAGGTTGAGTAAGATAAGTAGGTACCTGTATCAGCATTACATCACAAACAGCTTTTGAATCTGCACTTAAGAGAACTCGTTTTTGATCCCAATTCTGATCGTATAAAATTATAAATATCGTAACAAGTACCTATTAAGTATACGGGAAGCGCGTGAGAAATTATTAGTTTTATGCTAGTCCGAAATGTATTTGGTTTATGGATTCTACCTCATTAAAAATATATTTTAAGATAGGTCAACCTAGGTCCTATCAGACCAATAATAATACTTTCAATTTATACCTAGAGGTTAACGATGTTTTTAAGTATTCCAAATTTCAAAGTGATAGTATAAGTAGTTCTCGAAATATTTAATAATGTGACAGACAGACAGACAGGGACACAACAGGGACAGAGTTGCGACTCTGGTGCGCCATAAGGGTTCCTTTTGTACCTTTTTGGTACAGAACCCTAATAAGAGTGTACAAGTTTCTAACGGGTCGGCAACGCACATGTGACACCCCTTGAGTTGCAGGCGTCCATAGGTTATGGTCACCGCTTTCCATCAGGAAGGACCATACCTGTTTGCCACCGACGTGGTATAAAAAATTACCTCATAAAATTATTGCAGTGATTGTCGTCTGTAATAGGTACATACATAGAGGTAGATTCAATTGTGATGTGGATTCAGGGGTAGCAACCAATCACTGCAATATCACGATTTAGTTTCTTTCAACTCCTTAATTGTTAAGACTGTGCCTTAAGAACAAATTTTTCAAAGTTTCCTGGTAAGTAGTTATTTTTAAATCTAATTATGTTTTAAGTGGCTGCCATAAATACCTATACGAGTATTGTAGGTATATTTGTCCCTGTTTTAAAATTATGTAGTTTCAAAAAGACGTAATGTAAACGTCTTGCACAAAAATCGTGATTTTGCAAGTAGGTTCTGATTTAATAGTTATTGGCGATGGCGGTAAAGTCGAGTTTGAATTAAATTACTGGGTGTATACTGTTCCAGTGGTCAGCGTGAGAGTGGCGGTTGCGGAGTCTGCGCTTAGGGTTGCCACTAATACAACTATAGTCTGCATATATATAGTAATCTTTAGGTATTTATACCTCTATAAAGGCAGGTTGCTGAGTGACAGATCCTTGGTTTTGTATTTGGCCGGTTAATCGACAAATTTTGCAAGTACCCGAAAATGTAAAAATTATTAAAGTTTACGTTTTTTAGTATCTAAAAGTACAGAGTATAGTTAGCTCTCTGAACAAAGGAAAAAGTGGAAAATAATTACTTCTTCGAATTGCCAGTTACGAAATTGGCTAAGTCTTTTATGGCAAGTTCCGCATTTGGCAGAATTTCACAAATTTCAAGTATCGTATGAGTATCGGTTGAGAATTGTGTGTAAGAGGAGGACTTCCGGAGTCCGGACATACAAAAAATAAATCGAGGTTAATACGAGTTTAAGGCTACTTACCTAATCCTAGTTCTGCATTGTAATGTTTAAGGAACAGTCATGTTTAAAAAATGTAAAAAATAGTTGCTTTTGTTCGTTTAAGTTAGAACAATGAAAATGTCAAGGACGTTATATTTATGTTTAACTAGACGCAAACTTATGTGGCAGCCCTAGGGGTACGGTCGCAAGTTACGCAAGCATTAATAAGTAGCTCTAAACTCGCTCTACATTCGCTCTTTGTCTTGGCGAGAGCCTTTGGCATACCTTCGGTCACAAGATCCTATAGATAGCTCGTTAGAAAAACATATAAAATATTTAAATATACGGTTGTACAGTCAGCATCAACAGTAGCAGACGAAATGTCGTCATCTTTACCAGAAAAAATAAATAGAAATCATTAAAATATATTCAATAAAATATACGCCATTTATATTCAACTCTGAATCACGACTTTGTGATAATACCCGCAGATCACGAGATGCAATCTCCAGAATTATACACGGCAATTTGCGTAGTCTAGTTTTTTTAAATATTTTTTTGATGACATTGATGATTTTGGAAAACAGGTGACTTTAATTTCAAACCTGTTGTAACATGCTGTTAGAACCTGTTCCATGACTTTTTGACGCTTTAAATTATTTACTCAATAGACGGAAAATGCAAAAATTACATGTGACGTATTTTAAAACTTCCATGCAATACATGTAAGACGGTTCAGTTTTGTGCTACATATAATACTTTAACTCAATAATGGGTAGGTATCCATACTTAATATTATAAATGGGAAAGTGTGTCTGTTTGTTTGTCCGTCTTTCACGGCAATACGGAGCGACGAATTGTCGTGATTTTTTAAGTGGAGATAGTTGAAGGGATGGAGGAGTGACATAGGCTACTTTTTGTCTCTTTCTAACCCCCCACTTTCCTAAAATGGGGGTTGGAAGTTTGTATGGAGCATTCCGCAATTTTCAAATTTAACGCGAGTGAAGCCGCGGGCAAAGGCTAGTGACATATAAATCAAGAATGTGTCAAAAGGTGACGAGGTCTCCTAAAAGTTCCAAAGTATCGACAATAGTGTGGTATAATATAAATTAATATTACTAGGTACCGGAATTCCATACTTAAACTTATTTATTATTAATTAATTAATAACAATATATTTACACGGCATTACAGACAAGCCAATACACCGAGAAATAGAGTATATACATTTTCGCTGTACACAAAATACAAATTTTATAACAAAACAAAACTTAAACAAAAATACTAGACAACCTGTCATCCATCGACTCACAAAACCTTAAACATTCATAACACACATTCGCCCATCTCCACGCAAACATGTCGCATTCAGGTGCGGATGTCAGAGTCTTATGCAGATATATTATTATTATTGTAGCCAAATATGTAAATGGTTAGGTACAACTTTCTTAAAGAGATTCTATTTTTTATTCCAGGAAAGACAAGTTCTTTTTCATATCGCCTGACAATGGTACTGATTATCTGTTAATTATATCAGTGGCTAATAATTCTCATTGTTAACAATCTCGTAAGAATGCGTATTGTGTGTTTTTGTGCCCGTACTTCCGAGCAACAGTTAGAGCAAGCGGTGCAGTAATGTGGCTAGTTTTAGAAAAGGTTATAGGAAAATGAGAGTCGTAGAATGTATTGGGTCTCATCATAGATAAATATAAGAAGATCATAACGCCCCATACATTAAAATGCGACCGCCTAAGAACGCGCATAGAAAAGAAAAGAAAAGAAGAAAAGAAAATATTTATTCATAACATCAGTTATAGGTCAGTGGGTACATATTAAAACATTATACTTATAATTATACATAAGTACAGATTATTTTCTATTATTGATATAGTTATGTGTGGTTATATCGGGATTGAATATAATTATTTAATATTTTATTATCAACTCATTAATGTCATAGAACTGTTCATGCAGTAGCCATCGCTTAAGCCTGCCTTTAAATACCTGTGAGGAAGGTGCATCTCTGACGGTAACTGGTAGCTTACTGTACACTAGGGGGCCGAGGACGCGCACGGACCGTTTGGATTTCGCGAGCCTGTGGGGGGCGGAGACCAGCTGGCCCGCGTTTTTGTTGCTACGTAGACTGTACTTAGTATTTGTTGGTTTTGTTGCAAACTGTGCGCTATTGATATAGGTAAATATTGCAACTCGTTCAATTAATAAAGACGGTAATGTTAGAATGCTAAATTGTCTAAAATACTCGCGCGCAGAGACGTCGTCAGACACACCTGCTATTGCTCGAATGGCACGTTTCTGAAGTACAAATACCCTATGCCAGTCCGCTGCCGTAGCCCAAAGCTCGGTTCCATATGCGATGTACGCATGCACTGTGGCAAAATAACAACTCCTGACGACATCCCCGGTCGCGGTACTTGCGAGGCGCTTCAGCGCGAAGCATGCGCTCCCAAGCTTGGCGCACAGCTGATCGATGTGCGTGTCCCACAGCAACCCGCTGTCTATAGTGAAACCCAGAAGTTTCGTTTCCGTTACTTGCTGGACAGCGTCATCACCAGCGCACACCGTTGTTGGCTGAACCGCGTGACCGTTTAGCTTGAACTTCATCCAGGAAGTCTTACTTTTGTTGAGGGCTAAACCGTTCGCATGGAACCATTGGCTCAACTGCTGAAGGGTACTGTTAACGTTCGTCTCCAACTGCTCGTGGGATGTGCCGGTGACGACGGCCGTCACGTCATCAGCGTACATATATATGCTGGAGCCCTTTATAACCTGCGGGAGGTCGTTCAGGAGGATACTGAATAAAGTATTCGAAAGGCACGAGCCCTGAGGTACTCCAAGTAGGCATTTCATTTCCTCTGATTGGACACGCCCGCCATCACCAACTACCACTTGGCATCTGTCGGACATGAACGACAACAGTAGTGCTAGAGCCGGGCCGCGAACACCGTAGTGCTCCAGTTTGCGCGCGATAAGGCGGTGGTCCGCGGTGTCGAACGCGCGCGAGAGGTCGCAGCACACCACGGCCACCTGCAGCGCAGCCTCCCGCGCGCGCAGCACGTCCCACACCACCTCGCGCACCAGCTCAGTAGTCGAGCGCCCGGCGCGGTATGCGTACTGTCTATCTGAAAGGGTAAATTGTGGTGTCCAGAACGATAACAATCTAATGTTAAGCCCGACTTCTAACAGTTTACTAACGGCAGGTACTAGAGATATAGGGCGATACGAGCTTAGGGCCGATTTGGAGCCTTTCCCTTTATATAATGGGGTGACTTTTACTTTTTTAAGGCTTACAGGTATGGTGGCCTGCCGAATACAGCTATTATATAATTTAGCAAGTACAAAGGACAACGCCGGGCCCACGTACTGAAGAACGCTGGCTGATATGTTATAAATATCGGAGCTGTTTTTTGGAGTGATGTGTGTGCGAAGTATAAATTCCACTTCGCTGGGCGAAAAGGGCTTAAATCTTAACGAGCGGTCACATTCGGCAATATTGCTCGCTATAGTGAACATCGAGCTGTTGGTATTGGGCGCGGGCGCTCCGCACTTAATTGCCGCCGTTATGAATTCCGCGTTTAGTGCGTCTACCGCGAGTTTCTTAGTGGTGAATTTGAGCCCTTGTTCGTCCCTTATGACCTCCGTGTAGTCCGTCCGCTCGCGGCACTTACGACCTAGCTCTTTGTTAATAACTTCCCACATACTTTTGCATTTATTAGAGGCGTTCCCTATGAGTTGACTGTAATACTCAGTACGTTTGCACTTTAACATGACATTGTATTTAGATGATAAAGTGCAATACCGCTCGGCAATATTTATGTCTAGAGGAAATTTTTCTTTTAAGTTAGCTACATCGTAAATAAGAAGTTTAAGATTTAATATATCAACATCAATCCAGGGACACCTATTACAGTTTTGTTGTACAACTTTTTTAGGAAAACATATATCGAAATTGTAAGTTAATAAGTTTATTAATGTGGAAGATAAAGATTGGCAGTCACCGAGGCTGTTTGCATCGACCCCCGGCCAGTCAATTGATTCTAATGCAGTAAGAAAACACCTTTTGTTGTTGTTATTTATCATACGCCTAGGTGTAGGTACATACAGAGTGGCCGAGTTGTTTACAAGTGTTATCTTTTGCGCCGAGTGGTCGCTCAGTTGCGTGCTTACGTAATCGCTATACACACGGTCGGTGCAAATATTCGAATATGCGTGATCTAATAGTGTTGAGCTATTATTCTGTGTTCTAGTCGGGAATTCTATATGCTGAGTAAAGTTCTGGTAGGATAGAATATCTGACAACCGTTTTTTATTGGGGGAATTCACTAGAAAGTCGATATTGACGTCACCCATTATTATGGTATTTAATCCTTCGGAATTTATTTTAGATAATAAGTTATTAAACAAATCTAAGTATATCGAATCACTGGTACAATTTGAATGGTATATAGCTACTATTAAAATATTAAGATCGATTAAATGGGTTGCGCATATATCGAAAACTTGTTGTACAGACATACCTGCTATGTCAGGCCTGTTTACGGCTTTCAGCCCAGACCGCACAAAGATGCAACTTCCTCCATGTGCAATGGATGGTCGGCAGTAGTAAGATATTAAATCAAAATTGTGTAACGTAACATATTTTATTTCACTGTCGAGTAACCAATGTTCTGTTAATATAAGTACGTCACATCTTAATTCATTTGATATTAGCACTTCTAATTTTACACTACACCACACATAGATGTCGCCACAAAATATGCCTTGTTGCCATGGATTATTTGTAGATTGGCGTTGTGTCACTTTCGAGCCATAAGTCTATGTCAAAACTGACAAGGCCATCTACAAGTATAATCAAAAGCTTTTTTTTTTGTGGAGCCATCTATGTGTGGTGTAGTGTATGCGCGTTCTTAGGCGGTCGCATTTTAATGTATGGGATGGTGTGATCTTCTTATGTTTAATCTATGGTCTCATACATTTCACGAGTCTTCTCTTTTCGCTCATACTTTTTTAGTAGCGATAACGATTGTCACAATTAGTCGCGAGCGTCCCTTGTCAGCTCCGTGGAAATATATTTCGTTCTCGCAATGGTCTGTTTGGCGACCTTTCTCGGAATTACACCATGTATTATCATCTGAAATATTTAGATGCGAACACCATAAGGCCAGTAGAGATAGATAAGTGTCGCGTATTATATACTAGATGTAGAAGAGGTGGAACATCGGATGCATACCATCTTATAAATTCGAAGAATACGAAACCTACAAAATGTAAAACTTTCGTACTTTTAAGCATATCGTTAACGCACCTTACACCTTATTTTAGATAATCGCCGAGAGGAGCCAAGGCTCTCTAAATAAACTTCGATTTTTTAAAGATAGGTACACACGGTACGTACTCAAACGCGATAAAATAACATAGTTACCTTTTATCCAACGTTACGGTCAGGTTGCACTAGCGGTGGCCGTGGTGGTGGACGGCTGGACGTGGTGGTTTTATAGCGTTCGACCAGTGTGTGTCTTTAAAAAGTACGAAACGCGAGAACTTAAAGTGTTATAAACTGCGATTTATTTTTAGAAGTTCAAATATTTTCTTGGCGCTGTAATAACCTTAGGTACTCACTTTGCGAATAATTTCCATTCGTGATATACTTTAGCATCAGGAGCGACTGTCCCAATTCCAAATAGTTGCTGAGTTGAACATATTCGTAATATAAATTAGCCCCTAATTAAAATGATCTACATACCAATATATCGATTTGTTTACCAACAAATAAAGATCTAATATTGTGATTGGATTTGTACCACTGAATACAAAGGACGCGTTATCTGAAATACATCTCAGACATTAGGAAATCATTATACCGATACCGTTTGATTGTTGCGTTGTGTAATGAAACTGAGCGTAAGTGTAATGAAACTTACGAGCAGAAGTTTTTTTAGATCGTAGAGACTAAATACTTAGGAAATAGATGCCTCAATCTGACTGTCCAGGAAGGCTTTAGATCAATTGGTAGGACTAAGGATATCCCCAAACTTATGACTCAAGTAGACTCTGTAAATATTGTTAAAACATTCAAGTCACTCAATTTAAAGAAAACGGAAGACTTATGGGGAACATCAGTTAAAGTAATTAGTCATGTCATAGATATAATAGCACCTTACTTGGCCGTAATATATAATATTTCAATTTCACAAGGCACCTTTCCAGATCTTATGAAATGTAGCAAAGTCATACCGCTTTTTAAATCGGGTGATTCGAGTGATATAACCAATTTCCGTCCCATATCAATACTTCCTGTACTAAGTAAAGTCTTTGAGAAGCTAATGTTAAATGATCTACTGGGACACTTCAACAGACATAGATTACTTACAAGCAAACAGTTCGGTTTCACAAGGGGCCGTTCCACGACCGATGCTGCTTCGGTACTCATTAAACATATATATAATTTTTGGGAAAATTCTTGTGATGCAATTGGCATATTTTGTGATCTTTCAAAAGCCTTTGATTGTGTGGATCATGGAACGCTCATTTTGAAATTAGAACACTATGGTTTGTCTATAAATGCCCTAAACTTTATGTCTTCTTACCTTAGCAATAGAACACAAACAGTAGTTGTTAACAAAACTCGCTCTAGCGGGACTGTAGTCCAATTAGGAGTGCCACAAGGCTCAATTTTAGGTCCATTCCTGTTTTTGGTTTATATAAATGATTTGCCATGTATAGTGAAAAACTTTTGTGAAATAGTACTTTTTGCTGATGATACATCACTGCTTTTTAATGTTGACCGAAAATCTACGGATTACAATGTAATTAATAGCACGTTAGCTGATGTACTGCAGTGGTTTACTGTCAACAATTTACTTCTTAATTCTAAGAAAACCAAATGTATTCGATTTTCTCTGCCGAATGTTAAACCAATCGATACAAAAATACTTTTGAATGATGAATGCTTAGAGATGGTAGATACAACACTGTTTCTTGGTTTAACATTGGACAAAAATCTACAATGGAGTCCTCATATAAAGAAACTAGCAAGCAAATTAAGTTCAGCCGCATACGCCGTTAGGAGAATCAGGCAACTGACTAATGTTGAGACAGCTCGCCTAGTGTATCATAGTTATTTTCACAGTGTAATGTCATACGGTATTCTGTTTTGGGGCAAAGCAGCTGACATACAGACTATCTTTGTATTACAAAAGAGAGCCATTCGTTCTATTTACAACTTAGGAACACGTGAATCAGTAAGAGAACTCTTCAAAGAAATTAATATCTTAACTGTAGCTTCCCAATACATTTATGATAGTATAATTTATGTTGTTAAGAATTTAGACTGTTTCACTAAGAATTCTGATATCCATAATTATTATAACACTAGAAACAAAAATAAGCTTGCCATAAAGAAGTTTCGTGTCCGTAAAGTACAGAAGTCATTTGTTGGGCAATGCATTCATTTTTATAATAAGTTACCTGACACTGCTTTGAGATTACCCCTCCCAGCTCTTAAGAACTACTTAAAAAAATCATTGATGTTAAAGGCTTATTACAGAGTCGAGGACTATTTGACAGACAAACATGCATGGCCCGAACCAGAAACTACAAAAAACGAATAGCAATTAAAATAATTGTATTATGTATAGAGGACACAGTTCAGATAAGAAAGCACATCAAATATTTTATATTTTATGTTGTGTAGGTAAATTACATATTTAATGATATTGAGATTCATATTATCTTTTTCTTCTATGACAATTTGATATGTTTTCTCTGAAGAAGAACGACGTATTATTAAGCAATAATATAATTTATTGAAATTGATTTCCATAGAGTACCTAGTCTGTTCATATTCTTTGATGAATACTTTTGCATGTTAAATTGTATGTTGTTATTTAATGCATGTTAATTATAAGATGTAATGTTTTGAAAAGAAGTTGCCCGCCGAGTTTCTTGCCGGTCCCATAGTGGATACCCCCCTCCCAACTGAGGGGGGACTGAAATCTTCTCGAGGCTGAGGCGTAGGGTTAGAGCCGGCGTAGCTTTATTTGACGTTCATATGCGCATTGTAATATGCCTACTTGAAAAATAAATATTTCATTTTCATTTTCATTTTCAAAAACCGATTCCGCGTCGCTATGAATTGGGGAGACCCTAAGAAGCACTTTCTGGACGCTGTGATACAGCGTCTCATGTCCATGAAAGAGAACGAGCCTGAAGATGCTAAATATTCAGTAAAGTGGGGAAGATTTAGCAGGAAAGGGGACCTTGGAACTAGGGAACACGCTAGGTCAAATATGTTGGAGGAGGGTAGGGAAAAGCTTTTATGCGAGACAAGTTGCAAAAATTTCCAACTGTCAGCTGTAAACTAACATTTCCAAATATCTCGAGTCTATAATGTGGAATGTTAAATATAATGGCATAGACATTGTGGGTCTAAACTCACGAGAAGCACGAAAAATTTTACGAAAAATATATTTAGTATTATTTTTATTTGCATATCAGTTGCTTATATCTTGGTACACAAGGCAGTCCATTATCATTAAAATGTATTATTTAAATTTGTAAAAGTAAAATTTTGATTAATTCCTTAAAATTAAATCGCTTTGTTTTTCAAGAAATTAATGTTTGCTTAGTTTAGGTCTGTCTAAAATATGAAGTACAAAACAGAATAAAAATTATTGGGAAAGAACAGAACGCAGTCTTTGTTGCGATGGTGAAATAAATCGTAATAATAACATAATGGGACCACCGTATGTAATTTTATGGCAGCCAGTATGACCCAATTCACTTTCACTTCGCCTTATGATATTTCGTTCCAAGAAAATGTGGTTAGGACTGGTTCAGAAAAACTTTTTGAAACTATTTCAAAGCATGTTTATTACGTTGCTTAATTACTCGTCCACCATGGACCCTCGCTCTTCATAAATGTTTGAAATTTTCTTGCAAATCTGTTGTCTTTTAGCATAAAAACAACGGTAAATATCGCCTCCGGGAGGTCTGTAAGGAAATTGTCTTCTTGTACGTAACACTAGGCCTTGGTATCCACACCAAGGCTTCCAACACTTCAGTTTGAGGGTGACGAAAAATGTCGTAGTCTTTAAAAGAATTTCGGGAACAATGCTTGGGACTTCTTTGAATCTAAGGCCCATGGGAAACGGTATGTAAGGGTTGAGATCACAGAGGACTTCTCCTTCTGAGCTCTGTTGGCATATAAATTCGTCTTGTGACAGTATGCCAGACTTATTGGGGTTCGCAGTATTCCCAGCGTCGATTAATTTAACATGAGTATCAGGACTGGTTTTGCTGTGACAGATTCGTTCTCCCTTCTTATAAACCAAGCAATCCACCATGTAAAATTGTTTGTCTGGTATAGTATTCGACAAGAAAAGTAATTTGTCGATATTTTTTAAATAGTTGTATCTTATTTTCTCGCATTCGTACTTCTCAGGTGATTTCAAGAAGCAAGACTGAAGGAACATGGTGGGAGACGTAATCTGAGATATAGATTCCAATTTTAATGATTTGCACTCTGTTTCGGTGCAATTGTATAATTTTACGTTGGATCTTGGTATGTAAGGGTCATATACTGGAGTGAAATCATCCGTTGGGATTTTTTCAACATTATTTCTTCGAAGGGCTTTGCACACAGGTTCTTCGTCCTGCAAATACCCTTTATTAATAATAATAATTTCACCAATGGTTGAAAAAATATTTTTTACAGATATTTCTGTAAAACCACCGAAATACAAATAGTAAAAATAAAATGCTGCAAAAGCCATCCATATGGTCTATAATGGACTGAAGTACATATTACTAAATTCGTTCAGCCGGCGTATCATGCTGCCAATTTTATCACTTATCCACATGGATAAAGCATCCGTCACGCTTTAGCAAGTATGTCAGTGTGAGAGTGACAGATGTCTTATCCACGTGGATAAGTGATAAAATTGGCAGCATGATACGCCGGCAGGTCTGTTTTGCCCCATTTTCGAATAGATATTTATGACAATATTGTACTATTTACACTTAACTATGTATTCAACTTGAGAATCATGTCAATCAATTATTAGTATGCAATTGAGGTGGTTTTACGGTAATTTTTAAAAGTCTTTTAAAAACCATATTTAAAAGTCTTACCCTATCCAAAATGCAAACAACGTCCTTGTTAAAGAGCTGTTAAAAAATAGTAAACAATTTTAGTATAACAAAACTTTAAAATACACATTGCAATTGTTAAATTTTGAAATACAATTTACCCCCAAAACTCCATAGTTCCAAGTAGCAAGAGTGATAATGGAACAAAACAATTGGAAACTCATGTTTGTCTTACGTCACATGAACGAAAAGTATTTTCTCAAAGTCTAGATTTAATAAATAAGCCGTAAGCCATCGTTTCGCTCGATGCATTTTAATTGATAAGTAAATTGAATATCTCGAAGTGGTCAGGAGGCTGATTCTGCTTTTAAAACTTGTTAAGCGTGGGAGTTAGTTAATATTTTTTTTATGCTTTAGAGAACGGAATTTAATGACACGTCGTGTGAAAGTTACAGCGGCACATAAGGCGGCAGATTTAAGACTGAAAGAAATGACGTACCTATACTTATCTAATTATACTATTAAGTGGTCATATACATATACAATCAATGGAAATCAGACATGAACTCAGTGACGACAGTGACTCAGTAAACCGTTTATAGCTCGGTCGAAATCCTGTGCGAATATAATTAATTGCGCTCATATTCATGATTTACGATTTTTATTCATATGTATATTATAATACAAAATACATATTAGCCCTCTCATTTCGGGCTTCTTTTGACGACCATTACGATCGGAAGTGTGGGCGTAATGCAAATATTTAGAACCGTGTATGTCATCAAAGTAGGAAGGCGGACCCGGGCAAAGCCCGGTATAATGCTAAGTAGAAGAAGAAGCTCCGTGTGGTGACGGGTTAAGAATTTTACCACCCCCTTTCCTCCTATGGGTGATGTAGAATTGACTGTGGGATATAGGTTGCATCGTCAACTCATAATTATACGGGCTGGCAACTTGTCACTGCAAATCTCAATTTTGTTTTGTTTCAACTTCTTTAATTGCCAAGCGTGGCACTAAAACTTAAGCAATTCATGTACTGTGCCAATTGGTTATGATTTATGTAAGAAAGAGTAAAATAAATAACTAATAACAACTTTTAATATCAGAATCAGGCTCTAGTCAATCAAGATTAGTTGAGGAAGTGGAGGAATTGAAAGAAAAAGTAGCATTACACCCAATTTGTAACATGCGTAGGCATGCAGCGTTACATGCCCGATTTCTTTTCCGACAGGCTGAGGGAACTACTTGCATTATCTAAGAATAGTTAATTATATATTATGAGTATTTATCGGTATCTATTATAAAATGGAAAATATGTGTTTAATACAAATATTACCTATTACCGAGTAAAAATTTATATTGGTAGTAACACTAATTAGTTGGAATTGTTAAAAAATTACTCGATTTTTATAGACGTAATTTCGACTGGAATATTATTGTCCCTACCTAAATAATATAATTATATCAATGTGTGCTTTTTATTATTATATAGTAGCGATTTTACAGAGATTTGATAATAGAATAGGTAGTATATTACCGCACATAACGTATCAGCAGGCACTGCCAAGTGGCTAAAAACCTAAGCACTCTTCACAGGTTACGTCTTCTGATATGCTTGTATTTCACTTAACACCTCGCTCGCTTACGTCTATTATTGATAGTAGACTGTATAGAAAATACTTATTGCAATGCAGTGCAATTGTTGAAAGGTACTCACTCACCAGTAAAATTAGGTCCTGCTTATACATTTTTCATCACAGTGCGTCGGCTTGCGGCTGAACCTGAAAAAAAAAACCGTTGGTTTATTGATTTAAAAATCGACATCAACGACTTAAGATAGAATTTGTATACTTTTTATCGTGCATTAAAGTGATAAGGTGGATACTGTTAGCCCTTTCAAGGACAGTACTCCGCCTGTCGACGTACTGTCACTGAAAATATATATACGGGTATGTCCTTTCTGCGGCAGTAGTTCGGCTGACGACGTAGTGTCAGCGAATGGGTTAATATACCTATTCTCGTAAAGAAAAATGCCCTGAAACGCTATAATTGGGATCGATTTGGTTAATTTTAAATCAATTCGTTTCACTACAGCCGGCAGCATGAAGGTTGCCGTTAAACACCGTGTACTTGGTGTGAAATCGCTGTTATTGTTTTAAACAGTTGATAGATTTGCTGTGGCACTTGTTCTTAGAGGCCAGTATACACTGCTTGCGTGCGCACGTGCACTAAAATGTTGGCGTTAGGCACACACTGTCAGATTATCACGCAAACGGAGTGCCATCTCTTATCGAAATAGCAAGTTATCTACCCACTGACTCGGGGTTAAATGTTAACCCGGAGGTGTAATGTTAACCCGATGTTAACCATTTAACCCTGAGTTAGTTGGCTAACCCTGGGACATGCAAGTGTCCGGATTTGACACTTTAAAATTACGACTAGAATAGAATAGATAAGTAAACAGTTTAATTACTTCTTTATGGTTTCTCAAATCTATTAGTTGAGGGCTTCATAAGCTTTGCAATAAATTACAAGTGATGTTCGACCCTACTACATAAGTAAGCAAAACAAATGCAATCGATCTTAGATTTTTTTTTAAGTATTATTTATTTATTTATTTATTTATTGATTAGTAAAAACATGTTTACATGACATTACAGTAAAACCAATGCGTCACGAAACTTAGATAACAAAACAGAGAGAAAATAAAGAGAACAAAATTAAAAATAAAATTAAACAATTGATTTGGGCGATGACGTCACAGCGTGGCTCCGTTGCGTCGAATTATGAATGGACTTACTCTTGACCACAGACTAGCCAAAGGCAAAAGATGTGGCCTACGATGGAGTGAGCTCGCCCAGAAGATTTGGCGTTCTATTAGTCGTCAACAGAGATGCAGGACCCCGTAAACCCAAAAAGCGCCACAACGAACATCTAGAACAGATGCTGTGGCCAATGACTGTTAGTAGCTAAGCGGTGAGAGTACGTTTACATACTTGACTTGACACGCAACTAGTGTGTACAAGCCTTAAGGCTATGTTGTGTGTGATGTATGATGGTCTAGTTTTGACAAGGTTGTGCGTGGGCACTAGTCTTACACCGACATTCTTGAGACGTCGCTTGTAGCTCATTGTCATCAAAACATTCACTACTTAAATATTATAACCTTAAAAAAACTATGGCTTTCCGACACTTAATTTTTTAATCGGATTGTTTTTTTTCTCTCTTTTTCTTTTTCTTTAATTTTTTTCTATTTTTTTTTTTAATTGTCGTCTTGCTTTGTGGTTCGAATTAATATCCATATACTTTTTGGTCTAAGTACCTATATAAATATATATTTTATGAGTTTATTTATTATTATATTATTATATATGTATATATTGGTGTATTAATGTAATTGTATATGTATATATTTGTTACCATGTGTATACAAAATTTGCATTTAATTCTTTTAGTGGTTGTACATTTTTGAATTGGTCACTCATCGTTAATTCGCTTCTACTCATTTCCTCAAAGGTTGACTGGAAGAGATCCCATTAAGGGATAAGTCCGCCTACATTGTATATTACTGACTCTGTAACTGTGTCTCTTTTGTTTCCTTTATGTACAATAAAGCTTATACATACATACATACATAAATATTTGTTATTTGTAAGTTGTCATACTATAGTTGTTTCATTCATCAGGTTTGTAGCAGAATAGGGATAGAAAATTAGACTTTATTTTCTTGCTCTCTTTGAAATTGGCCTAATTGAGAAAATAAAAAGCCAAGTCAAATAAATGCTAAATAATAATGTATTGGCAAGCTGTGGTGCACCTACATAAGTACAAATTTTAATATGCATAAAGTGGCATGTAAATAAAGAAAATTAAATTATAAGACAGGACATAGAAACAGTTTTAATTGGCTGTAAATAAGTGAATTTTGTTTTCAACTTACAGTCCGACTATTTATTGCCAAAACGGGCCAAGAGCCTGTCGGGCCACGCTCAGCAGGGTTAGCACAGGATTGCCGTGAGAGTATGTCGCCGCGAGATAGACTATCCGTCCTTATGTCATTGATACAGTTAGAAGAAGACATGTGATCTATCTCGCGGCGACATACTCTCGCGGCAATCACGTGCTAGGCCTACTGTAGGGTGGAGCGAATTTAAAAATTTTGGAAATATATGCAATTGAATACCACTCAAAGAATGCCTAATTTTATGTAAATTCCGAGAAAAATAATAAAAAAAATCTAGCTATATACTTTTGGGCCTCTACTATTGATTTAATAAAAACATATTTTTTTTTTGTAAAATATAATTTTTTAATTTTACATTTTTTTTTACGTTTATAAATTAAACACCATCTTTGTTATCAGAAATGATTTTAATTTTACATTTTTTTACTTTTAAACATTTTTTTTCTGAGACCTAAATTTACTGTAAACTTGGAATTTTCCGAAAAATCCTATTTATATAATAACTAGTGCTTAAAAATATATTCTAAGCATGTGACAGAAAAGTTATCAATCGAAATAAACTCATAGCACATTGAACAACATAACTGTCCAACCAAAATTTTTGGTTATATCGCATCAAAGTATGCTTAAATTGCCCAATTAACGCCTAAAATGTCACTTTTGGTCATCATGTAAAAATAGGAAAAATCAAGAGAAATGCAAAAACCCAAAGCATTTTATTTATATCTAAAAATGTATTTTCATATAAAACACAACCCAAAAAATATACTGTACTTGTTACTTCGTTTATCGTATTTCGCATGATAAAGTGATTATTGAGTTAAAAATGAAATATTGAAGTATCATTTTTTTTATTTTTTAATATTTTAATTTAAACATTATTATGGTTAAATTCACTTAATAACAGGTTTTTTAATATCTTAAATTAATAATAAAAACACATGCCACAGTTTCGTTTATGTCACAGTTTCGTTTTCTTTCAACCCCTTATTTGCCGAGAAAACTTGAGTAGTTTCATTCATGGGATATGATTGTATTGTATTAATAATAAAAAATAATAATTGATATCAGAAATATTTAATTTATTTGTTAATTTTACCTAATTTTTTTTGTTTTTACGGCTGGTAGAGGGCTAAAAGTAGTACCTAATTTTAAATTTGATACCGGAAATATAATCTACAATTTTTTCCGCAACTTTCGATACCTATTCCGTTATGAATTTCGAATTTTTAATTTTCTCCATACAAGCACGCTCCACCCTAACGCTCAGTGTAGGGTTCCGTAGTTTTCCGTATTTTTCTCAAAAACTACTGAACCTATAAAGTTCAAAATAATTTTCCTAGAAAATATTTATAAAGTTCTACTTTTGTGATTTTTTTCCATATTTTTTAAACATATGGTTCAAAAGTTAGAGGGGGCACACTTTTTTTTCCTTTAGGAGCGATTATTTCCGAAAATATTAATATTATCAAAAAACAATTTTAGTAAACTGTTATTCATTTTTAAATACCTATCCAACAATATATCACACGTTGGGGTTGGAATAAAAAAAAATCAGTCCCCACTTTACATGAAGGGGGGATACCCTAACAAAACATTTTTTCCACTTTTTATTTTACCAATTTGTCGGCGTGATTGATGTACATATTGGTACTAAATTTCAGCTTTCTAGTGATAACGGTCACTGAGATCATCCGCGGACGGACGGACTTGACTACGGAACCCTAAAAACCATACAATACAAAAGTGACTCATTGTTATTGCGAATTTTATTTAAAGAAAGTGTCGTACAAGACATTAAACGATAGTGAAAACACCATCCTCTCGTGCATGCCAAACAGGTACTTTATATTGACGCCACTGCCACTCGCCTTGATCGACAATAACGTCATGCACTGGCGTGTTTTAGTGTTCAATAAAAGACCTTGTATTGAGCTATATACATGCAATAAGTGACAGTAGGTAACCATGAAAGTGAATTTAAGGTTTAGTTGATTGAAAAGCGAGATTTCATTTTTATCTATCGGAATTCATCAATAGTATGCCGTGCACTTTAGTGTTCAAATGACCGTACCTATATCGTTATGAGTTTGAGAGCAATTGTAACCACAGAAATGAACTTGAGGGCTAGCAGAAAAATGAGACATTTGTCCAATAAAAGGGCCGGAAAAGCCGTGTTGCCATTGGACTTTACAGCCATAGGAAAAGATGTGCCGTACCTCCGATCCCTGTCGGCGCACATATGTCCATAACTCGCGAAAGTCGCTGCAAAAATCACCTATTAAACATGGTGTGGCCAATGATGATTGTCCAAATATTTTCGCATCACATAACATTAACATTAAGGTAGCTTGAATGGCAACACGGATAAAAACTCTTAAAAATATAACAAAGCTTACCTATAAGTAAATTACCCAGACCCATATCCTGTGTAGTCTACCTTTGACTCACACCATATTACTGATAGGTTTTCCCTGTGTTATAACTAAAACGGAAACCGTAGCTAGTCAGACGTTTCCACTGAAACGCATTCATGTTGTTTTTTTATGAGTCAGATTCAAAGTCAACTTACCTAAATTTATATTTAACTATTTGTCGTTGTTCCTAAGGTCATATAGGCCAAGGGTCAAAGATACTTCCGCTGCGGCTCGCTTTACCCAACCAGTTAGGAACGGTACTTCTATAACCAGCGAAAGTGTCTATAACCCTTGCCATTTACCTAACTTATATTTGTACAAATAATATTAGATGGGGATATCCCATTCCATGTGAATACGACCCACTTGACCTTAGCAAGGTTGAAATCTTTTTTTTTAATTTGAATAGGTAGACGTTTGACCACGATCACACCTGGTGGTGATGATGTGATCTACGGTGGAGCACGCTTGCCCATGAGATACCTATTTATTCTTGCTTTAAAGAGACCTGGATTGTACTCATGCGGAAACACAAGCAGAATGGCTAAAATGTTGCACTCAAAAAATCAAAACCTTATATATATAAAATACAGAAAATAATACTACAAACCTTACTCATTTTCCATTCGTTATCCCGGTTTTTATATTAATTTAATTTATCAAAATTTACTGGAGTGACAATTAAAAATCTCATAAAACGCGTTATTATGCAAGTTCTGAAATATTCTATTGAAAAAATTGCGTCAATTTATATTTGCTAACTCCGCAATTTTATTGTAAATAACGTATTTTTTAAAGATTTAAAGATTTATTGTAATATCCATTCGCTTGTTTAAGCCATTAATTAGTGTTAAAAACACATGTTTACCCGCGGAAACAATTCTTTGCAAATTTATTACAAGTACTAACAATAAAATTGAACGTTTTCCGTTTTCAGGCAATAACTAATACCCATAACAGTTACGCGAGAAATGCGGATAGGTAACTCTATACTCTGGTGCGTGATACGCAACAGTTTGCGGTCTATGTGTAACTAGAAGGCATATGGTATGGACATGGATGGTTTTAATACATATTGTGATAAAGTAACATCAGTGTTCACCAAAGAGCGACTGATAGAGGACTATGCTTCCATATTAGCTTTTGATCATATGAATCATATCGTTTTCGTAGCTAAGTGCCTTTATTTATCTCTCTTCTGTGTTCGCAAGGATGTCCACTATCTGCTTTCAGCGGATACAAAAATACTATTGACATGTTTTCGGAAGGAACCCGGACAATTTGGAGAAGCTGATGGTGGTTGGGCAGGTAGACGGGAAAAGACTGCGCGGTCGATCGCCTACTTGTTGGTCAGACCAAATCAAGACGCTCACTGGCCTGCCAATACCAAAGTGAGCTCGGCGTCGGCGAAAGCTGGCGCGATATCGCTCAAGACCGAGCAAAATGGCGTGCTCTTGTATTGGAGGCCATTCTATTTTTAAGGATTTGTACTAGTGTCATCGACTTTAATTTCGGTTAGGCTGGCAGAAGAGCGATATGCTTACCAAGAGTAAGCGATTATGACTTTCGACTGGTACCCTGCGTGATATTCAAAGACCTAACCATGAATATTTATATTTTAATGCCAATCAAACAGGTTACCTGCCGTCAAAACAACAAATCGCATTGCTTGTGTTGATTTTAAGGAACTGGTTTGTTATTAATTTTTATGCAGTGACAAAATGAGTAAAAATAGAAAAATATAAACAGGATCTTAGGTTGAATGTTAGACTAAAAGCAGGCATCTGTTATGGTTTGGTGTGCGATATTTGGGTTGTGTCGGTTAAATTTTTCATGGGTTTCTGGATGCTTGATACATAAGCCAATAAGAAAACACCGCTGTGTTTTTACTACATTAAGGCGGCGTAGCCGAATGGCAATCTTCGACGCCAGACGCGGACAGGAATGCAGTCTGGCTCTGTCGCGCGAATCCAATAAGACATTTTTTTTTTCGTCGCACCGAAAAACATGAATTTGGGACATTTTCCTCTAGTAAAGTGCGTTTACTAGAGTATAATTATGTCCATTATTATTATTTGATATTGTATGTTTACCAATATAGTCATAATCTGAATTCAAGATAATATGTTAATCTAAAGATGAACGAACTGTTTCTATTTTTACCAAACCGTTATTTTGCATTTAATTATGTACCATTTGAGAAAGACGGGTTTCTATATTTAGGCTACCATATTACTTAACTATTGGTTATTTGTAACATTTGAATAAATAAATAATTCCCGCAGAGTTTTGTGTTCTAAATTATATACCGATTTTCTAATATAAACTTCGGTTGTCGCGATAGTTATTCAGGAATTCATGAAATTGATTTATTACATGCCAAACATTGTGAATAATATATTTATAATGCATTAAATCTTTGTTTGACAGGACTTGTGTTAAAAGCTGGATAGACAGGTTTTAATTCCAATAAAAAGTTATAAATATAGATCTATAGTCATTGATCGGAGTCAGTGTTATGTGTCAATTGTCATTTCATGAAACATAAACGTATTTTTGACACTGATAGATCAAATCTCTAACTAATCCAAACCTAATTCATAACTAGTTATAAAATTAGAATACAACAGTGAGTCTCGAGTCTCCAACTCCACTCTCATAGTTAGACCCTGATTCAAATACCTATATTATAGTTTTAATTTTATTCACATCTCACACATGATCTTTAACTCTAAGGTATTCTTAAGGTACATTATGCAAATCCAGAGATCTTACACGCACCTTGCCGATCTTTCAAAAATCTGTTTACTCCGTTTTTGTAGAACCCCATACAGTCCCCAGAGGAAAACTTGTTATTCCGATTTTTCAAGTTTATCTTCTTAATTTTATTGCAGTTGAGATGCAAATGACGGTCAAGTTGAACTCGGAATTGCCTCAATTTAGTTTTATACTGCCTCATTTTTAGAATTTCCGTGACAGGTTAATGAGAATTTTAGCAATAATCATTAAACCAGATTTGCAAAAAAGGCGATGGACCAATTAAGTCGTTTTACAGATCTGCAAAAACAGAATGCGTTCATTGATCCCCATACGGACTAAAACACTTGATTTGTTATTTTGGATGATGTTCATCACGTAAAGTCTAGACTTGCTGCCGATTCGAATTTATATTATTAGATCTGTGATATGATGCTGATCTATTAGTGTAACAAACTATATTTTTTCAACCTAAAACGGATTTTCTAGATCAATAGATAATATTTTTATTTCGAATAATATTATGCAATGTCGATTTTATAAAAACAACCTGACACATATTGTTTTAAACATACGTTTGGCTGATTCAAACGGATAAACCGCAACAAGTCGAACTTGATAAATTCACAATGCAAATTTCTCTTAGTGTACATCTTAGATACATAGTCAAATGTAGTTATAACATAATAACAATCCAAATGCGTAATATAAACACACCTCATAACCATTAAGATCAAGCCATAAAATTTATAACACATAATCTGCACAGCTTTACAGCTCTACGGATTATAGGTAGATGCTAGAAACTCTAGTCTAGAGTCATACCAAGCTAAGTTGGCAGCAATTGTGACAACCCCGCCAGTGGAAAATGTAATTTTAAATCTCAAACTTTCATAAAACTATGACGTTTATTTAAACCGTACGGAGAAATTTTAGCTTAATATGTTTTTGAAAATATAAAAAAAACAAAGGTAACTAACAACTTCCAAGCGGTAAAATTAGGAGGCATATCAATATCCCTTAACCCTATCAAAATTAAAAGTACCTAACGCACAATAGTAATTCAGCAACCACGTAAAGATGATTTCCTTATTACCTCACGGAGTTAAACAATCAACAAAAACGCTTCCGATCGGACACGGCGCGCGCGCAACGTGCGGAGATGCAATGTTCCACTACCAGAGGTGGCTAGTTACGCGTAAACTAGAGATATATTTGACTAGATCGTATATGAAAATTAAACCGAAAAAGTGCCAGTCATTCTTGCCCACCTTGAGGTATGTACAGTGAGCGAGATTGCACAAGAAGAAAAACTTGTGTTCCCAAAAGGAGAGCAAATGACACTGCTCATTTTTTGTGCCACTGTTAGCAGTTATGGGTTTAAAGGAATCGCAGACAACAATTGACCCCGCATCACACAGTCGACTTTTAAGATACCTACCCAAGGGAGGAAACTGGATGGTAACATTCTTAACCCGTCACCACACGAAGTTTATGGTGGTAAAATTAAGATAAATATCATACACTACAGAAAAAGTAAATAACCGAGTCCACTGGTTGCCAAGAAAGGGAATCGAATCCGGATTCATCGAACGCGGTAGCCACAGTGGTCGGGTGGTAATAGCAAGGACGTTTGCTGCCTAAGCAGATACGGGTTTGATTCCCGGCTCGACTAACTCACACACATGCCTTAATTAGGCCGATATTACACCATCATAGAAATATGATCATAGACAACATGCCGTCCTTTTCTTCACGTTATAGAAAAATGGAGGCATACAGACCTATGATCAAAGATATACGAGTACGATAATGTAATATGGGCCTTTGGTGAACCTACGTCATATATATTGTACCTGCTTTTTATTGAATATAATGATAATGAGATACCTATTCGATAGAATCGAGTTGTGCCTAAGAGGCCATAGTACTGGCTGTAGAAGGAATACTGACATATTTTGTATTTGGTATAGCAACCGATTCTTTGATATGTTTGTTTACGTTTTGTAAGTCAGTCGGTCAATTACAGTTCTCATGTAAACATTGAATAAATTCCTAGTGTACACTTTCTTGGTTTCCTTGTGCTATAGATCTCTGCTATATAGTGTTAGACCTGTGGGATATCCCCCACACTTTTTTTCTTAAAAATCCTTACTCAAAGTGACGTCTACATCGACCTATAACTATGTCTGTGCCATGCGCGGTCAACTGAACACGGTAATCTCCCGCGCATGTCACACGCCACGCGATTTATCCTCACGACGATGACTAAGTTAACTGACTAATTTAGACAGTTTTATTCTAAATAATTGTTATTTTGCAAAGATACTCTATATGACTCAGTTTCAGTTTTGTTTAAAATATGCTGTTACCTTCAGTGACTCAGTTTGGGTTTACAGTATTCTTTGGACAAAGACTCATTTCCTGGTACGTCACGAAAGTTGGTTTCAGTTTTTTTAGTTCTAAAGACTAATAGGTATTGTTTTTTCCTCACATACTGTTTTGTTTTTGCCTACTGTCTCCTATCTTTTTTAACTAATTTATCATCTCTCATCATAGTTGGTATGGTAAGCACTACAAAAGTAATTCATCATGAATGGGTATCACTGGAAGGGGTATTTTCTACTGGAAGGGGTATTTTCTTTGTAACTAGGTTATTACTGTAGGTAGGTAAGTATTTTTATGTGTATGTAGGTATAGTTTGTTACTTAGTGTATTTACATCAAATATATAAAATATACTTAAGGAAATCTACTATAGGTAAAAAAAAAAAAAAAATCATTATGCAGATTCGAATATAGCAGCAAATTAAAAAAAAAGCTATATAACAACCAAATAATCTCAGGAGACACACACAACAAGATTAAATTTCCAGATGTTTTTACACGAAACTAATAGTTATTTGTTATACAAGGGGGCAAAGTTGTATTTTAACGCCGAGTGTGGAATTGAAAAACGAGCAAGTGAAAGGATTCTATAGTTGAACCACGAGCGAAGCGAGTGGTTCGAGAATAGAATCCTGAACTTGCGAGTTTTTTAACACACGAGAAGTAAAATACATTTGCACCCGAGTGTAACACAAAACTTTTCCCCTCACTATAGCGAGGAAACTACAACGCAAAAAATGCGTTTATCACTGCTTCCAGTATTTCCACAGGAGGTAAATCATCTTTATTACTAGATTCACCTACTTTTATCAATTTTAAAGCAGTTAATTTGACTTTATTCAAGGTCAAATTACTTTACCCACTAGTGGATAAAATGCGTTTTTACCCGCTGGTATTAAAGGACAAAACACGTGTTTCCGAGCTAGTGAGGGGAAAAAATAATTACGCACTGGGGGCATATTTTTCATTTCATTCCAATTTACGCGTAGCCTCTCATGAACTCTAGTATATTTCAGTGTGGATCTCCCATTAAGTTTAGTACGTAATTAAAATATTGTAAGCTTTACCGAATATCAACTAGGGTTGTAAAAAAACGGTTTTTTTTCTGGCTTGAAAAAAAACATGAAAAAAAACCGTGAAAAAAAACAGTTTTTTTTCTGCAGTATGTTTTTTTTCTAAAGTACGAAATCTCAAAATTTGCAAAGTAGTTAATACTTTTATACGGTTTTTTAGACTTAATGTTAACTATTAAACGAATTTAATCAAATAACTTTAATTTCTGGTCTTATAAAAGTAACATTTACGAAATCTGTAGTTTGTAGTTATCACTATTTACTGTTGGCAACACCACCGCCTCTCCACGCTACACGCCGCATCGGGGATTCCCCAATAAACGTTTGTATACTGAATTAAAATGTACGTTATTGTTATTGAAACACGTTACAACTCACGAAAAACCGTTATTGTCGTATTATTTGTTCATCTGAAAAAAAACCATATTTAGAAAAAAAACCAAGGTGCTCGGTTTTTTTTCATGTTTTTTTTCATAATTCTGAAAAAAAACATTTGGTTTTTTTTCTATTTACAACCCTACTATCAACCGTCAAAAACATTTGTCTTCGAGCTGCAGAGAGTGCAGGGCTAGCACTAGTCTGCCGCGAGATTATGTCGCCGCGACATAGACTACCCGTCCTCATGTCATTGTCACAATTAAAAAAAAACGTGTGACCAATGTCGAGAGTGTGACAATCGCACTCATGTACCTACTAAAAAAAAAAGCCCTGCAGATCCGTACCTCTAGAGTCAGGCCAAAATAAATTAGCGACAATTTAGATAGCCTTGCCTCTGCAAGGGTTAAGTAAACGTCATAATACTCATTTCATTGAAATGTTACATTTAAAATGACTTTGCACAGGCGAGGATGTCAAATTCGTTGTCAATTCATCTTAGCCCATAGTAAGGATTATTTTATACTTATAGCCCCTTATTCATAAACGTACTCTAAAGTTACCAATGAGATACAATTCGTTTGTCCCTTTCTATCACACCAATACGTCGGAAAGGGACAAACGAACTTTATCGGCTTGATAACTTTAGTGTACGTTTATGAATAAGGGGGTTAGTATTTACAATCTTCATACTAAGAATCGTAACTCGATTTTTTAGCGCCACCTCCTAAATACTATCATAATTTTCAAGATGTGTATTGACATGATATCATGATAGAAGAAATATGTAATTTGTTCTCATAAAAAATACAATTAAAATAATTAATAATTAATTAATTAAATAAGAAATATGCAATTTGTTCTCATAAGCTTTTGATTGATATTTCAAAATTGGTCTCTTAATGCACCGCCTACAATCTTCTCTGCTTTGCCCAAAGGTTGACTGGTAGAGAATGCCTCATGTCATGGCATTAAGTTCGCCTTTTGTACATTAAGTTGTACTTTTGTGCAATCAAGTTTAAATAAATAAATAAAAAATAAAAACACCCAAAAATATTTGGGAAAAATATAATTTTGGCCACTTCCAGGTTGCGAAACAGCGCCATCTAGTTTTAAGCCTAAAAAGCCCATACATTTCAGGGGTACGCTTTCTTGTATTGGCTTTGTCAGTCTCAGTATTATATCGTTCTTGCCCAATAGGTATTATTTATATGCCCACAACTTGTTTTTAACCCCCGACGCAAAAACGACGGGGTGTTATAAGTTTGACGTATCTGTCTGTGTGGGTGTCTGTCTGTCTGTCTGTCTGTTTGTCTGTCTGTCTGTCTGTCCGTCTGTCTGTCCGTCTGTGTGTCTGTGTGTCTGTCTGTCTGTGGCATCGTAGCTCCCGAACGGATAAACTGATTTAGATTTAGTTTTTTATGTGTGAAAGCTGAGTTAGTCGGGAGTGTTCTTAGCTATGTTTCATGAAAATCGGTCTACTATGTCGCAGTCAGGGTTTTTTCCAAATTTTAATTTTGTGGTTAGGTTATTAATTCTGTATCTATTCCTTGAGGTGCCAGACTCAATTCCTTGCTAATTTTTATAAGTATAGGTGCGAGTTTTCTACAGTGGGTTGAAAACGACCCAATGGCCATGTAGGGTTTATATATGGTTTATGGGTTAGACTGACTATTTACTGTTAACTGTTTACTATAGTTATGATGAATCGTCACATGACAAAAGAGCAGGGACAACTGTGTCGAGTCAACTACTTCCCAAAATTCAATACAAACTATTTGTGTCACACAAAGGCACAAAGTTTCAACTGAACTTTAATGAGGTACAGGAACTTAAAAGACTATTAAAGCTGTTTGGTTAATTAAATAATGGAATTTGTAACGTACGGTAGTTCTCTTTGAAAAGTGCCGTGTGGGAATTTACATTTTGGATGTAAATTTGGAAAAAGAGGGGGAGGCCTTTGGATGGACAAATAAAAATAGATATTTTGATTAAGTAAGTAACATTATAGGAGTACAATTTGCTAGTGCACTCTCCCATTTATTGACGACCGGTCTAGAATGCAGCAGAGAGTGGCTAATGACCCACAATCTGCTAACATGGTCCTGGGTCATCAGCTAGCATCCATAGAATAAGGCTACAACCTCTGCTTAGTTTGGGGCTAGGGCGATTAACGTAATGTGTTAAAAAACATGTCTCTAAGTTTGTCTACAAAATGTATTAAACATATTAATAGTTATTTGTTATACATGTTCTAGTTGAACCACGAGCGAAGCGAGTAAATAGAATCCTTGAGAGTCTTAAAATACATTTGCACCCGAGTGTAACACAAAACTTTTCCCCTCACTACAGCGAGGAAACTACAACGCAAAAAATGCGTTTATCACTGTTTCCAGAAGTTCCACAGGTGGTAAATCATCTGTATTACTAGATTCACCTACTTTTATCAATTTTAAAGCAGTTAATTTGACGTTATTCAAGGTCAAAATACTTTACCCACTAGTGGATAAAATGCGTTTTTACCTGCTGGTAAGGACAAAACACGTGTTTCCGAGCTAGTGAGGGGAAAACATACATATAAACCGGGTCACTCACGTGACCAATCAAATGTATGTTTGTTATATTTTAATTCGGTGACCGCTTTGTTAGATTGTAAGTTTAGGTACCTTATACAGTGTTATTTTGCACAAAATATACTGTTTTTCTATTGAAACTTGTTTTGGCGTTATTGCGTGATTAAATTAATTGTGTTATGGACACATGTAAAATGACAGATTATACACATAATTTATATAGACATGATAGAAAAAATATACGTTAGCCCTTAAATAGATGACGTTAAAAAAATATATTACTACATACATATTTTTAACAAGCATGAGTTTTAAATTTTAGCTAAATTTTATTGATAATTATATTTTTGTGCCATATTGTAAGTAATTCCTAGAAATCTCGATGTGCGTAGATAAAAAGAATCCTTTTAATATTCAGTCAAAGTCAGGAACAAACATTATATAGGAAATATTTGTACATGGTCTTACTTCTTAAATTAAACCACATATCCTACATGGTAGCTAAAAATTAGGAACTCCTACTACCCAAACCTTAGACTTATATTGACAGGGATATATACCGTGATCTCTTTATTAAACCTACCTGCGTCAACTCATTCTGGAGTACTGTTTATTTCAGCCACTTTCAGTCCATTCCATTAGCACTGTAACCGGCAATGCACATAAAAAGCTCAATGATTTGTCGTTAGTTAATTACTTTTCTCTGATTAAATTGCACCTGATTAAAATAAAGTTATATTACTTAATGACATGTTTCCACATTAATTGACATCGTTAATATGTTTTCTGTTAATAATGATTTATGATTATATCGTTATATTACAATTTCAATTTTCAGTTAGATTTGTTAGATTGTTAAACTTTTAAGTTTTCAGGCTGAAATACTTACTTGTCTTTCTAGACAATCAAATTTACAGTAACACTAACGGTTGCTACTACTTCTGTAGCTGACGATCGACTTCAGAATTTTAGAAAACTTATGTATTCACTTTTGTTTAACTTAGGAAAGTAGAGCTAACATTGCCTTTGTACATCAACAAAGCATAGTCACACCAAGTTAAAGAGAATAGAGACAACGAGAAATGAGGTTAGTCCTCAATACTTCCATTTAAATAAATTGTCAAAACAAAAAGGAGACAAAACGTCGCGTTCGCGATCGCATCGGGCTTGGGTCGAATAAACGAACGCGTGGATCGCTCGCGCCGGTTCTACTGCAACTAAATGGTTTCCCGCCAAAACCTGGGTACCTAGACAAGGTCACAATCTCTCACGCTTCGTAAGCCTTTCGCAGCTAGCATTCCTTTTCGCTCTTCTGGTAGTGGCGCAACAGAGTCCGACTACATTTCGATCACCACGTAGCGTCAACGATTGTCATTTCGGCTAGGCCGGCTGCAGATCGCAATGCAAGTTTCAAGGCAAAAAGATCACGACTACATACAAAGCCTGTACTCACTTACAACGTTTTTCTTCTGTACTCTCTCGCTCCCATTCATGGTTTCATTACATAACCCTTTCTTTATGTTTACTGCTTATTATTTAGTATTGGATCAATGTTGCCGGGTCACGAGTGGATTGTGAACTTCAAGGCTTATTCTTGCTACCGTTTAATAAGAATTTAGTTATGGTAAGAAGGGAGTATTGTAATATTTTTAAGTAGCTACCTAATCATGAATCGTTTCGTTCGACAACAATATGGTTGTTGAAAGTATCGTGAATTGCCGAGGGCCTTTTTCGCTAATTACAAGGCTTGGAATTCAAATAAATAATTAATCACTTGTATACACGGTGTCAGATGTGGAAACCGAATAATTTCAGCGTATTCCTGATCACATTTCAAGACTAAAATGTCATATAAACTTTTCAGGATTTCACCTAGTTTCAGAGCTATTACCGATTAAAAAAAAGCCTTATGAGATATACATAGTCTCAATCCTTATTGATAGATGACAAAAGAAACAAGTAACACTTTTTAAAAATTAAGTGCTTATAAATTAATTTTAAGTGCCAGTTTCATGAACAAATTTATTTTTGTGAAAATTCATAAATGTTCCCTCATAAAAAACAGTGACATCAAAAAGCCTTTTGATTCAAAATATTACCATTATAACACAAACTATTAAATGCAATAGAATAATAATTCGATGTGTGCTACTATTCTCGATAAAAGCTTGTAAAATGTCATAATACTTTCAACGGAGTGCCAGTTACCGGCACCCAGATTATCATAATGCCTCGTTACCGCATCAAGTATCAAAATATATTACTGATGGCGTTTGATATGACAACACTTACGGTTATATATGAGTTATTATGTCATCTTCGAATGTCCATTAATATCGGTGATATTCCAATAATACTCGTATACAAACTAGAGATGCACCGAATATTCGGTTACTATTCGGTATCCGGCCTATTCGGCCCTTATTTTAATATTCGGCCGGATACCGGATAGTGACGTACTATCCGGCCGGATACCGGATGTGCTATTTTTGATTGAATGATTTTGGAGTAAACAAATTAAATGTAAAAAAAAAGTTACGGTTATAATACTTATAATCATAGCCCTTTATTATTAAAAAAAAATAAACATTTAAACAAAAACGGACTCCGCGCGAAGTTCACTACGAAACAAAGTCAAAACCCGACGCGCCCGCTCCCTGCTTAAATTGTAGGTAAAATTCTGCTGTCCGTATATTCGGCGGCCGGATACCGATTATTCGGCCGATGGTTAGGCCGAATATTCGGTATCCGGTATCCGGCCAAACAACTATTCGTTGCATCTCTAATACAAACGCTTAGATAGTACCTACCCTAACAGATAGATTGGAACGTTCAAGATACTCAAAATATCTAAACGCATTCTGACTGCATCAAAAGTGTTGAGATAATTTTGAGCACCTTAGCAGCTCCGATTTATCTGAGAAGGGGTGGTAGAAAAAGTAGCTCGATTCTGCTTTAACACCTTGTTATGGGTTTGAACTGGTTTTGATATTTACCTTACCATCTTGATAAATGGATAATTATTGGTACCTATAACTGAAGAACATCGATGATAAAACCATACACATATTTAAAAGCTCTTACTGGATTGCTCGTTAGCAATGTCACACAGACAATTACGGCCCTATTCGAACATTTAGATCTAGATAGGATTTGTATGGGATAAATTCGTGTCAAATATAACTTTAATTATGAATAATATCCCATTTGACACTGACAGATTGGAATCAAATCGCAGTGACATCTTACTCAAATTTTAGTAGCATTGTTCGAATACGGCATTAGGACAGCGCTTCGGTTTAAAGCCGCGCCAATGTCACACGCCATCTAGTCCCGAAGTGTGAATACTGAATAAGCTTAACGCTGAAGAAAAAGTTAGCTAAGCGAGCGTAGCTTCCATCGTAGTAAGGCTAAATGCGTGTAGGTGGCGCTGAAATGTAACTAACAATCTTTATCTTTACTTTTTTTTTTTATTAAAACACTTTGGCTCTATTAACCGTTGAATTGAAAAATAAATAATGTACGAGTAAGTAGTGGGTTAGTTTTGCTTTATGATAAGTACTTAATAGTGGTTGGGTTTAGGTAGGTAATGCTTACAATTCTTACTGCATTGGTAAAGAAATAAGTCAGAATATGTATAGATGGCGCTGTTATTAATGCTGTGAATACGGTTTTTAGAGTACCTTATCCATTTAAGCTTTGTGTAACTGTAGCTAATAGCTGTCACCTTTAATAACTGGTAATTTATGTATTAACTTATATAACCTAATATTAGACTGGAACATACGAAAAATTGTATGCAGGATATTCAGACGTCTGTGAAAGCCACATCGTAGGTTAGCATGGTTTGGTTCCAGCACAGTAGCGTGGTAGGCCCGTAGTTTAGAGCGGCTTGCAGATCACTGATCACTTCTCTCAGCCATGAGAATACGCAAATAAGAAACAGAAGAAGAAGACGAAAGTGTATGACTTGACACCTTTACGAATTTAGATAGATAGATAAGAACTTTATAATCATTCCCACAACATATATGGTAGATAAAACAAGATATAAAAAGGCATGCATCTTAAAATAGAAATTAATCATTTCGTTTCACTTTTGCTAAGGAACAGCAAATCGTATAATAATGTCACATGTATGTAGTCAACCTGTCACTGCAATGTCACAGTTTCGTTTTCTTTCAACCCCTTATTTGCCAAGAGTGGCACTGTAACTTTAGCAGTTTCATGTGCTCTGCCTACCCCTATATGGGAAACAGGCGTGATTGTATGTATGTAATTATGTATGTAGTCTAGTTAGAATACTTGTCTTAGGATTATTTGTTTCAACACTCAACAATTTTAAATTATTTTTAATTAATACAGTAAAATTCTTATTCCAAGAAGGACGATCTCTATTGGAGTGTTTCTGATTTAAATTAATTAGAATATCATTTTTTATACTCAAAGCGAAACGTCTTGGGACAGGTTAGGTACTTTTTAATGAAACTTTAGAATTTAAAATACCCTTGTTTAAGTTGAAAATAAGTAAAAAACCATTTCTGCTGTCACAAGTTGGTGGGATAAAGTTATTCGGTGACATTTTAAGTGCCCGAGTGCCTCGGGTGCGAGTTGCTGGAAATTGTCTTAATGGCCAGAAATGTAATATCGTATTCGAGTTACTTTCGTCATTGTGAAAGAAATATGGAGAAATGTATTTTTATTCGCGCAAAGAAAAGTCATAATTTAGCGAATCATATACTTACACAATTTTTCATGATGACACATTTATTTATGAAGCTTCAAGTTCTGGTTTTGATGTAATTTCCAAGGAAGATCGCTTCGGTTCTGTAATTGTGATTATTTCCAACTTAATTATGAATTATTTTAGTTTGTGATTATTTCAAACTTAATTATTAATTATTTTAGTTTGAACCTATTACTTGCTGTAATTATTTTCCCAAATGTCATACTTGTACGATCAAGCGATTTACTTTGTATCTGTATAAATGTGTCAATAAAATGTATTAATTTATTACCTATATCTATATTTTTTATGAAAAGTGAATACTCGAACTTAGAATAACTCACCTCGAGTTTCTTAACATGAATGTAATATCTAGTATGCTTTAAGAATAATACAAAAATAAATTATATGCGACTCCTTAAGAGCGCCTTTGAATTTTTTACAGGCAAATCACTCTTACGTGAATCTTGCGTGAGCTATCAAAGCTTTAAAAAGGTGTACAATACATTCAGCAAACAAGTCTTTGAAGAGTCATGGCGTGGAAAACGCACTCCTGCTGATACAATCTTTAATCTTCGCACCTTTTCGTGCGGTCGCCAGCCGAGCGTTTTATAAATAGACCTCGGTGTCCGCTTTGTGGGCCGGAATGAGACCAGAGATAAGATTCTCAAAAGTGCTCCGAGGCGTTTGTCCGTCAAGGATGGGATCTTTGGCGATCTTCATTAGATGATGTGCATACTGAAAGCATAGAGAAGTAATGGTAGAATGTTCACAAATCAGTATTATTAACCAAAAAATTAAATTCACCAAGAAAAAGTGGACACGGCTAATATCCTTAATTCTTGAACAGCGTGCAGCGGTACAATACCTAATAATTGTTGATCATTAATTAGACTATCCGTTTGTCGCGACATCTGTCGTCAAGTGGCATTACTGATGAAATTGCCACTTACGCTAAGGTAGATGACGACTACGAAAAAATTAAGCGTTTTGTTTATAAAACCTATCTAGCCGAAGTGACAATCGATCACGCTCTAAAGCGTATCATAGTTATCCCTCTCTATCGCTCTTGCATATTGGTGCGATAAAGTCAGTTGCATATCGTTCGCCACGGAGCTTGGTCTGGGCGCAGATTTTTGAATTGAGAGCACACAAATTCACCACTCGAAAGTCTGTAGAAAATAGCCAATGCAATTTTTAAAAAAACGATCGCTTGAAATTGGGATTTGAATGATATTTACTACTCGTTCATCAACATTTTATTAGTAGAATTCATATGCCTAGTGGTGGAATTATCTTAGAACGAAATTCACGAATCCAAGCAGCGGTCTGTTCAAAAATCAGCTGGCTGAAGAAATTGTCACTTCGGGTAGACCGCGGTTAAAGGTCAATGGAGTAAACACTCTATATTTACTAATTTCTCTATGTTTGTAGGGCCTGTTATCAGGATGGGATATCTCGCACAGTGGTCACATAGACGGACAGTCTTAAACTTGAAGGGTTCTTATGCAAATGTGGGATTTGGTGTTAGAAGTACGAACGTTTGAGAAAGGCCAACCGCAATGGAAATTGACATTGTTGATTTGATCGGTCTAAAACACTTTGTTTGTATAGTCTAGTAGTAATAAATAACTTTATTGTACAGACATAATTGTTAAATTATTTATTAATAACACTTAAATAAAAATTCCATACATAAAAAAATAAAACTAAAAATCTAAGTCTAAAGAGGGCCCCTGAGTCCCCAAGATATAGACATAATTATTAGGTAGAAAGGTAATTTTGAAAGAAGCGAACTCATCTTCTTAAGATATCGCTTCCAGCTACCCTTATCATATTTTCTTTTAGGATATCAATTTCTTTCTTTTAGGATAAAAATAATGTATCAACAAATTGTCCTGAAAGAGCCTTAGGTACATTGAGAACATAGAGGAATAAGTAAGGGAAGAGTTGTAATACATCAGTAAACGCGAGTTATTTGTATAGGCATAGTTAAGTGATATCTAGCGACAATCACGCGTCAATCACATGTAAAATAGCGTAAATTATCAGTGTACCACTACTCGATACTAGGTGTCAACAGTGTCTCGTATGCCAAAAATTTAATATTAGAACAGTTTGTGTGATGAACACAGATATTTGTTCCTGAGTCATGGATGTTTTCTATGTATATAAAGGGGTATTTGGCTATATATGTATTGGGTTGGCACAAAAGTAATGAGACACTTGGTTCACGTTTTATATTTTCTATTATTATTACAATACAAAAAGCTTAGTCGATGATGTAATCACCATTAGCATTTATGACTTCTTGCCAACGATCCGGTAAGGTTTGGATGCCTTTCGCCCAGAACTCTGATGGCTGTGCCTCGAAAAAGTTGTTCAACTCCACCTGTACATCATGGAAATCATTGAATTGTTTACCCCGCAAATGTCGTTTCAGGGCTCTAAACAAATGAAAGTCTGATGGTGCGAGGTCTTTAGAATAAGGTGGGTGGGGTATCGTCTCCCAGCCCAAGTTCTGCAGCTGTTGGCGAACGGTAGATGCGACATGAGGTCGAGCGTTATCATGTAGTAAAATTACAGTGGCTCGTCTTCGTCGTTTTTTCTTGATAGCAGAAGATAGTTCGGTGAGCTGTGTTGATTATTTGTTAGCGTTTACAGTTTCATTGTGTAATAGTTCATGAAACAGCATGCCTTGCGAGTCCCAGAAACAACAAAGCAAAACTTTTAAGCGGTTCTTTTGACTCAGCTTCGGTTGAGTTGGTGGCGTTTCCTCTCGAGGCAGCCAAAAATCACGACATGTATCGTTCTCATAATAAATCCATGATTCATCTCCCGTAACCAGATCAGTCAAAAACTCTTTACGTCGGGGTCGCAGCAAAAGTGATTGATAGATGGCGACACGGACTGCACGACTGGCGTCGGTAAGGATGTGCGGTACCCATCGAGCCAAAACTTTTCGATACCCAAGCTCATGCAGATGGTATTCCACAGCGTGGTGACTGCAGTTAAGTGCTTCCGCTAATTCACGAGTAGTAGCATCAGGATTCGACTGTAGTTCGCGGCGTAAATCGTCATCATTGAATGCAGGCGGTCGCCCTGAGCGTGACTGACTTTCAAGGTTCCTGTCTCCTGATTTAAAACGGTCAAACCATCTGGACACCGTGGCATGGCTTGTACTTCCAGCGCCCAATGCAGTGTTGATATTGTCAGCCGCAGCCCGCGCACTGTGGCCTAACAAGTACTCGTATAAGTAAAGTGTTCGAACTTGTCGCTCGTCCATTTTATTTCAAACTAAACCAATCACGAGGGCGGCATTATATACCCTCACATTAGAAGTACCTAGAATGTTCTACAACATACTAGAATATTATCGAAAACAATTAACTTAAGAAAGGAAATGTATAGAGTTTTGTAGAGTGTGTCATTACTTTTGTGCCAACCCAATATATAGTCGCCTAGCACCCATAGTACAAGCGCTTAGTTGAGGGCTAGGTTTATTTGTGTCCCCCAATATTTATTTATTTAGTTTACAACTTATATTACAAGCAGAAGGAATTCAAAACAGAATACTGATTAATACTATTGTAATATTAGCTAAAAATTGATGAGTATTAGACTCTTCGTTCGTCGCGACATTTATTGACAAGTAGCAGTACTGATAATTTACGCTAGTTGACGCGTGATTGTCGCTAGATGTCATAATAACTATGCCTATTAGGGTGGAGCGAAAAAACACTTTTCTGGAATTAGCAAAGCTAATAGTTATCAATCAATGCCCCTTAGTCTATGAAGCCTTTGTGCAAATTTTCGGCTTTTTAAATCAACATCTTCTGCCTCCGCATTAGGGTTGAAATTTTGAAAATCTCATACAAACCTAAAAATTCAACTTTCAGATAAAAAAAAAATTTCGGCAGTATTATGTTTAGTATATGTTATTGATACATATTATTATGAGAAACTACAAAAAGTTGCGAAAGTAGCGTCAAGAATCGCCAAAGTTTGTCTAGTTTCAGTACATTCGCCAAAATACTAAAATACTGAAAATTGGCGATTTTTAACACTATTTTCGCAATTTTTGGTACTTTCTTGTAATAATATGTATCAATAATGTATATACTGAACATAATACTGCCGAAAAAAAATTTTATCTAAAAGTTGAATTTTCAGGTTTGTATGAGATTTTCAAAATTTCAAACTTATTGCGGAGGCAGAAGATGTTGATTTAAAAATTTGAAAATTTGCACAAAGGCTATTAGACTAAGGGGCATTGATTGATAACTATTAGGTTTGCTAATTCCAGAAAAGTGTTTTTTCGCTCCACCCTAATGCCTATTCAAATAACTCGCATTTACTGATGTATGGAGTTACAACTCTACTTATTCCTCTATGATTAAGAACGAAAAGGTCACATTTAAGCGTAATACAAAACAAATATTGTCAGATGAGAGAATAGAAGCTCACAAAATTACTGCTTATAGGCAGTGGCCAAGTAAGTTACGATGTATTGGGTCTGAAAAAGCTAAAAAGAGATAAGCATATGCCGAGAAATAGTAATGATTATTAGAATAAGTGAAAACTACATCTCTATTATCTACCTACGTTGAAATTAAACGGAACTTTATATCAGTGTTACCAAATTAGTCACGGATATTTTAAGGGGCGTTCATTAACATCAAAACAATTAACTTTCATTAGAAATTAACAAAATTTTCATTTAATTTTTTTGTTTTCATTTCCTTAACAAAAAAAAAATATTTTCTAAATAACTATCCGCTATTATGTAATTGCCTGTCAGGATGTTTAACAGTGTCTCTCTTGTCACATTAACAGTGTCTAGAGAGATTTCATTTAATTATTTTATTAACAGGATGTTTTAACATATCACATTTATTTTGTTTCCTAGTTTTCTCCAAAAAAAACAGAACAAAACCTATGATGTTTCATACATAAATACACTCCAGGAGCGGAGTACTATAAGTCGTAAAATATCCGTGACTAATTTGGTTACACCTTATACATCGTGTTTTTTTTTGTTTTCATTATCAGGAACCACCCTGTATATCACTTTTAGTTAAATTCGCAAAAAAAAAAACATTATTTTCATACATAATAAATTAACTTATTAGTGTGAGGGACCCTTAAGAATAACATTCAAGTGTCAAGTGATAGACGGCACATGTCAAAACAAATAACATTAGGAATTGGTAAAGGCTGTCACACACGTGTTCAGTAATTATCTTTATTTTTTTAATAACTCTATAACCGTAAGAGTTAAGACGCGTAGAGTTAGAGAAATTAATTGTATTTGATCTAAAGAACCTTCCCTTAAAGTTAACGGAATTTAATAAAAACAGGGTGTATGTAGTTAAGTGCAAAGTACGTAGGTACATAATAAAGAATAATGTCTAATCTCACAAAATCAGTTATAATTGTAATTGATTATCCATACTATGGTACTGATAATGGTATGGTATTGATGTGCTACTTATTTATAGTTGTTATGTTGTTTGTTTCTTGAATACTATATCACCAAAAATTGTAAAACATATTAACTAGAGAAATAAACACCTTGCTATTCTAAAAAAAAAAAAAAATATAATAACTGATTTTGTGAGATTAGACATGGCCTTGGATAAACTCTTACTCCTCCTACTTAGTTATGTGCTAAGCCCAAAAGCAAGCTGTACAATTATTTCTGACCATACCACCATAAGATCGTTATAAAAGAAGGTAACGTAGTACCCATTACAGGTATTGAAAGGTTCTCGGCAAATAAAATTAGAAATACGAGAGAACGTGAGTATCATATTTATTACGAAATAAAGTTGCCCGCGAATAATTTATTTACCGCCCCAATTGAGCCACGCTATTAGCGCGAGTAACAAATGGTTCGATTCAATTTTTATTCTCCCAATATTGCCTTGGGCTGTTGAAATTTCGATATTTTCGATATTTAGAATTCTATTTGGTAACGTTATATTTCCGATTTCGTTTTTAACCCTTAATTTGGCAGACATATAAACATTAAAAATGCGCTTTTTTTTTGTTCAATACTATTTTTATAATAATAATAATAATAATAATCATTTATTTCAGACCAGGTCCATATACATTTAAAATATACAAAAAATTCACAAAATTTACAAAAAAAAACATGTGTTAGTAATTAGTAATAAATAATTATAGCAGCTATGGTTAGTAGATATAAAACAGGACAGGACATAACATAAAAGACACATTTATGTACAGTATATAGGCTTGCCTGTCAGTACATGAATCATATGGCAATGATTGATGTACTGACAGTCAAACCTTGACGCAAATACCCTCAGGAGGCCGCTAGAGCTGTCCCGCACCCTACGCGCCAGGGATGTGCACCGCTTCCGCATCGTGGTGTAGAAACAGTCTACTCTAGCATTAGCAAACATACCTGATGCACTGCAGTAGCGGGGCAGTCCCATCAGCATCCTGAAGGCATTGTTGTACTGTACACGGAGGGCGTTGTACTGTTTCTGGGTATAGGAGATCCACAGGCTGCTCGTGTAGAAAGTTGTACAGAAGGCTCTAAAGAGAGTTAACTTAACTTCAGCGGAGCAACGAGCAAACCTGCGGGCCACCATGTTTGCCCTAACAGACAACGCCCTTCGCTCTCGCTCAATATCAGCATCGTCCTTCAAGTCAGAGGTAACCACATGGCCAAGGTATTTAAAAGATTCTACCCTATTCAATGGAGTACCATACAAACGTATAGGAGGAACAGGTGGCAGGTCTTTACCTCTGACCTGAAAGACCATGCATTCGCTTTTTTTTTTTTTTATGGGTCATAAGGAGCCCCGAAAAAATAATGAAAAAAATCATAGTCTTTCAGTTTTTCAGGAAAATTATGTTCGGTGTGGCGAACACTGCCAGCTAATCAAGAATTAAAAGTGTGAAATAATTTGCTATATAAATGTCAAGAAACATACAATTTTTTCATAGAAAATGAACATAAAAGTATTGTCTACACTTTGTGTGCCCTTTTTGTACTTTGTGACCCCGAAACTAGACCTCCTTCGTAATGTTGACACCGAATATCCCGGTACTCTTGGAGACGGTAAGGGGAATGTCCTGGAATTTAGGCGCTATGTTATGTCAAATGGGGTTTTATATGCAGAAAATCTGCAAAACTTCTTACTGGGGTTCACCTAGATGAGATTATGTTTACTCCACTCGGATACCTGCTCAAGAGAGGCATTGATTTGAGACACAAGTTGCATTCTGATTTCCAAAACCTGCTCACGATAGGCATTTGCACGACCTGTGTACTGGCTGTCACCTGTGCTGTCATACGCATAGCAATAGATATTGCTAGTTTCTAGCTTATCATTGATATGAAGGATAAACAGGGTCGGTGATAGGATAGATCCTTGGGGTACACCTCCGTTAATGGGCCGGATTTCTGAGTATTGATCGTCGATGAAAACTGAAATGCTTTGCCCAGGTCGAAAGCTGGCGACCCACGTGCAAAGCCTTTCTGGGAGCCCGTACGAGGGTAGCTTGGGGAGATGCGTCTTATGATAAACTCTATCAAAAGCCTTAGAGAGCGATATCTAGGGTAACTGCCAGTACCTCTCCCTTGTTCTCAATGGCGGTGGCCCAACTATAAGTATACCAAAAGATCACCAGCGCCACGACCATGGTGGAAGCCGTATTGTCGTTCACTATAGTCTGGTGTTCTTCAGGTATGCCAAGAGCTGGTTATTAACCACTTACTTCATTGTCTTGGAGAGAAGAGAGGTTCTCTCCTCTGGGCCTCAATGGGCCGACAGTGTGTAGGGTTTGTACGATCACCCTTCTTTGCGGTTGGATGGACTCAAGCAGTCTTTCAGGATGACGAGCATTTACCTGAGCAGTATGAATGCCAAAAAACGCGAATTAAAACTGGGGTAAGCTCCCCAGCGCACGTTTTCAGCATAATAGCTGGAATACCATCAGGCCCATTGGACTTATTGACACCGATGGCAAAAAGTGCACGCCTAACTACACTTTGAGTGAAGCGAACCTCGGATGAGAGTATTTAGAATATTTTTCTTGGATGAATGATGGTGGATGAATCTACTCTTAGAAAGTATTTTTGTGGAAGTGGGAAGACTCATGAGGAAAAGGGGTCTGAATCCTCGCTGTAGGACCTTCCTGATGCACATCCATCGCGGTTCAACACGGTAACGCAGCAAGAACACGGGTAGGTACTTTTGCATCGGGATGTTCGTAATTAGGTTAGAGTTGGCTATTAATTTTTTTTATTTAGACGCCATATTAATGTAATTTAATTTAGCTTTGTGCTCTTTTGTCAAATAAATATTTTAGTATAAGGTCCACCGATAAGTTGGCAATGTTCGTCACACCGAACATGCAACCCTGAATTCAAACACTGCGTAGCTGGCAGTGTTCGCCACACCGAACATGCAACAAACCTACTGTTTCACTGTGAAGATGGCAGTGTTCGGTACCACGAACATGACTTTTTAAGTGCCATTGTCACTAAATTAAGACTTACACTAAACTAGAAACTCTTTAGTACGATTAATTACCTCATTGGTAACCGATAAATGTCGTTTTTATTAATGTGACAAAATAAAAATCTAATATAATGTCATAAATAACTTGATGATACTTCGCGGTTGCCGTCTTGCCGCGGTTTTGCGTGCACTGCTGACATACGAATATTGTGACAGTAGTGAAATAATTTTCTACCAATTAAAACAATACAAAGCTACAATTTCAGTCGAACGAAACATAAACAAAGATGAAAATGTGACCAGTAGATTTTTTTTAAATGTATGTTCGCCACAGCGAACACTGTCCAATTAAGGGTTAACCACCGACGCAAAAACGATGGGGTGTTATATGTTTGACGTGTTTATCGGGTATCTGTTTGTCTGTCTGATTATTTGTGTGTCTGTCTGTGGCATCGTACCTTGAACTGATTTAGATTTAGTTTTTTTTTGTTTGAAAGCTGAATTTGTCGGGGAAAATCGGTCTACTATGTCGCGGTCGACGGTTTAAAAAAAAATGTGGTTAGGTTATATTTTCCCACTATTGCCTTCGGCTGTGTGAATTTTGATATTTTAGATATTTAGAATTTGACTGACATGGCAACAGTCTATTTGGTAACGTTATATTTATTTCGTTTTTAACCCCCGACGCAAAAACGACGGAGTGTTATAAGTTTGACGTGTCCGTGTCGGTCTATCTGTTTGTCTGTCTGTTTGTGTGTGTGTCTGTGGCATCGTAGCTCCCGAACGGATGAGCCGATTTAGTTTTTATTTTGCTTGAAAGCTGAATTAGTCGGGAGTGTTCTTAGCCATGTTTCATGAAAATCGGTCCACTATGTCGCGGTCGAGGGTTTTCAAATTTTTTGGTTAGTTATAAAATAACCACCAAGAACCATACCGTTCTGCCCTAGGGATGGACAGAGGGCGCTACGAGTCCTTGTATAGATTACTCATATGAGAGATAATTTCGACCTCGACAGCTGTGACCTGGGTGGCCGAGCGGATAAAGAGGCATCACCCGCGATTGGAGAGTACGCTGGTTCGATTCCAGCCTCAGGCACCAGAGGACTTGGTCACTTTTTCTTTCATATGTGTAATTTATTTCGGTTTTAAGTTATAAAATGTGTCTGTATGCAGATTTAGAAACTCGCATTCTGGGCAAGTTATACGAGTAGGCACAGACGCCAAAAAAAATACTGTTTCAATCAATTTGGCTGTCTGACTTTGAAACTTTCTGTGGTTATAAAGTGAAATAGATACCATTCACTAAAGGCCTCGACGGGTACCTCGGCGGTCGGGGTGGTGTAGCGGGTTAGCACGTCAGCCGAGATAGCTGGAGACCCGGGTACGATTCCCGGCTTCGCCACCAGTGGGCTTGATCGCTTTTTCTTTAGTGCATGGTGCACTATTTCAGTTTACATAGGGCAAATACCTACAGAGTTTGTAATATAAAAAGCAAATTATAAAACTATGGTTAATACTATTTAATACTAGATTAAGTACCTACTATTATTATTTTTACCCATACGAACTATAATAGAAATACAAATTGTAATATCATGTGACGTGTAAATTATTATTTATGAATAAATGATTGAATTGCTCATCCATTAATTACGTCACACCAATTTCATGTTTTTTTTACCCCTCCCTCCCCCTTGTCACACTTCGTTACACTAAACTACACTTTCCCCCACTAGTGTGACGTCACATTCTGATTCTTAGTTTAGAAAGGTAAAAATCACAAAAACGCGTTGCTTAAAATGATTTAGGTATAAAATGAACGAAGTTAACGAACAGAAAATCAACCAAAAAACAATTAAAAAAAACCTTATTCGTTCTCCGTTCAAGGATTTTGGATCCAGCTTTCATGCTTTGGATTTTTTTAAACTTAGATTTTGCAAATATTTAAATTTAATAGGTGTGATGTAATTAATGGATGAGCCCTATTAATTTATATATACTAGTGTTACTGCTAAAAAAAATTTTTATTTATTTCCTATGTTGACTCTGTGGTATTTTTATTTCCCCTAGTTACTGAACAACTTTTTGTTCAGTATGAACAATGTAAAATAAATGCAGAAAATAACACCATCTATTGACGATAATTATTATTAGTGGCTCTGTGAGCTGTAGACCTTTGCGATATGCATAATATACGATAAAGTGAATATATCAAAATAAAGACACGATGGTTTTAAGCATCATAAACGCTATTGGCGCTTAATTTCTTTATAGCAATTTCCGCATTATCAAAATATTTCCAAAACCTGGAATTAAGTAGTTGGAAACGTGACCTGTAGAGGAAAACATCCGGACATTACTAAAAGCAAATCTAGTAAACAGTAGATCTACAAAGTCGCTTCGGTCAATTAAGTATGTAGCCCAAGAATACAGATGGCCATCCGAAGTTTCGACCTGACATACAATGAACCACTTCTCGCACTAATGCGTAAAAAAAACACCATCTGTACTGAAAAGTATTAGCGTTTGAGATCATGTGGGTATGTATTTATTAATCAACGGGTAATCGTTTTCTTGTATACTCAATTCGCTGCTCAAAGCTAAGCAAAGTAAATCCCTTCCTATTTATTTGCTACTCGGATTTACCAGAGCACTATCAAAGTGTTCTCTAATTATTAATACGGGCATTTATATTATAACAGCGACGCGTAGGAAAATACAATGGGCGACGCTTTATAAAAAAGCCTTTGTCAGGCGCTGGCGCGTAATGTGCTCACTGCTCAGTAAAGTACTGCACGCAAGTATTAGATGCATGCTCAGAGCATGTATGAAACCCTGTGGTTCTCTATAGAAATACAGTGTGAGTCTTTTTAATGTGCACATCGGCAAATCCGAGAAACTACGACAAATTTTATAGACGAAAAAAGGGTTAAAATTTTTTTTTTGCTCTTACAATTTTTTATGAGTTTTCAAAGTTTTTTTTTTTGCAATTCCATACTACATGTAAATAAAACGTAACTGCTCTTCAACTACATGGACTATCGACACGAAACAACTTATATAAATAAGGGAGTGGTAACTTCATTCAGTAAACGTATTAAAGTTATGTCCTAGTCGACATCTAGCGTCAAGTAGCGTGAATCAGTACTAATACTTGTCAATAGATGTCGTGACGAAAGAAAATAATGCTCAATAATTATCAGATAATAATATTACAATTGTATTAATCGGTATTCTATATTCAACTCCTTCTGCTTGTAACATAAGTTGTAAACTCATGACCTAAATAAATACTTATGTTATAAACGGGCGGTATGCTGAAACAAAAAAAAAAACATAAAACGTAAGAACGATATTATTTATCTTTATCATCACGCGTCCAAAAGTAACTGATACAGCCACATAAAAACAAAAAAATGTCTCTTTGCTTTTCGTACGAGAAAAAAGACCGCAAGCCGATCTGCGTCATGAGAACACGCATAGCGGGAATGCGCGAAAACTTTATTTTATTTGCACTGTCCACAAGTGCTGGCTGTTGAAATTGAAATGCTGCAAAGTGAAAAAAATCAAGCTGGAATTTCTTTGGCTTTTGCTGTGGTCGCCTACTTTTCGGGATGGCGATGCCTTGATTACGGTACAGATATATTATATTTTATAGTGAGAATATTGTAGACAAACATAGTCTGAAACTTCGGCTTTTGAATACTTTTACAAACACCATACGCTTAAAAATACTGAACATAAAGTAAATTAAAAAAACCGAATCGTAATATTCTTGGATCAGTTTTAATATTTATGGTATAGTATATGGTAGGTACATTGTGCAACGAGCGGCGGAAGTTAAATGTTTTACACGAGAGTAAGTTAAATCGTGTCTTAAAGACTCGAGTTTGCAATATACCTACTTACAACCAGAGTTACACACAATGTTTTTCATCACACTTGGGATATAAAAAAATTAGATGTAGAAAGATTAAAAAAGAGTTATAGTTCGGGAAATATAATTTTCACTACACCAACTGGTAAAGGCGTACTTTGCTATTCGAAAACAGATAGCAAAATTGCATTTTATCCACAAGAGTGCAAAGTAATTTCATACAAATTTTAACTTGATGTCTTAAGCTGGCTGGTAGAATTTACCTATAAATAATGATTTTGAATCATACAATATATTGAATAAATAGATTGATAGATTTGATTTAGTTTGATGTTTTAAAGTCAGTATTTTGTTAGTGTTGGTGTGGGGAAAAAAAATTGTGTTTCACTCGATGGCAAAGTTTGTTTAACCTTCGTGCCTTGAAACCCTCCCAACGCTCAAGATTCCACTTTTTGAACCACTCACTACGCTAATATTGGCACGTGAGGTTAAACAACTTTGCCCCCTTGTAAAACTAATAACTATTGAACGTTTACTCTATAGTAAACGTTCAAATTATATTTCCCGAACTATAAAATATACATACATAAATACATACAATCACGCTTGTATCCATAAAGGGGTAGGCAGAGCACATGAAACCACTAAAGCTTCAGGGCATCTCTTGGCAAATATGTTACTAGAAATATCATAACTCTCTCGGGAAAAAGCTTTTTCTACAATTTCCGCTACGCCTGTGCATGCACTCACTGAGCGAGTGTGATGAAAATTATATCACTATCCCAAAACAACTATAGTACTAAAACATCACTTTTCAGTTAACCCTTGTATCGCTCGGCGGACCGGGGCACATTTGGAAGTGACATTTATCCCTATAGTTTAACAACAAAGAAAACGGGGCCATAATGTCCTGTGTCGTTCAAAGGCCTTTGTTGGTAACCGTGACACATTCGAGGCATTGAGCTTTAGGTACACAAGGTGGATGGAGAAACATTTGTTGAGAGATTATACAATATACAGGGTGGCCCAAAAATACGTTGACAAACGTTTGTATGATTATTTTTCTGTCGTTACACGAATGATTGTCCTACAAATTAAAATGTGAAACCTTAATAATTTTTGACCAAATAAATCGAATCGTCTTCAAAATATCCTCCTTTGGCTTTGAAGTACAAACGCAAATATTAGAACAAAAAAATAATGATATGCCGCTGCACCTCTAGTATGACTTTCGTCTAACTTTTTGCACGTCTAGCTTGTAAAATATCCTAATTTTTGTAATCAATAAACGGGCTAGGGTTTAAAACTATAATTTATAGTTTTAAGTAGGCTGAAACGTATCGAGCTTATGAATCTGGAAAAAATGTCTTTACACAATTGGTCTAGGTAAACCTATTATTGGTCTATTGCAAACCTTGCGAAATGGACATGAATGCTGTTGAAATATCCATGGTGAATGTAGAAATATACAATATATATGGACCCAAAAATATTTTCGGTAACTTCGATATTTTGGTTTATTTCAACATTTCCCTATTCTTTGTCAATGTAATTTTGGGCCACCCTGTACATACTAGATTAGTATTAGTAGGTACCTATGTGTTACTATTTAAGGGGCTGACAACACCCAATTGCGCAAAACTGATGTTAGGTAGGTACTTGCGCAGTTTTTAAAGACAAACTATGAGTTTTAGTAAGGCAAGTAAATTACTTGTTATTATTCATTATATTTCAACGAACATAGCCGTACTCGATACACGATTTAATGAAATCAGCTCGATAGAAAAAAATTGCAAAGATTGGTTTCGAATTCGTCATTAAACGGTTCTATGTCGTTCAATTATTCACTTTGTCTTTAATTAATATTACAATAACAAATATATACATATCTAAAGCACTAACGAAACATTTTGCAGAAATAATGCATCTTTCTATTTTATTTTAATATTTTTCCGTACTTTTCGTACGTAGCCGCCCTCTTTTAGTGACATCGCGCTCTCACTTACTCCCATACGAATAGACAGTGTATGCTAACGTCAACGCCATTGGGTGTTGTCAGCGTCACGAATTCTTTAAAAATTCACTCAAAAAAACTTGTTAATTGACAGTAAACGCGTTCAAGACACTGACAACATGTTTCGCGTTCGGCAACATGTTTCGAGTCATATGGAAATCCATTATCACTCATCAGCCATGAGTGCTCGCGGCGGCCAGAGTCCGATTATTATATTTTAAGAGATTCTAGACCGTTGAATTGAGCATTTTTCAAAGTTTTTCGAGGATTAACAAGGCTACGGACTTCAGCCGCGTACCTAAGCTAAGATCCGGGTTCGATTACTGGTTCAACCACTTTGGGCGTTTTTCCTTGTGACTGTTGAGTGTACTTGATGCCTACCGAGCTACCTCAGATAATTCAAATTGAAGTTCTCTCTATTTTCAGATTACAAAAATGATCCATTATTTTGTTAGTACATGAACGTACAAATAAACAAACAATGATAATGTAAAACAAGCCTTGCATTTTATTTTATTTCATCAAAATATTGTTTAAACAATTTAATTATTATCACGTTAAGAAAGTCAAAAATAAAATAGTGCTAGAATATAAATATTCCGTTGTATGGTTTGTCCACATTGTTCGCAATAGCAATGTTATGTATGTTGATGGCGAGTTTAAACTAATTATTTATTCTGTAGATATACGATACCTACCTTTTATTCAGCGATCCGTGAAAAGGTTCCTAACTTTAGACGCTAAAATTAGAGCCGACGAGAACCTCTAGGTTGCCTAAACTATTTTTCACATCACTAAAAGTTACCCTTTCCTTTTCTAGGGCAGATTTTAATTATATGGCAAAATTTCTTTTGAAAGTTTCGTACATGGAAGAAATATAATTTCCACTGTGGGTGTTTAAACTTGAGTCCTTCTCTTAGCTCATTTAAAAAACAGCAACTAAATGTGACGTTCTAAAAAAAGTACACCACATCATGGCTTACTGTAAAGCTCAAATTTGCTCGTATTTTAGACGGATAACCAATTAGAGTGTATCTCTGCTTAAGTGACCTTTATATTATTATTGAGAATGCCACAAATGTAGGAAATATGTTTTTATATGTATCCCTAATTCCTGCAAAAAGGGCGCCCTGTACCGAGTAAAGGATTGACTATGAAATAATTCAAACAGTCACAAAAGTTTATAATTAAAAAATTCCAATCCCTTATGTACATTCCCAATAAAACTGTCGTTAGCGCGATGTAGAAATTGCCATTCTTGGTACAGCGACATCTCTCGTGACGGTTCTTAATCACCTTACTAAGAAACTTATTCTACGAAATTACAGTTCCGAACAATGTTGATGTAACATCCCCTTTTTAATGAGAATCTCGGATTAAATGCAAGATAAAATTGCAGAATTTAATTCCACTTCTCTAGCGAAAGCAGATTAAATTGGTTTAATGAGAGTTAGTGATATGTTGACGTTGGAAAAAAAAATGTAACTTTTTGTGAAATGTAAAAAATTATGAATTCGGGAAATGTTATCATTTGAAATTAAAGTAGCTGCTGTAAACTACTTTATGAAGTCATGTATAAGTTATATAAATGTACAGTGAGCTGCAAAAGTGCATGGAGAACTTATCAATGAATTCATTCATAATTCCTCCATGCAATTTTGCAGCACACTGTACTAAGATTTAACATCAATCAAAAATTAAAAAAAAAATGTTGGTTGAAAACAAGGCTTGAAAGTTACATCTTAAAACATGGCTCACAACATCTGTAGAACCTTTAAATTACTGCCGAATTACCCAGTTTTCTTTCTCCACGTTCCTATTCAAGAAACAAAATGGTCCCCAATTCATTAATGATCATTCACAAAAGACGTTACGTCGATCTCTTAATTATTTTAACGTCTCAATTTGGTAAATTACTTCCTGGCATTCTTTAAAAGCCCGTTCCCATGAGAAAGGTCTTCACCGACAAAGGTTTTCTTACATTTTAACATCGTTTTTGGTCCCTTTTTAAGCGAAAGCTGAAGTTATTCGCCGCGCACACCGGTGTTACCGTTGGCTTTTTGTACCAATTTGTTACGTTGCTTAGTAATTGTCCACGTTTTAGGTACAACTCTGTAATCTCTGTATTCGCGATGTTTATGACTGGTGCTGCCCTCACTTTGTGGTCTTATGGAGTCAAATTAGTTCCAACGGCAGCCGCTAGTTGTGATAACTAACGTCATTCCTTCCTTCATGAACGTTGCCACTAATTGAATATGTCATAACCTTATACATAGTCAGAGATGAGAGATGACATAGGCTAGGTTAACAAGGCGTTCAAATTTTACCGTAAACTGTATTGGTATATATGTCGCAATTAAGTTCAGTAGTATAATTGTAGCAGTGTAGTGCGGGGGTGCAGTGGAGACGGGGGCGGGGGCTTACCCGCTACCACAAGGCAGTCGTTCGGCATCAGTTGTCGTTCATGTCACGGTTGCGTTTTCGTGCATAATTATTTATTGAATTTTCGAACTATTTTTATAGTTCTAAGTATACCAAAAAAATTCAAAAACACCCTTATGTTGCGACTCTATCCGTCCGTCTGTGTGTTTTGAGAGAATAAGCACATTGAATTGGAAATAATTAACAAATTCTTGCCCTAAACAATTCTTCACTGTGGTTTGTTTACGTTATATACGGAAATAAATAGTACCATGGTTTCAAGCAATGTTGCAAATTACACTATTTGCGTTAAATATCATGTTTATCTTGTCAGATTAAATTAAAACTGCCATCGCACAAATCCCAATGCAGATACAATTCAAAAAATGAATAAATCGGATATTTTGAAAAGAAACGCGAGCACCGGTTCCTAAATTTTTGTCCCGGTTCTTTAGCCACCATTAAATTACCGGGATTTCCCGGGAAATCATGAACCGGGAAATACCAGGAGCATGCCCTAACTGTTACGTTTTAACTAATATAGCTTGGATTCGTTTGTTTAGTAACCACATTGTGTACTATGTTCGGATCGATACAAAATAAACTTTGTTCTAACTTCAGTGACGGTGTTGTTATTCCAAATCGTCCCGCTATACGTATTATAAAACACTGATTTAAACTTTCACGATTTTTACACATATTTAAAATTGCAAACGGGACTTAATACATAGTAATACGCGATTAAGTCCCGTTTGCAATTTTAAATACCGTATCATAATTATATTCCTAGTAAGATGGTTCTGAATCGCTCCCTTATATCCCTAGGGTTATAACTATACCTCCGCCGCACCGCTGCACTCCTGCCTACAATCATTTCACTAAACTGAATCCAGTCATATAACTATATGACTAAACTAGTTTAGTATTATAGTGATATTCCTAGTAAGATAGCAATTAATCGCTTTCGTTTAACTATGTTACGACGTATAATTATATTCCTAGGGTTATAACTATATAACGGCTTTATCTATCTTACTGCGACATATATAAACCTAGTAGCAGCAGAAAACTTTGTATAGCAACTTTCAAAATCGTTCAGATGGCATATTGCGTAAAAATCTCGTATTCCGAGTAAACGGTTTCGAAACATAGTTCGCTGTTAATGCGGTATTTGATGAAATCTCGTGTACAGTATAGCCTGACAAGTTTTTATTTGACCCTCGCCGCGTTGCGGATTTTCAGCTGAACTAATTTCTTTTACTGGCAAGGATTACTATTTGACACCCGTTGTCGAAAGTCATCGAATGTCAGTGATGTAAACATGAAGCAAATATTTTAAATTTTCTAACGGTTTCATCGCAATTTTGTCCAAAATAATATGATTAAAAGTGAAAATTATTATACTAAACGTGATAAATTACTTACAACAAAAAAGGATGAAGGATTCGACAGCATTTCGATACCAATGTTCTGAAATTGGTTATTGACAAGTCCGGGACTGACAGTTTATAGTGCGGTTCTCCTGTATTAATTTGTTGGTTTCGCGTTTAGCCTAATATATTCTTTGTTCTAATTTAAGGTGTCTGTAGCTCTGCCGTGAAAAATATGTATAGGCCGTTCCATAACTGCCACCAGTACAGAACAAGGTCCCACGAAAAAAGAAAATAAACATCGATGACTTCGATTAAGGCACAAGATTCATGGATTTTAGGCTGTGCGGAAAGAAGTAGCGAGTCTTAAAACCTTGCTTTTTAAATTTTGATTCTCTAAAACCATGTTTTAATTTTCTACAAATATTAACGGGTAACCAGTACACGCTGTCCCCAATACGTATGACGTCGGCACATTATTGCCATATGAAAGCGGTTTGTAGCGACACTCTTTCAGGGTCAAATAAAATCTTGTCAGGCTATACAAGAAAATCCGCTCGCCCCATGTGAACCTAGCCTTAGTCTATTTTTTACTATAAACTGGCCAGTGATTGACCTTAGTCGCACCTGATGGAAACGACAAGGCCGAAGTTGTAGCTCACTGGTTCAATAATGGCCTATTCCCTCTTGACTTGAATACACCCAGCCAGATTGTATTCGGCCGGGAATACAGATGAGGGGAACATGTTCCATTCCTTAGCAGTTCGCATTAGGAAATAAGTCTCTACTTAGTGTCTATGTTGACACTTAGTGTTATTCTCAATTTACTCTTTTAAAATATGTTCTGCATTAACTGTTTCCTTTTCTCTAAAGTGATAGTTGACGTTGCAGGTATACACTGGAAGCCAAATTCTCTTTCTTTAGTTCCGTACAAATACTAGGTGCCTAAGGTCTCATTCCAATTACTCAAAAGTATACCTGCACTTATCAAATTAGCATAGTCTGCATGCACTTAGCGCGGGAATAAAAGCACTCTTAATTAGTCTTATACGCCGTCTCATCCCTAGGGGTTTTAAGCTGATTATTGCACTCTGTTGTTACGTTGTTATAGTTTCATTTGCATTGTGGTAGTCAAATGGATAGTAAAAATACTTGTTATTCATATTATTTGTTATCAAAAACATTTATCCTTAGGCTGATTTGGAGAACTTCGTTCTGTGGTAGTTAATACATTTAGAATTATTACTTCTTTATAAATCGACGCAAAGCAATCTGTGCAGAAAGGGACGCATAGGTACATTCCACAGTTCTTCTCTTTCCGAACAGACTTATTGGTGACTGTCAGGTGTGCGGCCTCCTTTCATTCATATTAATTGAATAAGTATTTAACAGTTGTTTCCATTCCACTATTATTCCGTGTTCATAATCAAAGTCCGCTCCATCCCGTTAGCATATATTTTTACTTTATATGACTGCCGTCTTGCTCCGTTTTATGTGTTTCATTGTATTTGTTGATCTATTGAATACAATTAAAATGCGCTTCGGTTCTAAATACAAATCAACATCTAAACCGTCATGCCAGTAATTTGACTTTAATTGCACATTAAAACGCAGTAAACAGAGTCGTTACATCCCCGGTTCGCGGCTCGTTCATTTTAATAAAATTAACACAAATGATTCCGTTCGTCGGGCTCAGATATTCGACAAAAATTTATAAATGATAATGAAAAGTATGACTTTATATGAAATTGTATAAATTAATGCCTTAGCGAAAGTTGTTTTCATGGTATCGGAATCGAGCGATGTAGCGGCATACACACACACACACGCATGATTTAACCAAAATAAAGTGTCTGAAAATAAACTTTCCGATAAAAAACGTAAACAAATAGTATAATGTGTCAGCAATATAATGTTATTAAAATCTTTGGCATCGTTTTTGAGTTGCTTCTAATCTCAAGTGTTTTCTGATGATGGTAAGCCTCAGGACGTTTTCACTTTATCCGATGCGATATCAGATGTAGGAAGGATGTCAGAGACAAATTTCAAAGATGGAGACGGATAATGTGAAAATGCACTCATTCTGAATGATATTTTCATTATTTTACGTCAAAATATGAATTATTCTTCAAAAATATTTTACGAACATATGCGTAGGGAAGTTTTTCAAGTGTCACAGAACTCATCCTAATTGAAAAATGCTATAGTGGATATATTATCGAGAGAAAGTCATGAAATCGAGTGGTCGACATTAAAAACGCGGTCCCCTTAATCGTTAATCGATCCGATACTTTTGAGTGACTGTACATGTAACTCATGCAAAGGACTCCCATTTTATACGGCTCAGAGAGCTTCAACTTTGTATCCCACTGGAACAAATATTTGTCGAACAGGAGTATTTGTCTTGGGCCGCAATGGACCCCAGAACATGGGTCGGAATGTCGGACTTGTGTGGAGAGTTTTGTCAATTTGTGACTGACTTGTTGGCAAGTTTAATACAGACGGCCAAGAAAATCTTTAGGCGAAGGCGTGAAATGCAAATTTTCTATGGGACAAACCTTCGCTGTATAGTTTTCTGTTCCTTGTTTTAGTGACATGATCTGACCATCTATATTCTATTGCGATCAGTCATTAGTTACATACCTAGATATTTTCCATTTAAAGATAAAAACAACGGTTGCTCATTATGTCCGACATAATATATTCGGACAAATTTTGATACGATACATTTTTAGAGATGTCGTATGTGTTTGTGTATCATCACTGGATCTCATATTTTTTTATTTAGTTTTGATTTATGATTTTATTTATAAAAAAAAATTTTTTCTTTAATGCCTTCCTATAGCATGATGTTTTTATAGTAACTTAATGTGAGTTGATAATTGTAATTCAAAATAGCCACTAGTGCACGACGAATAATTGATGAGTGTCGGTCGAGTAAAGAATTGCATAACACTTCTCACTGCGCACTACGACATTACGTCATAACTGAATAATAAACTATTCAACAAACTTAGCATATACTGACTCTATTCTCATTTACACTTTCTTGCTTGAAAACTAAGCAGTGCTAGCAAACTCGCCACCCCATTCACCCTAACGATCTAAAGTTGAATTGATTCTGAACCCGGCCCAAATCATCCCAATTAAAACGGGGCAGGGTTGTCTCCAACGTGGAAACAGCAACTTAACCTGTGAACAAATAAAATAAGCAAGACAAAACACACCCCTGACGTGATGCTGTGTTTGCATTTGCTTGGTGACTTATGCTTAGTAAAGTTCCACCCGGTAGTACCCAATGTTTATTACCTCTGCCTCTGACAAAAAGTTCCTCTTAACAATGTACTGAAATAGTACATTACGATACAAGTGCGTAAAAAAGGAAGTTCGAAATTTCCTTTTCGCACGTGTATCGTACGACGTTTTTCAGTACAGATGAGCCTCCGAAGTTTCGACCTGGCATATAATGAACCCACTCCTCGTACTAGTGCGTAAATAAAACACCATCTGTACTGAAATTATTTCTCTCCTTCTCTCACTCCCTTCGGTCGTATTTTAATTTATCGCCACTCGTTTCGAACTTCCTTTTTTACGCACTTGTATCGTAAAGTACTATATGTTACTGATTTGATACGCCCTCTTAGGATTCATGTTTAACATACTATCTTTACTTCTTTACTGATCCTTACTAATGTTAGCCAATGAACCCCGAAGAATCTTAAGCTTTGTCTTTTGGCAAGTACAGGACGCAAGTAGTTACTGAGCTTATATAAACGTAGCACAAAATGAATAGTTGCCGTTACATAAATCCTCATTAACATAGTTTAGCGTCGCAGATGCCCAAACTCTGGGGACCTGCGGAGCTGATTAATTAGGCTCTCGCCCAAACCCTTTGAATTATTTGGGCCTCTTCTGAAAGGTAGCAAAGCTTCTTAAGATTGTTCCCCGAACGTTGAGATTTTCCTCATAAAGATTTGCCTTCGGTGTATTGTGGGGTAATTAATTACTTGCCTTTGAACATGGGACACGTTGTATATTGAGGTTCTGGTAAGAGTATTACGATATGAAACGGGCATAGACAAAATTTCGAATACATTTTGTAACCTCTATGCCCGGCGAGGGCAAACGGGAATACGTAACGAATAAAGACAATTTTGATATTTTCTTGTTTGATTCTCATTTGCTTATATGTTTCTCGATTACATAAAACTTCCAAACGAATTTAGTTGTGCATTGGCAAACAATTATATTTATCAGGAATATCATATCAGGATTAAGGATACTCATTTCTCGGGTGTTATTTTCTAAGCTAAACAAAATATAAAATAGATCTAGATTTGTTAACAGGGGCGGAGAAATTGGGATTCAGCCTAACAAGTTTTATTCGGATGATCAAATTTCATATCTCTACTTTTTGTATAAGGATTCAGATTGTTATCCATAAGCTCCGTAGTTCATTAGTAGATTCCATAAGCTCCTAAGTCCTTAGACCGCCTCAGTCCTGGCGGGTCCGGTTTCTCGAATCTCAAGTGTTAAAATAGGCTAGTTTCCTACTAGTCAAATCAGCTTCTTTTTAAGAACCGTGAAAACGATTTGCTAATATAGAATTACTATGAAATACTAAGGAAACTACGTACCTCAAAAAGAAAAACGGAACCCTTATAGGATCACTCGTGCGTCTGTCTGTCCGTCTGTCACAGCCAATTTTCTCGGAAACTACTGAACCGATTAACTTAAAATTTGGTACACATATGTAAACCTGTGACCCGAAGACGGATATGTAATTTAAATTAAGAAAATTTTGGGGCCACTTTTGGGGGGTAACGTGAAAATTAAAAATCAAAGTTTCTAGAACTATATTGTGTTACATATCAAATGAAAGAGATTTTTATACCTATTTCAAAAATATTTTTTTAAATAATTTTCAAGGTATTTAAGAAAATAGGCAAAAAATGAACATTCCCCCTTATCTCTGAAACTACCTACTAAGCGTAAAATTAAAATACACGAGATAGTTTTCAATATATAAATTACAGGAATATCTATTAGAAATCTACAGTAAAGCGTAAGTCGGACTTAAAAGAAAAAAACTCAAATTATGAATTTCACTCACTGCCGCTGCAAGGAGTTATCAAATCTCTTGAAATTGTGTGAGCGCGTTTGAATATTACATATAAACTCATTTCTGTTTCGTTTTGTTCAAAATATCGATTATTCGCAAAAATGACTTAAGTTCCTACTAAAAAGGAGGCTAGTGTACGGAACCATTACAACGCGAGTACAAATCGCACTTGTTTCTTCTTATTTTGTGGTGCTTTATTACGTGCACTGTATAAAATATTTTATTTCAAGTATAAGAAACTAGCCTAATAGAAATGCAATGGATATCTAGCCATTATCCGGTGTACCAGAAACATATCCATCCATTACTGATTACCCAACCGGATACCGGGTAGCGATTTGGTGTTTAGTATAAATATCAAAGTAATGTCAGAAATATTTATTAACATTAGCTATTACAACATGGTACCATAATTGACGCCCAACATGGGGCTAACGATTGGTACCCAACGTGGAGCTAAGATTAGTTTTTTTTTATAATAATGTATATTATAAATGAGCTCTTGGCCACAAACTACTTAGCTAAAGGCAAATGCCTGTTCACCCTTGGTTTGAAGGAAATATTGCCACCGGCAAGGCAGTTGGCAGTGATTGGTTCTCACGCATACGTTTGGCACCCAACTTAGGGTTATAACATAAGTAGGGATATAATAAGATTGGATGTTAGAACATGGAGCTAAAATATGATTGGCACGCAACGTGGGGCTAAGCTATAATTGGTACCCAACGTGGGGCTATATTATTATTGGCACCCAACGCGGGCCTAAATTATGATTGGCACCCAACGTGGGGCTATAATATAATTGACGTCCAACGTTGGGCTGTATTATGATTGGCACCCAACGTTGGGCTATGCTATAATTGGCACCCAACGTGGTGTTATAGTATAATTGGCACCCAACGTGGAGCTATAATTATGATTGGCACCCAATATGTGGCTATGACATGATTGACACCCAACGTAAGGCTAAACATTTGTACCCAACCAACCAACTTACTTACATAATAGTAAATTATCAGTAGATGGACGCTCGGTGACAACGGACGGTGAACTAACGGTATTCTATGCTCAATTAGCTAACGAAACTGCGATAAGGCACTCGCGCCGGCGGCTTGTTCGGTTTCTAGTATTATATGCTCAGAGTGCGTGACGGTATCTCGCCTACGAGACAGAGTAGCTCTCCACTCTGAATGATATAGTTAGAAAAGGACAAGTAGTTTAATGTCACGGGCGAGATACTGTCGCGTCCTTCATTAGCTTGTCCTGCAGAAGCCAGTAATAAAAGAATAACACAAACTGGATGGATAAAAAATGGATATTGCATGCAATTTCGAAATAGCTGTAAATAACGTAGTTTTTGATACTAGTTCGTTAGTATTATTGCATCAACGCCTTTGTAGTGCAAAATAAAGAGGAAGCTCAAATTGGCACATAAACTCGTATGTGGGAATGTAAAAACTCCACTTCATTATTGCCCGTGGATCTAACTAGCTCACTACGAGCGGTGCCAGATCCACGGCTTTTGTACATTTGCAAAGTGGCTGAAGTTAAGGGTGTTACAATGTTATCTATTCATATGCAGAATGTAGTTTTTATAACCAGTAATATTTTTAGCACTAATCAATAATAATGTAATACATCTTACTTGTTATTACTCTTAAATACACTCTAAATTGTAAAAGCGGTGGTGGTGCTATAATGTTCGACTTTCAATCCGGGGTTCGCGGGTTTAAACCCTGGCTGGACCAATATGTTTTTCGGAACTTAAGTACCTACGAAATGTAATTTGACATTTACCACTAGCATTGGGTTGTGCCCTCTCACGTGTGAGAGTAGGTCTGTGTATAACAGTAGTGTGGGACGTATAATCATTTATTTATTAAAGGTCATCATCATCATTCTCTTGCCCTTATTCCAGTCACTTGGGGTCGGCGCAGCATGTCTTTCTCTTCCATACATTTTCCATACATACATACAAATTAAATGAATAGGTAATATTGACAATAATGATAGCACAGATGCCCTTTATCGGGTCTTTCATTGTAGGTATCTACTATATTTCAGATAATAGATAATATACCTAAAGATAAGTAGACAAAGTAACTATTTAACGCTGTATTTAACGCTGGTACTAAATATTCTTCAGACATTACATTGTTGTGTGTATTAAGCACTTAATTGCGAAAAGTTAATCTCATTCTGTGTTAATTATTTTTCTAAATGAAGTCTTTAGAAAAATAAATTTTATTAACAATTGAAATTAAATTAGTTCGCATAATTTTGATGTAGCTACACGATTACTAGCTACAATGAATTTAACATTTCTCTTTATGAGTAAAATTTAAAAGGCGTTATTTTGCCTTAAAATACAGGAAAAGCCATTTAATAAAACCAGCTCACGTTTTAAAATGGAATTAAAAATATAATGGTGTTACTATCTACGTATTCCGGTCAAGTGTGTACCTCCACATCTTTTCTTCAGTACTTATATGACAAAGTGTCAACTATTTCACGGCATTAAGCAAATTAGGGCCTTGTCTTCCCAAGGTTTGTCCACACCCGGTTCCCTAGGAGAGAGTAATGGGGCTAATTTATACTTATTAACGGCCGGATATTAATTGCAAGATTATTTGGAAGCTGAGATTTATTAAGGAAAAGCCGTTACTCTTGAAATATGTTTAGGCCAATAATATGTACTAATAGCAGAAACTTACTAGACATATAAAAGTCTTGAAAAAAGTGAAAAGTACCTAATGCAATATTCTTAATATTTTCTGGTAGGTAAGTAGGTCATTGTCCCGACTAGGGTTTGCAAGATCCGCCGATTTTTCGGATCCGGATATTTCGGATCTTAAGATTTGCCGGATCCGGATATCCGGATATTTCGGATAAAACGGATCCGTGTTGAAAAGGTCACTTTTTATAAGGGTTTCGTCAAATCAAAGCTGCTGTTACCGAAATAAAATAATTTAAACTCACAAAACGACATAAATATAGTCTATTATTGCTTCATTCACTTTTTAGACGAACTTTTAACATACAATTGTGTCGTTTAACTTCAAACTCGCGTAAATCGATTCGGTTTTAAGGATGATTATACAAAAAAAGCAGAATGGATTTACTCGAGTTTGAAGTTAAGCGACACAATTAATATCACTCCCATTGTACAGTACAGCATATAACATTAAACAGTAGGCCAATATTTTTGTTTAACATACATAAGCTAATGCAGGGTAATTTAGTGTTGTTCACTAATACTTCCGTTTTACTGAGGCGTCGATCCGTAACCACAGCCAATAAATACATCCATGCGAAATTGCAGATATAGGAAAAAAGGTAAAATAATATAATTTTATTGCATTACACGTATTAGATCTGTAAAATATGTTACACATATTTAGTTATCATGTACCATTTTCAATTGTTTTTCTGAGCTTATGTGCAAAATGTCATTTGATATTTGCCAGTCGCTTTTCAGTGAAGCTCTAAGGCTGGCAGCGCACCTCCAATCCTTCTGGTGTTTTGGGTGTCCATAAGCGGGAGCGATCGCTTACCATCAGGCGACCTGTCTGCTAGTTTGCCTCCCATCTTATTAAATACAAAAAAAATTGGATCTTAAAATAATTACGTATTTAATTATATTAATTACTTCCATGATCTCTAATTCATCATTAAGCTTAACACTTTCGCTACCAAGAACCCGACTGTCGGGTACACCGCTCGTAGAAGCGTAGCCGATTACATGGGTTTCCCCGTATGTAGCGAAAATGTCGTAGCGCCGCGTAGAGCCCGGTTTCGAAAGTGTTAAACATCCATGGCAATCGTTTCTGCTTTATAGAAAATTAATAACTTATCGTTATTCCTGCGGGATGCATCCAGTTAGAAACGAAAGCAGTTTTAAAAACAATGATTTACTGTTCATTTTATTTAGTTTGTTAACATATAGTTTTATGGATTCATCGCATGGCGTAATGTACCAAACCTAACCTAGCTTAATATTCTGGAGTATTTGAATCAAATAAATGTGAATAAACATTTTAGGCGACAAAATACAGGAAATAATTCATCAATTTCATACGAAAATTCTTTCTGGCGTGGATAGATACCCATATTTAACGGATCCGTATTATCCGTTTTATCCGGATCCTATGAGACCTCGGATCCGGATCTCAAATTCAACGGATATCCGGATAATACGGATATCCGGATATCCGGATCTCAAACCCTAGTCCCGACAGTCGTTTCAGCGCACGGTCTCATAGCGAAGAGTCTCGACCAACATCTCGAGAGATTCTCGCTAGGTGGTTGGATCAAGGATCAGATGGAGAAGGCAGTGATCTAGCACACAGCGCGGATAGTCCGGCGGTTTCTTACTCTGCAGCCCTAACTAACCACTGGTAGCTTGGGCCTTGCTCCGCTGCTGGGGCTGCGTATGTTTACTTATTCTGTACCTCTAGTATTATATTGGTCCTTACGCGAGCTAATGACGAACTAGATGGAGATAAAAACTTTATAGAGGTAAATCTATTTGAATACTCGCGAATCCTACAATGAAAACTTTGTGTCATTAGTAGTAGTTAGTAATTAGTAGTTTTAATAGTTACATAAATGTGGCGTAACTAGTCCAGTTTTAATAAGGATTTAAGACGAAAGAAGATAACTACGTAAAACCGATTTTTACACAAAGGAAGGCCTCGTTTTCCTCCCACGATACAGGACCTTTGTTAAAAATATTTTGTAAACATGTTGATGTATCCTCCTACTAGGTTTGATTTCTTAAAATTTCCAATTATCGTAATAAATAAAGGTGTTAAAAAAACTTTCTATCGTCAGGTTTTCGCTCCCTATTTTCGCAATTATCGACGAATTAATCAACAATATTATTAAATTAAATGGAATTGGGAAATAAAACTAAAACATTATATCGCGTCTAATGACAAAAAATAAATTGATTCATCACTTACGGTACCTATATTAAATACAGCCCTTTAGATGAGAAGATGTAAGTAATAACTATATTTTATTTCTATACCTACCTTATAATTACAATTTATTATTATGTCATAATTATAATTAAATCTGTTATAATTCTATCACAATTATGTTTATTTCATGAGTACTCAAAGAAAAAAATATAAATGAAGAAGTACACAGACACTTATTGCCCAGAGAGGAAAAGTGGATTATGTTTATATGAAAAACACTGTTTTTGATTGTTTGTCTCAAGGGACCAAGCGTCTAAAGGAAAATTTTAAGTCGAAAACGATTTAGTTTCAGCCGGATGACAAAGAATGAGTAAACGTTTAAGAAAGCGATTGCCGGACCACGCAGCCAAGGAGATTAAATTGTCTCCGAGACCTGTCTTAGGGTTGCCAGATGACAAGATAACGAAATAATGAGTAATTTAATTAATTAAATAATATTCAAATGGCACGAAATATAGTTTGCCCGTGTGATGACGGGTTAAGAAATGCACCACCCCTTTTCTTGACGACCGGTCTGGCGCAGTCTGTAGTGACCCTGCCTGCTGCGCCGCGGTCCCGGGTTCGAATCCCGGTAAGGGCATTTATTTGTGTGATGAGCACAGATATTTGTTCCCGAGTCATGGATGTTTTCTATGTATATAAGTATTTATATATTATATATTCGTTTCTGAGTACCCACAACACAAGCCTTCTTGAGCTTACCGTGGGCCTCAGTCAATCTGTGTAAGAATGTCCTATAATATTTTTTTTCTTCCAGCTTTTCTTTCTTCGGAGCGGATCTGCACGATCTCCAAGCATACAACTGGCGTGACGTCGCTAAGGATCGAGATAATTGGCGTACACTCGTGTCGGAGGCCAAGACTCAGTTTGGGTCGCTGCGCCAATAAGTAAGTAAGTAAGTTTTCTTCCAGTTGGTGTTGTAGAAGTCGACTGTGGGATATATAGGTTAAATTGTGGCTTAAGCGAGAGGCTATAGCCACCTGTCACTGGATTATCACAATTTCGTCTTCTTTCAACCCCGCTTCTTTCAAGCCAAAAAGGCTGAGTGGTACTGAAACACGAGTAGTTCATGTGCTCTGCAACCCCTTTATAGGATACATGCGTGATTGTATGTCCGTATGTATTTAGTTTGATGTTTTGGTAAGGTATAGTATTTTCGTTGTGTGGTTGTGGTGAAAGAAATAGTCTTTCACTCGGTGGCAAAATTTGTTTAACCTTCGTTCTTCGCAACGCTCAATATTGTACTTTTTAGACAACTCGCTACGCTCGCGGATCAATATTGGAATCTTTCGCTTGCTCGGGTATCAATAATGGAACGTGCAATTAAAAAAAAACTTTGCCCCCTTGTAAAACAAATAATAACTAGAGGTATATTACTTACAGCATTCAAATAATCTTTGTTGCAATTTCATACAAATCGCTTTGTAAACTGATGACCCTATAAAAGGCTTGTCTCAGTCCACTTTAAACTTATAAGAAACTTCGGTACGATTATCTTGTTATCTTTGTAGTTTATTTCTAAGACAACTTCCTTTGTATGGTTTAAAGTCGTCACAAACTGGGAAAAAAGAAAGTATTAAGTTAGGTACAATCTTGGGTGTGTATATTTCTAAATTTTTTTAAAGTGCTTATTTTTAGAATCAAACATATAATTGTGAACCTATAGTCAAAATTATGTTTCATCACTATTCTTGCACATATAGTGCAAGAACGGCCTGTTATATCGTTTATCTTGCCTGCCGGAATACTTTTCTCAAGTCTGGTTTTGAAAAGTCATATCTCATTCAACAGTGACATTTTATTTTCTTCATAATCAAAGTGTTCTTATTATTGTAGGTAATGAAAGTGCTATTTTACATCTTGTTTATTTTACTCTGTACAATAAATGGATGGTGATAAGCAATAATGTGTCAACCCACACGCCAACCATTTTGAGAAAATGGCGTCTAAAGATTTTTTCTCATTTTTTTGTGTTTCTCTTAAAAAAAATTGTTTTTTATATAGATTGTTGTGTTTTTCAGCTATAATACGTTCAGTAGTAGTGATTATTGTAGCTTAATTTCAAAACAAACTTCAATTTGACGAAATAATGCCCTTTTCTTTTATTGCGAATTGTTCGACGACGTCAAACTTTTTCAAGACTGTGTTATGATACTTAACCCACTTTTGCTAATTGTTTAAAAATATCTATGAGTCTTAAATAAACATGTTAAAGCACATAAATTGTTATTGTAAAATACTCTACTTATGCATATTTTTAACTTTATAAGTGTTAAGTAACATATCAGTCATGGTCACTTATGTTATTAGGTATAAATAATAAAATAATAATAAATATTATAGGACATTCTTACACAGATTGACTGAGACCCACGGTAAGCTCAAGAAGGCTTGTGTTGTGGGTACTTAGGCAACGATATATATAATATATAAATACTTATATACATAGAAAACATCCATGACTCAGGAACAAATATCTGTGCTCATCACACAAATAAATGCCCTTACCGAGATTCGAACCCGGGACCGCAGCGTAGCAGGCAGGGTCACTACCGACTGCGCCAGACCGGTCGTCATGTAGAAATCAATACATTATTTATTAATCAAACCTTTTAATGATTTTTCTACTCCCGAATTGTTATTCGTCATTTACAGGATTGTGCGTATCGAAAAAACTGAAAACGCATTGTTTGGTTCTGTAATCATGGCAATGCATTGCATTAACGATGCTGCGTGCGTGCGCGGGAAGGCTTTGGGCAGCTGAGCTGACAGTGCAAACCTTTGCAATACAGGAAACAGTGTGAATTTCGCGAGAATTATTTAAAAAAACTATTAAAAACTAAGTGCATGGTCGTTGTAAAAGTATTGTATGCAATGGTGTTTAACTGACTCCAAAATACTCGTGGAAAGTACGCCACTCATATTTCTTAACCTCCTTTAAAAGCCTGTTGAATAAAATACTATAAATTAACTATTAGAGTAATGATCATTTCTAGACACATATTTAAATTATCTGTGCTTTTTCAACAAAAAATCGTTACAAAAACCAAATAATCATCTTTAAAAAAAAACAAACTACTTATCTAAAATATACAACAAAATATTTTTTTACGCTAAGAAATAGACTAAGTCATTTAAATTATGAATAACTCATGACTTGTACAAGAACAAAACATAAAATATCTTTAACAAAATAATAAACTACCATTCAGTAAGTATTCAAAAATCAAACAATATTTTTATGCATACATTAACACGTCTTAATGTAATTAGTAATTATAAAAAAATAGTAGCTTATATTAGATTTTTATATAAACACGTACTTGTAAAAAATTTTTGCAAATTATAATAACGAATATGTATATTCATGACTTAAAATGTTCAATTTCGTACTGAATTTACCATTCATGTGCAAAAATATACTAATGGACTAAGTCATAACTTATTCAAACATAAATTAATATGAACAGTTATATTTTACAATATAGTGTCATGGTACTTACACCAAAAACGAACAATTTATGAACCGAATATAATTTAACAATAATGACTTATGTTTTATAACACGGGTCGTAGCATAAAACAACGAATAAAATATCATTTTGCAATAATCATTCAAGTCTCATAGTGGGTAACTATGTCATTTTTTGCGTTTTGCAAGAATGAGTCAAGTGTAAAAAAATCGTTGAGTCAACCCTCATCATAACACATTATTGTAATTTAAATATGTCTTCTGCCAATTTGACACATTATTGCTTATCACCATCCAAATAATAAGTAACGGAGCGGCGTGCTCCGCCAACTTCCGCCTGACATAGTGACATCAAAGAAAAAAAGTGGAAGCTACAGGGGCCGGGAAATTCACCATTATTAACTACAAAGAGAGACGAAAATATAATAAAGACAGCAATGCAATGCACAAATAGAGGCATGACTTTCACTAAGGCCAAATTGGTCATCAAAAACGCATGTGAGCTGCAAAAGTGCATGATGGTTGACGAAGTTATCAATAAATTAATTAATAATTTCTCCATGAAATTTTGCGGCTACATAATTAAATCATTATACTATTAATACTCATATCCACTTAATAGTATTATGTTATGTTATGGAAAATCTATATTTAGTATCACTGTTATCGCAAAATTCAATCAAAAAATCATTGTATACAATAAATATCAAATTATAAGTGATAGCCAAAATAACCAAACTTATCGAAAGACCTCCTTATTTTATATCGAGTAACAAAAGTGTTTTGTTATTTTATTTTCCTAGTTTGGCGGTCATTATCTACTGTGCGGTGTACCTGAACTGAATGTATCGTGTAAAGTACAGTTTTTACAGTGTTTATTATTTACTTGTCAATGACACAGGCAAAAAGCCTGCAAGTTTGTTTTATGCGCTAAAGGACTAGCGTAATTTATTAGGAATCGGGCCGGTCGGTACGATCACTCTGCAAAGTGATGTTATTCAGAAACTATTATTTTACTCAATATAATACTGATTCAGTGCACCAATTGCCTTACACAAATATGCCGTTGAGGATCTAGTATCTGCAAGTAAAATTATTTTTGAAACAAATACTTACCGCTTCCGCTAATTCGAGAATATATAACTTTAAGATGCCCTGGTTGCGACCCTAAAAGGTCAAACAAATTCTGAACACTACGAGCTCAGAGTACCCATAAGGCTTTCAACCACATATCTCGAAAGTGTTCAATTCTTCACAAACGTAGTTACCTTTTGTTTTAAGAAGTCTTGAGACAGCCTCAAAAAGCTTATGTTCACTGGAACTGGAACAAATGAGAGGAAGGGGCGCAGTACAATGTGATGGACCAGGTTAGCAAATCTCTGGTCAATGTATGAGGTCATGACTCTCAGCTTCGAAGTAAGCGAAATCGTGATATTGCTGTGACAGGTCGCTCGGTCATCGCCCAGACCACAATTGATATCACATCAAGGACAAACCACGCTAGGCTTAATTTTACGGTATAATTTCGATACACTAAACAACGTTCGACAATGAGGCCCCTGGCCGCGATAAATCGCAGCGGGTCTGCAGTGCGGCTCGTGCAGCGCGGACGGCTTAATAAATAACCGATGAGCGACTCGGGTCGGACCCGACGCCAGGTGTTAAGGCCACTGACGCTTTTGAAGCTCTTCAGCATCAATACCTGATATATTATTTTGCAATTATACACGTTAAACTTCCGTGAGACATATTCAAATAATTAATTGAAATACATGTTGCAGCAATAGCGATATAATAACGTGAGTACAACCGTATTTCAATTAATTATATTATTTTGCATTTAATGTTCAAGCGGACATGGAAGAGAACAATCTCACATCTGAGGATGCCGAAGACCGGGCAAAGTGGAGAAGACTAAACAGGAAAGCGAACCCTGGAGCTAAGCCGGGGAAACGCTAGGTTGAAGAAGAAGAAGCAAGATGTTGCTGGGAAGGTAGTGTGGCGACAGTTGCAGCTCCACATAAGTAACTAGCAGACATTTGCTTAATATCGGGACAGGTGGCGTGCTCCAGTTTCGGAGGCCAAGATTGAATCAAATGAGAGATGCCGTTTCGTATTCGTTTCCACAAATTGATGACATGATTCAGGGATTTTTATCATAGAACAAGGATAGTAAATTGACAGAGGGAGTTGACAGTGTCGGTGTTTTGATTACATACAAACTTTAGATAATGTACATAAATTGTTTTTGTCGGTTTTGTTACCAGAAATTTTGCTAGTAGCATTTTATTTAATGGCTTTACTACCTTATTTTATGGGGTGTAGTTTCATGGTGAATTAAAACTTTTAGATAATTGTAGTAAATTTTGTTCAGGCATGCCACCTGTAGAACAGTTAATTGGTATAAAAATATAAAAGGCCATGCCAGATAAGCTAAGTGAATCTGCCCCCAGCGAGTTTTGGCTTGATTTTTTTTTATTGATTCGTCTTTATGTTAGTATCAAATATGCCAAATTTCAGCTCCCAAAACTTTATAGTTTAGTAATTTTAAAAAAAAAAAATACGAAATTTGAACTTTCTTCGATATTTTTTTTTGGGCAGGCGATTTTGACGCGTATATTGTGCATGTAGGTAGGAAAATAATATGATATTAATTTTGTGTTATATTGCCATACAAAAACTTAAAAAAAAAAACTAAAAATATTTTTTAATTTTTTTTTAAATATTATCATACAAGCGACACCTCCAGATTTTTCATCAAAGTAAGCCTCTTTAATAAGCTACCAAATGAATATAAATACTTAATTTTATCTGTGGTAGAACAAGGTGTTTTTTTTAATTGAATACATCACAATACATTTTACTCCCATACACGCTTGTTAAAACGAATCGCTGACAAACTCCAGAGAAACGTGCATATATGAATATGTTTTATTATAAAAAAAGTTACAAATTGCGAAAAAATTTTCTTATACAATTTGTATGGAAAAAAAATTTTTTTTACATAGTGTTTTTCTGATGCCAATCGATTCCATTCCAATATTCAGTATCAATAGTTTCTTAGGGCTCAACTTCCGGTACTGTACTAAAAACCACATTTCCCCCATAGTGTATGATATTATGTAGATATCTACAAAAATTTAACTATTTTTACAAACAGTTTTTTTGATGCCAATCGATCCCATTCTTATCCAGTATCAATACTTGCTTTGCACTAAAAACCCACAAATCAATGTTTCCATACATCTTGTTATGGGGTAAATGTGGAAAAAGTTTTCTTCAATTTGTGGTTCTTTAGTACATTACCGCAAGTTGAGCTCAAAGAAACTTTCGATACTGAATAGGAATGGAATCGATTGGCATCAGAAAAACACCATGTGTAAAAAACAATTTTTTCATACAAATTGTATAAGAAAAGTTTTTCGCAATTTGTGACTTAAAAAAAAAAACATATTCATCTATATATTCTTTTTTATTTTTATTAGTGGCCAGTGTTTATGACGAACGTGCACGTTTCTCTGGAGTTTGTCAGCGATTCGTTTTAACGAGCGTGTATGGGAGTAAAATGTATTGTGATGTATTAAATTAAAAAAAAAACACCTTGTTCTACTACAGATAAAATTAAGTATTTATATTCATTTGGTAGCTTATTAAAGAGGCTTACTTTGATGAAAAATCTGGAGGTGTCGCTTGCATGATAGTACTTAAAAAAAATTGTATCTTTTTAAGTTTTTGTATGGCAATATAACACAAAATTAATATCATATTATTTTCCTACCTACATGCACAATATACGCGTCAAAATCGCCTGCCCAAAAAAATATCGAAGAAAGTTCAAATTTCGTATTTTTTTTTTAATTACTAAACTATAAAGTTTTGGGAGCTGAAATTTGGCATACTCGATACTAATACAAAGACGAATCAATAAAAAAAAAATCAAGCCAAAACTCGCTGGGGACAGATTCACTTAGCTTATCCTGGCATGGCCTTTGTAACGAAGCTCGATTGGAGACGATATGGAATGGGTCAGAGGGGGGAGTGGCTGGTTCCATACTATGTTGTGTTTCTGACTATTTGTAAGCAACTAAGGCAAATTTGTATAGTTTAGTGACTAGAATCAATTACTGAAATAACCGTTTTTCCTGCTCCAGGCCATATCTTCCAAAACTCTCACATTCGATGTGTGAATGCAAGTATAATTTATTCACGTGGCGGTATCTCGGTGGGAATTTACTGCAAGGACCGCTTTTAAATTTTCAAGAATAGCCTCTGAACAAAGGACCGGCTTTATCGGACGGTGAAGAGTAAAATGTGTCCAGTGCACTGTTTATAGCGTCACCGCAGCACCTGAAGGCCTTTGTGCAGTAATGGAACCGGCCTTTAAGAGGCCATGATGGGTTAACTGCTACTATACGTATTTAGAAGTAACTACCGTAGAATGGACCTCTTTACTCACTTTAAGAGTTTAAATTGACTGTATTAAAATTTAATTTCCATCAAGATGCTTTAAGACATTTAGATTTATACAAGGAGGTACTGGCGCCTTAGATAGTCCGGTACTTAATTAAGTTTTTCCACTTTCAATATTTTATACTTTAGTAAGTGTGAAATAGCTTAACTCCATGTTTGTTAGTCCCATAAACCAAAACTGAAAGTTTATGTAACAAATAAGAAAATCAATAAATAACGACGGGCCATGTTAGGCGCCGCGCACGAGAACTTGTGAATAAAAGTACGTATGAAAATAAAATAAAATCTTAATGTTCACTTAATATCAAGTAACACTTTGAAGCCAAATGAGTACCTACTTGTGTAGTTATTTGTCAACCGCTCGAGTATTAATTTCGATTGGAGCTTCATACCTTCAAGAAAAGAGCGCACTCCCATCTTAAAGGCTGGTAACAGTGGAAACGTATTTCCAACTCCTCTGGTGATTGAGGTGTATGATAAAATACGTAGCCGTAATCACTTAACTACACTCGGGTGATCGGTATGCGCCACTGCTTTTATTCTCATATAAAACAACAAAGTGCAATGATACTGACTTCGTATGTAAACGGATTACATCACGGATTGCATTGTAATATGCGAATAGTTGAATATTCTAATTAACACAAGTCAAATTATATTCTATTGAAAATATTTCAACTTGTGCTATTTTTTTCTTTCATATGTGTTATCTATTTCGGTTTTAATTTAGTTGAATATTTTTCTTTTTCATCGGCCTGCAGTGCTGCTATCCACGAACGCTTGAAATGCCGGGATGTTTGAATTAGATTCGTATATAATCCGCGTCCATGTTAGCGACCGTCATATTAAAAATCCGTACGCTAGAGTTTTACTAGTGAACAAAAAACCTATTATTCATAAAACTAGCCCCAATGAAGGCTATGAAGTATTCCAATATCTGCCACTACATAGATACTAGCAGATATCTATCTACTATCGGTGCTCCAATTTGCCGGCAATATTTTTAACGGCCCCAAACGATCTAAACAGCGAGCCGCTGCAGCGTTGCAATTTTAATCACTCGTGCAAGAAATGCTTGAGAAGCTATGGTATTTTAAGGTGGTTTAAATTTCTTTATGAAGTCAGACCTTTGCTACATTATTGTTTACGCTTAACTCATAGAAAAACTAATACTTGATATTACATATATATTATGAAGTAATTTTCACAGATGAAAGTGAAAAAAACCGGCCAAGAGCGTGTCGGGCCACGCTCAGTGTAGGGTTCCGTAGTTTTCCGTATTTTTCTCAAAAACTACTAAAGCTATCAAGTTCAAAATAATTTTCCTAGAAAGTCTTTATAAAGTTCTATTTTTGTGATTTTTTTCATATTTTTTAAACATATGGTTCAAAAGTTAGAGGGGGGGGACGCACTTTTTTTTCCTTTAGGAGCGATTATTTCCGAAAATATTAATATTATCAGAAAACGATCTTCCATTTTTTATTTTTGCACTTTGTTGGCGTGATTGATATACATATTGGTACCAAATTTCAGCTTTCTAGTGCTAACGGTTACTGAGATTATCCGCGGACGGACGGACGGACGGACGGACGGACGGACAGACAGACATGGCGAAACTATAAGGGTTCCTAGTTGACTACGGAACCCTAAAAAATTAAGGTAAATATAATCCTTTGCAGGTGTCACTGCTTTGTTTCTTATTAGCGTAAGGTGGTAAAAAAATTGGCTTTAGATTTGGTGCTGATTTGGCATTAGACTTATATTGACCGGGACCGGGATATAGACATTGATTACGTTTTTGGTTTTTGCTGAGCTCCCGATATTGCGGCGCAGTTACATGCATCATGATCACAGTTTTTTTGCAGAAAACTAAAGAAGGCGGATGGACACGATTTATATCCCGGTCGATATAAGTTTTATGAAAATAACCGTGAATCATTTAAACCTCAGATTTGTCATGTCCAAAAATCTAAACAATTCCCTTTGATACTTACTAAGACCTATGGATAGGACACCCTACTTTATCTATGTTAGCCTGATCTGTCAATTGCAACTTTAGAAAATGCGCCACGGTATAAGCTAGATCAGAAAAGCTGGATCAGCTGCACCGTGCGCTATTAACCTCGCCGAGCCATAAATAAGTCCACAAGCGACCGCGACTCTGTAAATCTTGGGAAACGGCGGAGTAAATGTACCTTCTACGGTATTGGTTATTTCAAGTTTTATTTTGAAGGAGTAACAACTCATGGGTTTCATCTAGTGTTGATACATCAGTTTAACACTCGCAGAATGAATGAAAGGGGTTTGATCAAGTGACGCAGGGTGTTAAAATTGGTCATCCATTTTGTTATTTATCTAGTTAAAATCAGTGATTTGATCAAATCCAGGACTTGGTTTAGTAAAATGACGAAAAAAGTAAATAACTTACTGTACCCCGCGTACACGATGGTGTTTAAGTTAGTATCAAACTTATGATGGCCGTACCTCACAGTTTCTAACTAATGATAAAAAGTTCTCTAATAAAGCCCCACATTGGGCGCCAATATTACATTATTTCGGGATCTACATTTTAATATCAAATTTAAACTTTTGAGGGTAACAAAATTTTTTATTTCTGTAAAGGTCCATCCTTCCAGGCAGTAGTAGGTATAATGATACTTAACCCTTTGTTTGCCAATATTTAAAAAAAAAAGTCATAGGTTCGAGTCTCAGTTTCGCCAGATAGAGCAAAAAATGCTCAGAGGAAATAGATTATACTCGTATCGAACGAACGCTAAATATGGATCAAAACGTCGGGGTGTGTTGAATGTTGTTTATACGCTATATAAATAAATAGTCCGTTACCATAGTTTTATTTTATGATTAGCTATCACGATAACGGAAGACAATATTATGTATGCAAAAAGAGGGTACCTACACAATTATGTATCTTTAAAGCTGGACTCGGCTTAAGGCCATTACCTGGAAAGCTAGAACATTAAAGAAAGTTGTAATGTACTGAAACATAGTTGCGCGATACAAAAGCGCTTGTTCAAACTTATCTGGTTACCGAACTTTTCTCAGTGTTTGTAGACGGTCACGAATCATGGCTGGTCACACGATGGAGCATTTAGCGCAGGTTTTTAAGGTAGAATAAATCTTATGCTATTCTTAAGGTTCTCTGACGTTTAGGTATTCATGGTTCATGGTATGGATGTAGATAGCTTCTGTTTATGAGCCTAGCGACGTGTCAAATGTTACAAAAAAACACGCTGTATATTTAACTAAATAGTACTTAACTGGGAATAAAAATAATTTATTTAGTTAAAATGATTAATAAAAAAACTATTTAGATTAACCACGAGACGAGCCTTAACCATAAACAACAGTTTGAATGGTAACTATGCCCGTGAGATTAAAAATTAAGTATGAATAAGTGCTTTAATTGTTAGATGTGCTTTATGAGACCGCTGTAATGTAAAAGTACCAGTGTACCAGTAGATGACACTTTCAATCTTAAGACAATATTAATTGCAGAGCACTGGTACTTTGACCTTACCATACACTTAAGTAGGTAGCTAATACACGGCTGCACCGCACCGTGACCTTGATACTTTACAAGTATGTGAGTGCGAAAAAAATAAGTCTTTCTCGCTTATAGTATGTAGATGACCTTGGTGCAGTGCGGTCGTGTGTTAGCTACTTTATTTCCCATGGAGCACGGTTCGCGAGATCTAGTATCAACCACGCTTGTAATCTAGTAGAGCCTTAAACAGAGTTCGACAGTGCCGGTATAAAATCAATGCAGCCTTAACAAGTTCGTGCTAGTTAAAACGTCGGAAGTTCGCGTGCACTCTTTGATCGCAGGTGCAGGGTTTGCATGTATTTAAAGAAAGGCGTAGACGGCTTTCGTGAGGCTTTTCGTATATTATCAGCAGACATCGTAGCTTTCCCAGGTTTAGTGCAGCATTCGACGTCGCGTTATAGGAATATATGTCCGATGCCAGATGGAATACTTAATTATTATTAATAACAGTAAAATGAGCTTTAATTGACGAACACACGTATCCTTTCTTTCTACCATGCTGCTCCGAAATTGCTGGAAAATTACGATATCTGATTATAAGACAAGGGTGATTTCTATCGTTGCTGAACGTTCTTACAAAAACTGTCTTTCCCATCTAAGCAAGCTTTGCATAGCTGCAAAAAAAAGGAAAATAAACTTCTATGCAGTTGGATTCATATATAGAAGTTTTATTGTACCCCCTTTTTTCTCAGCAACTTACTGAGAATAAGTAATACTGGAGGGTTACCTTCGCGCGTAGTCATATATTTTTGGTCAGGCTTTACATACACAAATCAAGAACAAAAATTCGTTAAAATGCGAATAAATGTCCTACTAGGATTCGAACCCGCAAAGATTCCCATCGAAACTGGTTAGGTTAGGAGGGGTTAAATTTTCCCGCGACACCAAGCGGTTTATTAAAGAACCCGTGAATAATTTATTTTAATTAACCACCAACGACGGTGCCATTTTTCGCTTCCATCTAATAACGCGGCTTCTTGATGGTGCTTCTTAAATCGAGACGTTTATTCAAAAAGTTTGAAATCGAATTAAATTCGCCCCTTTAACTAAACTCAATTTTCTTTCACGACTTCATTAGGCGGGATTGTATTAGATCACTTGCGAACTGGGTGGAATATGTTATACCGATGCAGATACGAGTATAAATGATGTTCCACATGGTAATACAACATTCACAACATTATACACTATCTCTGCAGCTGGATCTACTTATCTCTTTTGATTAACCTACCTCGCTCTTCAACAGGGTCGTATCGCCGCTCAAAATAAAGTATTGATTTATTAGAACTTGTACATTTTGCCGACAATGCCAAAATTATCGATGAGAATAAATAGTTGAGTTCTAGACTCAACTAATAGGCTGTACAGTACAAATGGAAGTGGCGACTTACCCACCACCTATACCACTTAGCTGGAAGTGGTGCGATAGGCAGTAAATTAATGTAAACTAGCTTTTGCCCGCGGCTTCGGTCGCGTTAGAAAGAGACAAAAAGTAGCCTATGTCACTCTCCGTCCCTTCAACTATCTCCACTTTAAAAATAACGTCAATTTGTCGCTCCGTTTTGCCACGAAAGGCGGACAAACAAACAGACACACACACTTTCTCATTTATAATATTGGTATGGATTATAATACTAAGAGGCTCTTAGTTATCCATTTATGTTGCAGAGCTGCTCTTAACACTTTCGCTACCAAGAACCCGACTGTCGGGTACACCGCTCGTAGAAGCGTAGCCGATTACATGGGTTTCCCCGTATGTAGCGAAAATGTCGTAGCGCCGCGTAGAGCCCGGTTTCGAAAGTGTTAAGTGACCATTAGTCTTAGTAAACACAACATGCAGAGTCTGCGTGAGGTGATCAATAGGCTGGCTATCGGTGTGCTGATGACTCCGAAGACATTAAATCAAGATCGAAGGCACAGATATTTAAGTTACTGAAATTTAAAACTTCGTCAATGTCGCCGGCCTTTGAAGGCCAGTTTTAAATTCGAAAATCTAATAGGTACTTGATATTAGTTGTGATAATAAGAATAAATGTGGTTTTTTATATAAAGCGTTACTTAATATGATTCACGGTCAGTAATAAGTCTAACGCTGTGGCTTGCGTGGGCGACGGTCGCGCGATGATCGCGCGACGGCGATGCGACGCATACAAAATCAACCCTTATCGATATGGAAAGTAGACGATGCGATGAGACGCGACGGCGACGGTCGCGCGATGGTCGCGCGACCGTCGCCCACGCAAGACACGGCGTAATATTGCGTTCTTATGCATCAAGTGAAATGAAGTGCTTGACATCCGAAATTAAATTTATGAAACTTATGGCATATGCACCATAATGAACCTTTACGTTTGAAATAGATAATACAAGTGATCATGAAATAAAACTATGGAAACGGATTAAATCGCGTATAATGAATTTACAATTCATCTCGGCGTTTCGAACACTTTACAGCATTCGTGGTCAACGGAGGAGTAACTATCGCGGTAATCGAAGACAATATTAAATACAAGTGATCTTGATATTACGTTTCAACAAAAAGTGAGCGTGACATACCTAACATTTACAAACTAAGAACTAGCCCATGCCTATAAAGAGATAAGGAGAGTAAAATTAGAAGGGGATTAATTATTTACCTCTTTTCGTTTACACTGAGCTCTCAGTATAAATTGAATTTGCCCAATATTAGCTTCTGTCCTCAAGGTGCGTAGCCGAATTCACACAAACGCTTCACGAAACGCTCTCGAATCGTGAGTGAAATGTGAAGCGTTTGGGCATTCAGCTACTCACCCTGGTAATAATTAATTTCATCACATCGATAAAGACAAAAGTAACTTTGATTATAAATATTGTTACTCCAGATATTAAACCTGCTTTACGTTTAAAAGGAAGCATTGATTTAATATTCCTACCAAATTAATACCAGCATTCTTATCAAGAGAGCCCTTTTCAAGAAGTAAAACATTACAGCGAACACAGAATGTAATAATTAAGTTCCCTGAATAATTCAAATCTTCGCAACCGATCTCATAATGAAACTCGGCCAAAAACCGCAACGAAACGCACATAGATCTTCTAAGCAAGATAGAAATGGACCAAAAATTATAATTTAGATACTTCATAACAATATTAATTATTTCCAGTGATCCACGGACTTGTTAATGTAATTCAATTTTCTTTTGCGAGGGCCTTAACGAGATGTTAAAGCGACTTGAAAAAAGAGATAAAAGTTTGCCGCCGAGCACCAATATTTCCATCCTTGCGCTCCGGGCCTGCAAAGATTAAAGAATAACAGGTCGACTGAAACAACAGCTTTGAAACTGCTACCTAATGACATTTTTACCGAGAACGACGCAGAGTACTGTGATTATCCACGATATTATACTATTCATATTATTTTTGTTTTCATAAGAGCTTTGAGTTTTAAGTAATATGTGTCATGTGATGATTTAGATAGTATATAGTGTTAGTCATGTGGATCGTTTGCATTCACTTTTGTGCTTAGGGCCATTTTGTTACAGGTTGTCCAGGTCCATCCACTTTTTTGGAAGGTTTTTTTATACGATTTCTACACAAAAGGGCGAGCTCTTTCGTTTCTAATTGGAGAAAAAGTCCCCATTTCTTTCCATTTTGTTATAATTTTGTCATAAACTTTTTGGGGCCACAGCAAAATGACAAGAAAATATAGGCACAGAAATGGGACATTTTTTTGTTCTACTAGAATCGAAAGAGAACCGATTCTGAGTGAAAACCTTATTAAAAATACCTTTGTTAAAAAAAGTTAGTATCATCTTTGAAAAGATGACTCGGGTGTACTTACTAAAAATAAAACAGTTACCACTAAGAAATATAGTTCACATCGGCTCAAAGAAACCTCATTATTACAAATTCTAAGTACAAATACTTTGAATAAAATTATACAAGTCGTTCATTCAGCCGTATTTTCTCGAGTTCTCTTCGCAGATATTGTGCTTCGAGATCTTCGATAATTTAAGGTTTGAATTATTCAGCAGTCGTTTGGGGATAATTCTTAAATTGAAGGTTTCTCGGTTTCATCGTAATGAACCGTTGCTGAAGTAGTATCTACTACTACTATTTTATTCTTAATAAGATTGTATGTAATAAGGCAAGTCTGATTCTTGTAAGTCTATTTTTGTATCTAAATAATTTATCTTTTATCAGCGGGTATATATGCACCATTTTCGTAGGAATTATCAACCGTTACTCTTGAATAAGCTATTTTACATTTACTATTAGAATTAAAATTCTCCAAAAGATCACACGCTTTTAAAATACTCATTTCATTCGTTCCCTAAACCTAAGCTCATTTTTCAATGTATTTCATTACGTAACAGTCGCATACACTACTTTTAGACACTAATATCTATTTACTTTTTCTGAAGTTCTGTAGAAAACCAATTACATTTGCGACGACATCGATAGCGTCAAGTTCAAATAAATTCTAACTATGAACTTCAACGATCTCGGCTTTTTATTGCAAAGCGTAATAAAATTTAAATTGCTTCATATAACTCTATAAATGCTTTAACATGGAAATTCCTGGGTCTCTAGCCAAAAGTACCTACAATAGTTGAAGTATATTTCTCCGTATGATATCTCTCTCTATCGGTCTTCTGTATTGGAGCGATAGTGCTAGTTTCGTATCGTTTCGCCACGTCCACGGACCACGACGAGTGTACTCTTTGCTAGAGGCCTACCTCGCCTAGCCGTAATGACAATCATTGACGTTCCGTGGCGATCGAAACGGAGTCTGGCCCTGTCGCACCTTTTTTTTTTTTTATACTACGTCGGTGGCAAACAGGCATGCGGCTCGCCTGATGTAAAGCGGTCACCGTAACCTATGGACGCCTGCAACTCAAACAGTGTCACAAGCGCGTTGCCACCCTATTAGAAACTTGTACACTCCCTTTTGCTGTGTTAAGTATTACACAGCAAAAAGGAACGTACAAGTTCTAAGGAGGGTTCGGGTTGTCGACGACTCAAAGGACAATAAACGGAACAAGTTAGTTCCGTAAGTCCTCCCGTCACCAGCACACCGCACCCTCGTTGAGCTCTGGCAGCCTTACTCACCGGCAGGAACACAACACTATGAGTAGGGTCTAGTGCTATTTGGCTGCGGTCTTCTGTAACGCGGAGGTACTACCCCAGTTGGGCTCTGCTCTAGATTCGAGCGAGATGATATCCGCTGTGCTGTGCCCTACCACACAAAGCGGAATATCATTCACTATGCCCTACCTCCTCCAACCATCCTCCTCCAACCTCTGCAGAAAAGCAATAGGGTGAGCTACCTATACTAAGCGTAAGCGATGCTGACGTTGGTTAGATACGGTGAAAAGAAAAGTAGCTTCCACTACGAATTTTAAATGGTATGCATCAAAGAGCACGAGGAAACTGGAAACAAAATTCTAGGTTGTTTTACCTTTTTTATCGTCCTTCATTTTATACGTTCGTACGACCACTTAATATGTGAGCGCGACTAGCAGAGGAAGATAGATGAAATATGACACTAATTAAAAAGTGCGGTGGAAGATGAGATTAAATAAATGTGGTTCTGCGTAACAAAAAGGTTTTGTTGTTGCTCTGCTCTTATTGTTTTATTATTGATCAGTGGATTAATTATGGGGGAATGCAATGTCACCGGGTTATAAATTGATGTGTGGGGTGAGACAGGGTGGGCTGTCCTCACCAAAGCTGTTTAATTTGTATGTCAACCTACTCATTGAGGAGCTAAGCATAGGTACATGCCGGATGTCACATTGACGGAGTCGCCACAAATAATTTTAGTTACGCGGATGACATGGTGCTGCTTGGCCCCTCAATGGATGCAATGAGAAGGCTGTTGAAGATATGCGAGTTCTATGCAGTGGCTCATGGACCTACAACAACAATTACGTGTACAATGTTAAAAAAAGCAAGGTGATGATTTTTAAGGCCGGTAGAAAAACGTATCCTGCGGTACCTTTAGTGACACTCTACGGTATCCCTTTAAAGTTCGTCACCAATTTCAAGTACCTGGGCCACTGGGTGACTGACAACCTGAGTGATGACCTGGACGTGGAGAGGGAGCGTAGGTCGTTGGCCGTCCGATGTAACATGTTGGCCCGCAGGTTCGCGAAATGTACTGCACAAGTAAAGGTTACACTTTTCAAAGCGTACTGTCAGTCATTCTATACTTGCAGCCTGTGGACCAACTTTACGCAGAAGGCGTACAGCGGCCTGCGCGTCCAATATAATAATGCGTTCCGGGTGTTGATGGGGCTGCTGCGTTTTGGTGCGTTTGGGCTGCCGCGGCAATAATGCGCAAAAGGTGCGCCTCACTAATGCGTCGCCTGCGCAGCAGCCCCAATAGCATCTTGAGCGTATTTATGGAGCGTGAAAATGGCCCCATGCTCAACCGATGGAAAATGCTGCACGCTGTCGCTATGTAGGCTTTAAGTGTGAATTGTTTTAGTTTTTTAAGTCTTAGCATTAGGAAAATGTCTTACTAACACTAATATTAGTTCTTTAGAGTTGTAATGTTCTACTAACCATCTACGGACCTTGAATCTGAAATAAATGTTTTTTTTTTTATTATTAATAAAGGAGTTAAATATATCGAACGCGGTCGCAATGCTAAAATCACCAATCACATTAGACAATCAGCTACATACTACTAATTGCCCTTCTCAGGTGTAAAGTAAAGCTCTTCAAACGAGTATTGATGATCAGGATTGAACCTTACATAGCGCTATCACCCTCCCCTGTACAAATCATGTTGTTTTCCAAATCTGTAGAAGGCTGTTCTAATCCCAGTCTCAGGACTCCCACATGGCCAGACATACTACCCACATCGAATCAGATGACCATCTCCGGGAGACAATTAATACCTATACCAAAATTCATCATAATCGGTTTCAGTATAGATGTAATTTTGCATACATGATATTGTTAATACGGTTATCTAAAACTCATACAGGAGTAAATAACCTGAATAAGATTTGTAGTTCTAATTAGGGAATGTTTCCCGGTACTGTATGTATTGGACGAAACCCGAGTGTTCCGCATTCCCAGACTTGAGACTACGTTTGTATAGGAAACTAGTACTAGTATCAACAGGCAAGCACGTGATATTGGCGCGACTTATTTACCCGAGAGATAGATAACCCGTCCTTTTCTACCTCCATGAAATAGAGTGAGTCGGGTAGGTATCCTGTATCGCGGGTGAATACTGTCGCACCCATGAGTGTGCCTTGCAGAACTCACATTCGTTCTAATTTAATTCGCCAAACGCTCCTAGCGGAGATGCAAGTGCAGAAAATACGATGCTAAAATATCTCTAATTTAAACATACTTACGTAAATTATAAAATCTTACTTAAAGAGGAATCTTGGCCCCGTAGCCGAATAGCATTTCTCCGACGCCAAACGAAAGCGATACGCCGCTGGCTCTGTCGCGCCAATACGCAAGCGCGATAGAGATAGATATCTACTAGCGCTTCGTTTCGTGAGCGTTTCGTGAGCGATTGTGCCATTCGGCTATCCACCCTGAATTCCAAGGCCACGATTCCTCGATTACCTATTTAATCTGTTTGGAGTTTTATCTGAACCTTTGCCGTTTTATTAAGTCCGTTTATTGCAAAGGGAATTTCGATTATATATCGACGAGTAATCAAGGTAAGTTTTTTTTATCTCGGATTCCTTAAATTGAGGATACCTTAATTTAGTATTTGGGATTATGAGCAAGGGAAATTTAATGAGAGATAGCGAGCTGAAAAATCATAATTAAGGTACAGCGGGGCAAATCTCGACTGGGGGACCATTGTAACTAATCCATTTTTTCCATTATTACACTACACTATGATGTTCAGTTCTACATCTATCTACTGAACACGCCTAATATAATTATATAACCGGTTGACACTCTATTTAATATTGCAAACATTGTAAAACATGGAAAAAATGGACTAGTTACATTTGCCCCCCAGACGAGATTTGCCCCACTGTACCTTATAGATATACTTCATATATGACAGACAACGCATTCACTGGCGGCAACGTTCATGGAGTCCCAAATAAACCTAATCGTATGAGCATGATCAACATGAATGCTACCGGAAACCGTTGGAACTAATTGGACTCCATAAATTTCATTTTACATACCTAGAAAAGCTCACAAAATGAAAAAGCACCAGTCGTGAAATTATGTGAACTAGATTTGGATTGAGAAGGTATCTGAATTTTACCTGATAGCATTTTCTGCTAAATTAACAACGTAAACCAGCCAAAATTACAAAATATTTATTAAATTTTAAAATTTTGAAAATTTTGATTTTCTTGAAACGTGGTTAAGAACACACCCCACTAACTCAGCTTTCAAACAAAAAAAAAAACTAAATCTAAATCGGTTCATCCGTTCGGGAGCTGCGATGCCACAGACAGACACACACACAGACAGACAGACAGACAGACAGAAAGACAGACAGACAGACAGACACACACACAGACAGACACGTCAAACTTATAACACCCCGTCGTATATTGCGCTTTTCTGGAGTTTCAGGCGTCCAAACTACTCACTATAAGGTGGTTTGTATGTTTCTTAGCCACCGAATAATTATTATAACAAAAGATCATACTTGCCAGTAACTTTGTACAGTCAACAACACAGCTGTGAATACAGAGAAAGAGTCAAAATTATGTATGTACATATACAGAACTTTATCTTATATATGTACATTAAGGTATGTATACATAATTTTGGCACTTTATCTGTATTCACAGCTGTGTGTGTTGTTGACTGTACCTACTTAGATTAACAGTCACACAAAATCTCCGAAAACTCTTCAAATAAAAGTAGTTGGACCGCTAACAATGTCAAGCATAAAAATTCGCACACAATGGCTCTTGCCTATTAAAGGTGCGAATAAAAAGCAAAGTACACAAATTAAAACGCTGAACAAGCTCTCTGTTGTTTTTACCAATTTCGTGATCAAAGCCCTCACCTCTATAAAGGCAGAACAAATAACGCCGCCTAATCGATTTAATGAAAGGGGAATCGAAAGGTCCCGTAGGTTTACTTTTCCAAATTTACGACTACCTCTAACGTTTAATTGGATATTCGAGTCGCCATAAAAGTGTTTGATGGCTAGAAGATTAAAGCACGAGTGTCTAAAGCGAAATTGAATGTTGGAACAAGCGCGCGCCAAACATTTCCTTTATCGTAAAACCGCCCAATTATAGTCCAACTCGCAACTATGGATCCAAAATTAACTGCAAATATTTCGTTCAGGTGTGCATTTTACTATATTTTTTGTAGTTCAAAGGCTGACTAGTTATATCATTTAAATGGATGAATTACACTTGACCTAAACCTTTTGGTAATAAACTTCAGGTACATACACAATGCAAGTTATAGTTCATATTATAATGTAAGGCTGCATTCTAGATCAAGCTAGTTATGGTTGTTGTTTATTTTAAATACTAATAATACATGAAGTATATTATGTATAATTATGAGTTTACAGCTTGCTACCTCTCATTCAATTCTCTTGCTCATAATCCCAAATACTAGATTAGGGTATCCTCAATTAAGAAAAGCGAGATAAAAAAACTTAACTTGATTACTGGTCCTTTTGGACCAGTGAATACTTACCTAAATACTTTTTGAACTGGTGAAAACGTTAAAAATATTTTGTAAATAAACAGTCCAAAAGTTCAAATAAGTACTTAAGAAAATTGTAAACTGGACTTAATTGCGTATACTTAAATAACTTTTTTAAATAACTTCCGATGTTTCATGGATAGCGTCGACTGCGTGGTTAGGAAAGACAGTCACTCGCAAAAGAAAGTCACTAAAGTAAAATCCATAAACCTACGGACCAAATTGACAAGTAAGTGTGAAGGAATGTTGCCACAGTTTGGCCAGTGTCGTTCTTATCGATATTAAAATTATTATTACATCGTAGATTTAAGGTGCACCCAGACGGGACAATGAAATTGGCAATTTGATCGGCTAATCAATATACCAACTTTTTCTGTGATTTCGACAGATCAAAAGGTCTGTAGACCGCTAATTAGAGATATTTTTTTTATTTCGAAGCAGCAATAATATTATTCGAAAATTATATAGATATTTATGATATACTTGCCATAGCGTGACAGATAATTTATTATCGTCGGACATGGTATTTTATTTTTTACCTACAGGCTCGGAAACCTTTTTATGTTTTAAAACTAGTGGGTAAAAATGCATGGTATTCATCCACTACCTCGAAGATACATAGAACAAACCAAAATGTGTACCTTTTATTTGAAACTCATATACTTATTCTTGATTTAAACTTGTCTGTTGTATGTACTTTACAACTTGTCGATATATTGTTATCGACATTACCCTTCCCTATTTTAATTTTGCTGTTCCTGATATCATTTTACCTGTCAGTCATTTGTCAATTTAGTCCGTAGGATTATGAATTTTACTTTAGTCTTCTCTGAAATCACGGAGATCCGATACACGATTAAGTCCTGTTTGAAAATTAAGTATGTGTAAAAATCGTGAATGTTTAAACCAGTGAAACAATCTAAATATAATGGGCTCAAGGTCTGAAATATTTTTTTTTAATATCCAAACTTTTTATCGATCTTGCAGTGTCCGCCCAAATCCTTTAAACCCATAATAATCTCAAAGCCGCTGTCGAATTAGAGAGGGTTTAAGCCGGTTAATTCCCGTCCGAACTTCGCGCAAGTTGACCGGCCAACAGCACTAAGCTAATTGAGTGACAATAACTTCGTTAAGGATACAGTTTTCTGTACCCGGTCAGCTCGATTGTTACTGAGGACGAATTATAAGATTGATTTTGCCCGCGGCTTCGCACGTGTTAAATTCAAGCTCCATACAAATTTCCACACCCTATGTTAGGGAAATGGGGGGGGGAGGTATCCCCTGATAGTCTATACAAAGATATTCCTAGCATTTCTACACAAGATACCAATTTCTTGGAATCAGGAACAATATACAGTACACTACGGCAGTCAATGATAATTATAAATGGATAAGGCATCTCATACCGTGCCGACCATTGTTGACCAGTGTTGTATGATGTGCAAATTACATAACCGTTGGCTGGATAATGAGGCGATGCGATGGCATAATATTTTTAAAACAAAATGATTGTTTAAAATAAGCATAAATTGAAATTAGAATCTAAGAGCCCAGACACAAAAATAATGATTTAAGAGACCTTGCACCAACGACAACCCTGGATAGAATATCCTGATGCCGATTACCGAAGCACAAATAGGTCCGACCCCAAATAGACTGGAATAATGTCAAAAAAATAGAAACCATAAAATTAATGTAATCTAAATTGATTTACTTGTTGATCTCGCAAATATAGTTTCTACATACTTTCACGACGCTTACTCGTAATAAATAGTTATACTTGGTGGCAGTAAAGCGGTTTCAACGCCAATTAAACGGCACCACTCCTAAGGTCGTATGATTCGCTAGGTCCACTACTGGTGCGGCCCTCTCTTTGTGGACTATTCTTTGTTAAATCGCTAGCAATAATGTTCGACGTGTCCAAAAGATTACGTGTATTTTCGACAATCAGCGCCACTCCTTCACGCACGTTGCCAAAAGCATGTCCTTACGAAATAATATATGTCTATGACGACAGTACGGTCGCCGCAGATTGCAGTGCGACGTTGATTAATCCATCCACTTGTCTTCGCTCGAGCTGTTTAATCCACGTTAAGCTATCTGCTGCCACCAAACATTAATTCAGCACTGTTGGTAAGGATATATACATGTAGAGAATCCTGGGTGCGTAGCCGAATGGCACAAACGCTCACGAAACGAAACGCTAGTAGATCCCTATCGCTCTTGCGTATTGGCGCGACAGAGCCAGACTACGTTTCGTTTTCGTTTGGCGTCGGAGAAATGCCATTCGGCTACGGGGCCTGGATGTATAGTGTATGCTGGGAAATCTTAGCAACAAGCCTTCTTCAATACAACTGTAGACTGGTTTTGGTGTAATTACTGGTGAACCATATATCAATTCAGGGTACGTAGGTAGCCGAATGGCACAAACGCTCACGAAACGAAAGGTTCGTATATATCTATCTCTATCGCTCTTGCGTATTGGCGTGACAGAGCCAGACTACCTTTCGCGGCGTTTCGTTTTCGTTTCGCGTCGCAGAAATACCATCCTACATATTCCTACTATTTTGTATGTATGGTAAAGTGTAACACAAAGTAGGAGTAGAGGTTTTCTGCCAGTTTCTTTAGCCAAGAAGAGCGTTTTTAACCGACTTCAAAAAAGGAGGAGGTCCTCAATTCGACTGAACTTTTTTTTTAATGTCTATTGAACGAACATCAACGGCAGCAGTATTAACACAATAAAACCAATAACGTAAGTCAAAAAAGTAACTAATTTTTTTAGGTTTAATTCGAACTTTAAGAACTGGTGATTACTCAATTAAATTACCTAACAGATACAAATCCTCTATTATGTACCGCAATTTGACTGTGATAAATACTTCGTTTCAAACGTAAACTGTAGATATCGCAGTCAGATTCTGTGACGACCGGTCTGGCTCAGTCGGTAGTGACCCTGCCTGCTAAGCCGTCGTTCCTGGGCTCGGTAAGGGCATTTATTTGTGTGATGAGCACCGATATTTGTTCCAGAGTCATGGATGTTTTCTATGTATATAAGTATGTATTTATCTATTTAAGTATGTATATCGTCGCTTACGCCGTGGCTTGCGTGGGCGACGGTCGCGCGATGGTCGCGCGACGGCGATGCGACGCATACGAAATCAAACCTTATCGATATGGAAGTATGAGACGCGACGGCGACGGTCGAGCGACGGTCGCGCGACCGTCGCCCACGCAAGACACGGCGTTAGCACCCATAGTACAAGCTTTGCTTAGTTTGGGGCTAAGTTGATCTGTGTAAGGTGTCCCCAATATTTATTTATTATTTATTTATTAGATTCTGTAAGTAAATATGTCATAGGCGACCTGCAAGGCATAATGTAATTGGAGCGAGGGCTTCTCACCGTTGCATGGATCACACATAATTCTAATTGTATTAATGACATAAGAGACGAGTATTAGTCTATGTCTCTGTGACATAATTTAGCGCGAATGATATGCTAGCCCTGCAGAGTAGAAAGACAAATGAATACAACATAAAAAAACAGTGCTCGCAATGTGGTATTTCAAAAATTTTACTTTGTACCTTATAAAATTGTAATAGAGCTCAAATCACTCTTACTCATATATTAAGTAGAGTCAGAAGCTTAACAATAAACCGAGCAAAAGTTTCGAGAGTGTGTAAAAAAGTAAAAATAATGGCAACTTTACTCTCTCTATACATGAGTTGGAAACATTATTTTCGCTAGAGTTGTCAACAACATGAAACAAATACGTGTTAGTAGTTTGCGGCTGAAGCTTTTTGTGTGAAATAAAAAAAATGCATGCCAGCTGTCCAATGCAACTTAATTTCCCTTTATACATACATACATACAATCACGCCCGTATCCCTTAAAGGGGTAGGCAGAGCACATGAGACTATTTAAGTTGCCGTGCCACTCTTGGCATGTAAGGGGTTGAAAGAAAACTAATGATTGTGACATTGCAGTGACAGGTTGCCAGCCTCTCGCCTAGGCCACAAGTTAAGCCATATCCCACAGTCGACTTCTACGACACCCACGGGAAGAGACGGGGTGGTGAAATTCTTAACCCGCACAGAGAACCTCCTATAGAGTAGAAATCTTGTATATTTTGTTCGCGATACGAGTCACCAGTGTTTGGGGTGCGAGGAGCGGGCGGGGAATGTGTTAAGCGCGCTGTGATTGGCCGTTTCAAAGACGGCGGGCAGTCGCGCCAGATGAAAAGGGACAGAAGTATGACTGTCCCTCTACTGACGCGTAAGTGGCCAATGTAAGTTGACCTATGCCGGCTCTGAATAAATTATAAATATGACTTATTTGTGGAATGTAATGCCGTCTGTTTTTAAATTTGAGCTTCTTGTTACCTTTCCACACCATTTCACACTACAGGTGGACATCTTTAAGGCATCAAAATACCCTTTTCCAATTTTTTAGTGCGAAAAACACGCGCTGCTTTCGGGTCTGTTACTTGGTCGATACTGATCGGGCACGGCGAGCGCCCGCGCTTATATCAGTGCAAATACTAGGAAGGCTGGCGACCGCGAGTCGTCTTGTAATGGATGTCTATAGGGGTTGGTCTGTGTTAACCCGCCACCACATGGGACTTTATGACTTTGTGACTTTATGTATGAAAATATTTATCACTACACTAACTGGAAACCTGACCGCTATTGGTAATATTGGTACTTGAGCAAGGGAAAGCTTCCAATATTGAATGTTCCGAAAAGTGGATTCGTGAAAATTTCAAGGCACGAAGGTTAAACAATACTTTGCCACCGAGTGAAACTGTACTATTATAATATATTCTGTGGTGAAACACAAAATTTATCACCACACCAACACAAATCATATTTATCAATTTATTGAACATAATTCGAAATTCAATTACCTAAGATGTATATCATGTATACCATCAAGTTAAAATTTGTACGAAATTACTTTGCCCCTTGTGGAAAAAATGCATCTTTCTCTTCTCATCCGTTTCCGAATAACCAAGATCCCTTACCAGTTGGTGCGGTGAAAAATATAAAGGCCATTAATTACACCTGCTGCAAAACAGATGTCGCATGATTAATCGCGTCCCGGCGCGGACAATAACAATATAATAATTATTAGTTATGCGCAATTAATGGACAAAGCGTATTGTTATTAAATACATTGTTAATTGCCCTCTGGGGGCGTAGTCGAATGGCATTCTGGCGACGCGAAACGCTACCGAAACGCCAAAGAAATGTAGTCTGGCTCTGTCACGCTAATACGCAAGAGCGATAGAGACAGATAGCTACGAAAGCGTTTGTGCATTCGGATATACGATACGCACACTATGCAATATGGGGATGCGTATATATTATTGGTTAACAAGTTATGAATTGGATTTGGGTTTGTATCCAATATGTTCTGTCATTCTGGACATAAATTATGATAGGGTATTTTCCTAAACTTAAAATAATAGTTATTTGCTTTACAAGGGGGCAAAGTAGTTGTTTAACCGCACGTGCCAATATTGATACCTGAGCAAGCGAAAGATTCCAATATTGAACCACGAGCGTAGCGAGTGGTTCAAAAAGTGGAAACTTGAGCGTTGCGAGGGTATCAAGGCACGAAGGTTAAACAAACTTTGCCACCGAGTGAAACACACAATTTTTCACCACACCAACACGAACAAAATACTGACTATAAAACATCAAAATACATCAAATCCATCAATTTATTCAATATTTATGATTAAAAATCATCATTTACAGGTAAAATCTAGCAGCCAGATTACGACATCGAGTTAAAATTTGTATGAAATTACTTTGCTCCCTCGTGGATGAAATGCAATTTTGCTATCTGTTTTCGAATAGCAAAGAAAGCCTTTACCAGTTGGTGTGGTAAAAAATATTTTTCACCACACCAACTAGTAAAGATCAATTTTGCTATTCGAAAACGGATAGCAAAATTGTATTTTATCCACAAGAGTGCAAAGTAATTTCATACAAATTTTAACTTGATGCCTTGAGCTGGCTATTAGAATTTACCTACAAATTATTATTTTGAATCATAAATATTGAATAGATTGCTGGATTTGATTTACTTTGATGTTTTGTAGTCAGTATTTTGTTCGTGTTGGTGTGGTGAAAATTTTTGTGTTTCACTCGGTGGCAAAGTTTGGTTAACCTACGTGCCTTGAAACCCTCGCAACGCTCAAGATTCCACTTTTTGAACCACTCGCTATGCTCGTGGTTCAATATTGGAATCTTTTGCTTGCTCGGGTATCAATATTGGCACGTGCGGTTAAACAACAACTTTGCCCCCTTGTAAAACAAATAACTATTATGCAGTGCACGAAATAAAGCACCAAATAATTAGAAGAAAAATATGAATAGTAGTTGTTTATAAATATAATTTTTATTTGTCAGTCAAAGAAAAAGATATAATGTAAGTGAATTGACCGTTGACGTCACTCCTCACGATTTCAATATACTAATTCCATAATAATTATCAAATAGTTCTTAAAAAGAAGCTGATTTAACTACCAGGAAAACTAGCCAATTCTGTAAGTGCTAATTTAAGTATAACATAATAATTATGTAAGCGGTAATACATATTAATCTACAATCTTAAACAAAACCAGTTAAATTTTAGTTATTATAAATGCATTATACTGGACTCAAAGGCCTTAACAACACATAAGATGGACGCAAACTTCATTGCAATTAATTTAAGGATCGTCTTATTGAGAATCCACTGTACTTAAAAATATGCATACTCTTCTGTTACATACTTTTGGATACACTTCCCTCGATTAATCAACATACTTTGAAAAATCTGTCTATCCTAATCTCTCGCGAAATATCAAACTATCGCCAAATATCCAAGGCCCTTACTTCCATCAAGTTCATTAATTACGTCCGTATTTTTGTCCCTGTCCATTAGAGATACGTCGCTCCATTTACCTAGGAGAGATTAATGATGGTGGCAAAAACCTAACGTTAATTTTTACATTTTTAGAGCACTTTGCTGGACTGTGCCGCTAATTTATAGGGATAGGTATGTGAGACATAAGTAACTAAATCTTGAGTAAAATAGAAGGTATATAATATGTATTTTCAAATAAATAGTTACTACTTACACTTAAATATCCTACACTTAAATACTTTGCTGGCGCGATAACCCAAATGGCCAAAGTGAGTTTTGGCCTCCAACACTTTGCATGGTCTTGAGCAGCACTGCATCCGTGCCAGCTTTTTATATATTTCATAATCTATAATCAGCATTATACTAGTAATATAGGCAATCAGTTGATTTCGATAAACTTCATTTTCCTTTCAAGTACTTATACGTACGCCCATCGATTTACGTTCTGAAGTTTCCCAGAATTATAAAATACAGTGATTTAAAATAAAAACAAATTACCGATAATGCAGCAAATGGAAAACTCAGTGTAGCCCAGATATTTTTATTGTGTTTTAATAGCAATTAATCGGCAGTATGTCCGATGCAACACTACTGGAATAGTTCATTCCACACGCGGTGCAGTTTGAATCCGAATGGCATCTTTACAAAATCGTGATGTTCATGACAAGTGCATTTTGCCGCCGCTGTATTTGTCAATTCCATCGTTAAACTAAGTGTTAACGCCACGACTGGCAACACTTTTCAAATGCAGAAATCTAATGAAGATGAAGGGCAATCAAAAGATCCAAAAAACCGCCTCACTAGCGCAAAAGTTTCGTCCACTCAAGAAGCAACGCGAGAAATTCATTCTCATTTAAAACGTTATAGTTTTATTTCTGAAGAGCAAACTAACACTGAGTTTTGTTCTCATTCCTGTTGAGATTATTGTGTTTACGTCACTTATTTAAAAAGCGAATTTATATACGCAAAGGTAGTCCGCACGATGTCGCTACAACTTTGGTTAAAAACAGCTCGTTGGCATTTGCACGTCACGATACCAATGAACTATAAAAACATCAAAGTAAAATAATTATACGATAAATAACAATGCTCAGTCAGAGAATCGAAATAGCTTTTGTATTTTTAAGCCTTTGCACCGTTCACTAGACTCCAAGCCATAAACGTGGGCATTACTTCGTTGTAAATTGATTACAGATAATAAAACAAAGAGATGTAGCTGTACCGAGTACATACTTGTGCAAGGATTGTCCTTATCCGGGGAGGCAGAAGAGCGTTCGGCTCTACGAAGTCAATATAATTTGAACTGTAACTAGTTACAACCTAACCACAAAATTAAAATTTTGAAAAATCCCCAGACATAGTGGACCGATTTTCATAAAACATGGCTCACACTCCCGATTTCACAATTCAGCTTTCAAACAAAAAAAAACTAAATAAAAATTGGTTCATCCGTTCGGGAGCTACAATGCCACAGAGAGACACATACACAGACAGACAGACAGACGTCAAACTTATAACACCCCGTAGTTTTTGCCTCGGGGGTTAAAAACTACATAGGTCTCAAAACAGGTACAACAGAAAGAAGAGCTCAAAACATAACGAAAGTAAATGGTAGATGTTAAAAAATTTTGAAAGGAAACTTTCATGTTGAAAATGGGAAATTGAATATAAAATATAATCCCTAAAATTTTTTCAGCTTATCACGAAATTTTGGAAAAATCCTTACGGCATATCAATAGGATGACAGTTTCAGCAACAAGAAAATATCCCAAGAAGCAAATGGTTACCTTTTTTTATAAATCTGATCGTCAAATAGCCCTAGAAAAGAATCAAGTCATGAAAGCAAAGCAAAGACAGCACGACTGCTTACCGGCCTTTGCAGTTTCCTGTCAGTTAAATTACTAAAGGTCACACAGATTGACAGATTAGCGTCAAGAACATCCGCACATCGATAACTAGATCGGCCGTAAAGGTTATTAAAAAAGACAATAAGGGCCGGTTGCATCAAACTGTCTGTCACCGTTAAAGCGTTCGTTAAATTTTATTGTATGGGAAGTTCCATAGACGTTTGCTGGACGATGATGTGTCTGTCAAGGGTGGTTGATGCAACTGGCCCTAAACCGAAAAATATAGAAAACCAGTAGGTTCTTACTTATGCTGGTTACTCTCAAGTCGCAGACGATTGCTCAAACTGTTCAAACCATGAAAATAACTTCCTCGCGCGGGTTACACTCGCTCGTAAAAGCAACCGGACATATCCTGTTATAAAGAACGCTTTCAATTGCAAATGGGTCGCGACCAGTGAGACGCCAAATTTATAGCCCTGGATGGAAAACGAGCGCGTTATTTCGTCCCCAATGGAGGAAAAAATAGGGATAAAGGAATTGAGCCATTCATTTTTCATAGTTTTATTTATGTAAGTCCATTCGTCGAGAAGTAACGGTTCTATAAAATATTGAGAGCGTTGCATGGTTTATTTCTTTTTGGTCACTTATTATTCTTTATTTACAACGTCTATCAATACAGAAAGTTACCTTTTTATACAGTAGTGAAGATTTTAACCTTATTTTATTATATCGCATTAAGTAAAAGTAAAAGTAGCCTACGTCACTCTCCATCCCTTCAATTATCTTCACTTAAAAATCACGTCAATTTGTCGCTCCGTTTTGCCGTGAAAGACGGACAAACAAACAGACACACACTCACCATTTATAAACTTAGTATGGATTACTCTAAGAAGCAACATCATTCCGGTCTATCATATCTTGTTAGATATTTTAAAGATCCGACTAGGCAGTTAATGATTTTCAAAGTACTATCAATTAAAGTTTAAAGGTGTTGTCTTCCTGTGTCAATTAGGGAAGCCCCTGGGATTAATTACCTGGAAGTAGTGTGTTAAATAATTACAGATTATCCCTGTCCCTTCTAATGGTTTAAGTGCTTTAAGTGGAAAGAGCTCTGTCTGTGTATACATATAGACGTTTTATCTAAAGAATATAAGTTTACGTTCCATTGAATGGACTCAGTGTACTATTTGTCTGCTCAGAGAGCTCAGCTCTCAAAAAATTGGTATTCGTTTTTAAAACATTTTTCAATCACACCTGCCGGCCTACAATGCTTCCAATTTTATCACTTATCCACGTGGATAAGACATCTGTCACTCTCACACTGACATACTTGCTAAAGCGATAAATGATAAAATATCAGGCCGTCCCTATCGCACTATTCGTAGGTGCGATAGGGACGGCTTCATGTTTCATCATTTATCGCGCGACCATTCTTAATAAATACGCCTGATTTTCTTTAATACGCTACAGGAGCGAAAATACTAAAATGGAAAGGAGCCCCCTTTCAATTTAGGAATTTTAGTTAAATATGTGTTATTAACTATATTTATTGAAACAAAATTGTCCATTCAGAACAACTCAGTCAAAAGATATTTCGAAAAAATCTTTAAATCGAGATTCCGCTCTCGTCTGTTACCTCTTTCAAAACTTAATGAATCGTAACGAAATTTGAGAATCTCAATAACAATAAAATATTTGACGGACCGTTTAGTTTTTTTGACTAATTGTTACCAATTTTGAATACCACGCTTTTTTTTTTGCGCTATAATCTATTAGGCCGTTTTTGGAAAATTTTGATGGGCTCTTAAAAATACGAAAATCAAAAAATTAAGACGGTCCGACACAGATAAAAATAATAATAATCTGTGTTGAAAAAAACATTGCTCTATCTTCAAAAATCAGGGATCGAGTTTGTATGGAGAGTTGACTCCTGTATCGTCTTAAACACAGCTTATTTAGGTAAAGGTACAGCAAGGCATTTTCGACTGACTGGGGGGCAATTGCAACTGATCTATTTTTTCCATGTTTTACAATGTTTGCATTGAGTGTCCACTGGTTATATGGCACGCTTGTTCAATGGATACATGTGGAATTCAACTTAATAGTGTAATAATGGAAAAGATGGATCAGTTACAATTGCTCAAGTCGGGATTTGTCCCGCTGTACTTTATCTGATCTGTAAAAATTCACCTCAATCCAAGGGTGATTTTTTGATTAATTAGCAATCAATTACTGAATCGGATTGTACTAAGTTTATTTACATGCTATTTGTGTATTCATTAGCGCTGGATTAAGGTACAGCGGGGCAAATCTCGACTGGGAGGCAATTGAAACTAATCCATTTTTTCCATTATTACATTATGATGTTGAGTTCTACATGCATGTATCCACTGAACACGCCTGCCATATATAACCGGCGGACACTCTATGTAATAATGCAAACATTGTAAAACATGGAAAAAATGGACCACTTATATTTATCCCCCAGTCGAGATTTGCCCCGCTGTACCTTACTCATTTTAGACTATACATTAGAAATAACGTCAAAGGTAAGTAAGTATAAAGACATCCTCATAAGTTATTTACTTGAGATTAAATAAATATTAGATAATAGTCATATTGACATTTTGCTGAAATATCGCTAGGAAAGATTTTGTAATTTGTCAAATTAAAACTTATTTTTTAATAATCTTACTTTTGTAGGTTGCCGTACTAAAAAGTTTTGGTAGTCCATATAGGATTATGGCGGCGGCCAAATTCCTGTGGCTCTAGAAAAAAAGTCTATTTTACACCGTTTCGCTCTCAGGTGTGCACAATATTCATATTCGGATTAGCCTATAAACTGGTAACTCGCTTTATCAAGACTTATTTTTCTCAAAAGTTTCTGACATGCCATTTTCTTATTCACACACCACCACTCGACTTAGCATAATAATGCAAACTATATTCAAGACGGCGGATTTATGGAGTACGCGGTGCTTGGGGACGAATAAATATCTAACAACGTCGCCTGCTTATTTGTATTTATTTCACCTGGTGAGGTCAATACCTCAAAAGTAGCTGGGAATACATTGTCGTTAAAATATTAGTTCTCTGTTACGGAAAACTTTTACATTTCTTTAGATTCAAATCGAGAGTGAACAGGAATTTTCTGGGCAAGCTCACTCCATCGTAGGCCACGTCTTTGCCTTTGGCTAGTCTGTGGCCAAGAGTAAGCCCATTTATAATATAAAAAAATTGTCAGTTAAAAGTTAGCAAATATTTCATATTTTTAAAAGCTCAGCTGGCTGGGCTGGCGATCCAGTCGGTAGCAGGTTCGACTCCTGCCGACGTTGTGAATTCTTCCATTTTTCCTTTAATTCAAAAATATGTAGTAATTATAGCTCGCAGACTTTTCTGCATGATAACAAAATAAGCATAAACATTTATTTTAACCACACGGTGGAAAACAAGATAAATCGTCTGATGACAAGCAGTCACTGTAGCCTGTGGACGCATGCAACGCCTTTTTTGACGAACATAATACATAGATGTGGACCGGGATTTCCGCGGGAGAAAATTCATTTAAAGTTTGGGATTGTCAACGATTCGTATTGCGTACTTTTGGATTGAAGTCTTTACAAAGAACCTGCCTAACGGAGAAAATGAAATAAAAGTTCCAATATCCTTAAAGATTCTAAAATTGCTTTATTCCTTAAGTGGCTTTTTAAAAAAGCAATATTCACGGTTTAATAAACGAGCCATAAAAAATGGAGCCGCAATCGAGAAAAGAATAGCAAAATTGAATACAAAGCAATTTGTATCACTTGTCATACTTTTTAATTTCATCCCAAGAAAAACAGATTAGTTGCCAGAACACTTTGCATATTTGCGGATCTCGAACAATGTGAGTGTTCTTTTGTCTCTCTTGTTTACTTTCTTTGCATTTTCATTTTAAATTGTTATTTACGTGGACGTAAATTGTGTTGATGTTTACTAAAACGCTCCTCGCTTACCCTTAAGACGAGATTTGCTTGTATCTTTGTACGAATAGTACTGTCAAAGCGCACTAATAGCAAACGTGGGACGTTTTACTAAACTTCAACACATTCTTTAAGTGTATTAAGTTAGATACCAGCTGGCCAAAATTTCATGGCGAATTTATCAATGAATTCATTCATAATTTCTCCATGCAATTTTGCAGCTGACAATCACAGCTGTTACAGGGGGACAATCTCGACTGGCTGGTAATTTCAGCTACCTAATCGATTTTTTAGTCTGATCTTTTACATTAGTTATACACCTAGAGGATCATAAATGAGTCCAGTGGACATAGATCACTCTAATTTGATAATAATAAGAGATGTGAGTTGAAAGAATGTGATCACGTGATTTGGATTTTCATAAAGGGCGCTCTAAATTGCTTCGACATAAAATTCGTCAAACATTTCGATAGGTACTCCGCTTTGTATTTATTATCATTCACATTTGTGGATTCATATTAAATAATAAATATTTTAAAAGTAAACAATGATTGACAGATACAACTAAGTATGAAAATCGACCGAGCTTGTATTTCTTCACCGCCCCAGACGGGCAGACCAATCATGGGAGCTGTTTGCACTCGCGTCACGTCCTTAGCCGCTACAGCTCACGCAAGCCAAAAGTTGAAACCACATAGGACAGAATTCTAGATTTGAAGGTAGTACTGTTACATGAAAATAAAATCAATCAGTCTACTATTTTATATTAGTAACCTCTATGCAAGACGCGTCACTTTTCCATACAGGTGGCAGGATTTTTTTAACAGTTCTTTGACGATTATTTTTCTTAAACTAGTCATTTCATATACTCCTATCCTTAGCTACTTAGTAGAGTTGCCATGGTTTGCAATGGTATTGTCATTATCATTACTTTAGGCATTTCTTTTTTTTTTGCCATTTTTTTTATTTTGACTTTTTTAGGGAACTTTAGGTCAATTTTACTCAGAATTACGAGTACTTTCAATCTCACTGGGAGACAAAAAGTGTCCCAGAATTTCCATACATTTTTGTTACTTTCCTCTTTTGTTACCCCACACAACATGTACGGAAAATGGTAACAAAATACTTAAGAAAAAATCGTATGGGACAATTTGTTTAACTACTAGGATTGAAAAAGCTAGTGATTTTGAGTAGAAATAGCATATTTTTATCAAAAATATCACTTTTTATATAAGTGGCAAAAAAAGAGAAATGCTCACTACCTGAAAAAAAATGGACGCGAAAAAAATGGTTCAGTAGAGGAAAAGTATCCTATTTTAAAGCCCAATTTTTTTTCTCGGCAAGCCTAATATATGTAGTAGTTATAATGGGTACCTATAATACCTAATCAACATTTAGTAACGCAAGTTTGAACATTTAGTTGAATACGAAAATTATTATTTCTTTGGTTCTCTCTCTCAAAAAGCTGAATTTTTAACCTCCGACGCAAAAACGTCGGGGTGTTATAAGTTTGACGTGTCTGTCTGTCCGTTTGTCTGTCTGTCTGTGTGTGTGTGTCTGTCTGTAGCATCGTAGCTCTTGAACGGATGAACCTATTTAGTTTTAGTTTTTTTTTTGTTCGAAAGCTGAGTTAGTCGGGAGTGTTTCATGAAAATTGGTCGACTATGTCGCGGTCAAGGTTTTTTCAAAATTTTAATTTTTGTGGTTAGGTTATAAATAAATATTGACATAGTGGACCGATTTTCATGAAACATGGCTAAGAACACTCCAGACTAACTCGACTTTCAAACAAAAAAAAAACTAAATCTAAATCGGTTCATCCGTTCGGGAGCTACGATGCCACAGACAGACAGACACGTCAAACTTATAACACCCTGTTGTTTTGACCTCGGAGGTTAAAAACGAAGAAAAAAAAAATCATAATTTACTTATGGCAGTTCAGCTTATAAGCTTTATGCAGTTAAGGGAATGAAAATATAATGCATCGCAACCGAAGGCGATTTGCAGCCACGTCGGAGATGTATGTGATAGTTTTGCGAGGTTTCGAGACGGTATCGCATTTTAAACTAAACGTTATTGGTATTTTTAGACGGATAGTGTACACAATATTCAAGGTAAAGCTGAGTTTAGACGTGCAAGTTATTGCTGCAAGTTTTGAAACAGAAATATACGCAAGAAAGGGTGTCCTGCCGTTTCGCCAAAAACGTTTCGTCAAATTTCATTTCCCAATAATCATTTCGCAATAGTTTCATTTCCCAAAGTATTGTTTGGCAAAGGTATGTTTCGCAATGATTTTGTTTGGTCAAATTATCATTTGGCACAATTTTACTTAGTCAAATTTTATTTAGTCAAAACTTTATTTCGCAAACGTTTTTCATGGCAAAACTTATATCCCAAAAACATGTTTGGTCAAAATTTCACATCGCAAATTTCGAAAATATTTAGGCATTTTCATTTCTACGGGATTACCAAATTTACTTAACTTAAAATTGTCAAATGATAATTTCAGTTTTATTCCCAAGGCTTCAGTTGGACACGAAAAGTTTGCTCAACTTTATTTTTGTCATATTAATATTACTGGACAAAATTATTTTGTCAACTATTTTTTTGTCAAAAAATGTTTCTACAAATTACACCATGCAAAACCACGTTTGACAATAAATATTACAAGGCATAAATGTAATGTAATAATTTTATTAGTATTGTAACAGAAAACTCGTGTGTGACAGGGTCAGTTTAGGTGCGACGACGAGCGAAGCGAGGAGGAGCGTGTTAGGTTGACAGTGAGCAAATGGCGTTTTAAAGTAATTAAAAATTAATAGAATATAATGGTCTTGAAAACATAAGGTTTCTTATTAATAGAATGTATCCGGACATGTAAGTGAAATTGTCATCCTTGACATTTGCAGCAGGAGGAAAAAAAGTAGGTACGACATATACATTATTTCACACAAATCTTGGACACATAGTATAAAATCAACAAACAAATTTCCAGTGCACCATTTAATTACAATATATTGGGAAATGGAAATTTTGCCTAACAATACCTTTGACTAAATAATATTCGGTAAAATGAAATTTGACCAAGTAAATATTTTGGGAAACAAATACTTGCCAAAAAAAGTTTTGCTAAATGTCAATTTGCGATAAGTTGTTTTGCCAAACGTTTATTTGGGAAATGATAATTTGGGAATAATAGTTTGGGATGTGAAACTTTGGGAAACGTTTTTTGGCGAATCGTCAGTAAACCGCAAGAAAGAGATGCAGATGTTTGCCACTCACTCTTACCTATAGTTGCGTCTCAAAACTTGCAGCAATATCTTATATCTATCCTATACAAATGGCGTGAGATAGCACTATCACTACTTACTGGACTTGAGCTAGATAGACCTATAAGAAGACTGACTACGACGTAAATATCAAAAAGATGTAATTTATGGAATGTATGGAATTTTATATATTATACACGTGCACATGTTGTGGTTTTAATTATTATACCCATAAAACAAAACCGTTTATAAAAGGTGATTTATGAGATCAATCCTGACAATAATAATTCCATAATCTAATGTTTAATTTGTATTATTTATCGTTTGTGTCTTGTTCTGTATTTTGTAGTTTCGCAGTCTTGGTGTAAACTGTAATGCAGTGTTACTTTTTGATAAAAAAAAAAATTATAATTTGACTTATTTGAAAAATTAGTGTGTGAAGGCCCTCCACGCGGAAGAAGTGTAACTTCGTAAAATAGGAAGAGGTATTTCCATATTCGGTTTGGCTACACTGAGCGTTAAACGTTTAACGCTGTCGGTTAGAAGCGCATTAGAAGTTTCGGTTCTATAAATTGTGAATGTGCTGGGGAAAATGTCCCACTTTGTTGATTGCTATAAAGCCGCTTTGTCAGTTTATTCATATAAAGACACAAGTAAATCTCGCCTTAATGGTAACTGACAAAGTGGGACGTTAAATACACTCACATATAAATAATTACTTGTAACATGTATATTTCTTTGCTTTACTAAAGATAATTTAACATGTTTGTCTTTAAAACTGCTTCAGCGACATTAATTCAAGGTCGCCGGGCTGTCGACCTCTTAATCCCGTTAATGTCGATGGGTCGACCCTGATCCGTTCCGATCGACTGTTGTCATAGACAATTCCAACAAAGTTGCTTCGAAGTTTCATTGAAATAGACCTACTAGATGTTTCAAAATGTAGGGATTTGTTGGAAAGGAAAAAGGGAGGCCTATTATGCTTAGCAGTATAACAGTAGAATAACGGCTGTAATGATGATGATCAAAAGGCAGAAAAATGTATTTTGAAACCAAGTACCTGTCAACATTTCTGGTCTTTGTACGAAGACGGTATGGCCGAGTTGGAATATAAAAAACCGCCAAAATAAAGCACATAAGAAAAGCAAGGAGAAACTAAAAAGTAAAAAATAATTTTACATTTAAATATTATAATAATGATGATACGATTTCCTACCCATATCTTTGAAATCAGATTTCTTATCGGATTGCAATAATCTAAACATCCAAATCATAAAATAATCAATTATTTTTGTAATCCCCTCCTCTCTCTTCTTTTTTGAAGTCGGTTTAAAAAATGTTTACGGCTCAAATAATACACACATGACATTAGCCCAACCCATGTAATTTTTGGCCGAGGCGGAGCCGAGGTCAACAAACATGCATGTGATTTGAGGCTGTAGAGGAGGACAGAAAAGTCCTTTACCTAAATGTCCTAATCCTAACCAATTATGCCCTCAAAGCACTGAATTAATGTGATTGCAATATGGTACTTCCGTCGCAAAATTGACAAAATAATTTAAATACGAACCATTTAACAATACGTTCCAAAATATCCATTTGTGGAACCCTGAGCTCAAAATGAATGAATTTACATAATACCGCTTGATTGATTAGATCGGGTCACAGATTTGCGCTCAAAGAGATATTACTCCGCGCCCGATGAAAATTGGTTTGCATACTAGCGGTTTGTACCGGTTGAACACGTATTTTGTGCGAGGGCAAATATTCGATGAATGAAAGCTACCGGTCGGTGTAATAACTCTGTCTTTTAAATAGATGGTCTTGGGTTCGAATCCCGGTAAGGACAATTAGTTGTCTGATAAGCTCCGGTAGAAAAAAAATAAAAATCAAAAGAAGTCTCAGTACCTACCCTCAACACAAGACTTTTTGAGCTTATCGTGGAAGTCAATCTAAACAGATTTTTCCATAAACATGGATGTCATATAGGTATAATATTAGTTTATTAAAATCTTAGCGCTATATTTCGTACTTTATTTGAAATATGTACATACTGTTTAGCGAACATTTTAATCAATGAACAATTATCAACGAGTAAAACGAGTAAAATTAGCTGCAAGAAACAGTTTGTAGTCTATCTACACTCTATAGATATGGTGTTTGCCACAACCATTTTACATTAAAATCCGACACGAAAATTTAACTTCAAAACCTCTTAATTGAATAGGTAGGCGGCTATAAACCTTTGTACAGCGATGAACCCGCTTTAATGAAATTAAATTCATATCTCGGAAGATAAAAGATGCCAAATAAATTCAAAATGAGGTCGATTCGCGTTCAGTAGGCAAACGTTACGTCGTAATATCAAAGATGAGGATTTCATACAAAAATATAATTTAGAGGGAAATTCTCCGTATAAAGGAAGTTCAAATAAAGATGATTTACAATAACGTGGGAACGAGATTCCTCCCTTTGATACAGAAACAGGGAAAAGTCAAATGTGAAATTTTAAGCAGCGTTTGTTAGGATTTGTGTAAATAATGTGTTTGAACGGCCTGTAAAGCGTAAGAAAAAAGTTCTTTTCAAAGAATAGGAAGAGTAAAAACAATAAAAGTAAATTGAAGTTGGATAGAATTTTCGCTTCAGGAGTTTTAGTGGGCGATTTGGCGTAACGAGTTTTTACCGCGTTCACAACTTTGCGCGTTTTCACGCCAAAGTTCACTTTGTGCAACAGTTTTTGTTGCGACGTGTCCGATTGTGAGTCGGTATAAGTTTGTAGTCTTGATAATAACCTTGTTACAGTGTTCCGAAACTTTACTGTACGCGTTTAATGTCGTCATTAGAAATATATACAATATGCCGTGGCAATGATGACATCATTACCACAGTATTAGGTATAAGACAAATTGCAATGTGCTTGCCACGTACAGTGCACATATCATAATTTTTTTTAAGTACCGGTGTCTTTTTTAAATATATTCTTTATTCGATACAAATAATTACAATACAACTTTGAATAAAATATGACCTGAATTCAAAAATATTATTACTATATTATATTTATACTTAATTAAAAAATATTATTTAAGAAAGTGATAAAAAAGACATCAAAAATTATAAAGTAATAAGTTATAAACCGAGTAAATTAACCTAAATCTAAAAATACATACATACATATAATCACGCCTGTATCAGGTAGGCAGAGCACATGAACTACATAGTTTAAGTGCCACTCTTGGCAAAAAGGGGTTGAAAGAAATCCAAATTGTGACATTGCAGTGACAGGTTGCCAGCCTCTCGCCTGCGCCACAATTTAACCCCTATATAGGGGTTAAATCTAAAAATAGCCTAAATTAAAACTAAAATAAAAATTCCCCCTTCGCCAATGTTCCGTAGATGCTGGCAGCATTACCTCGCTGAATCGCAACGCTTATGCGCTGAGCGAGGAAGCTGCCAGCTCTACGGTCCCCAGTGGCATCAATATTTTTTTAGACAGCGTGCAGCGCCCCGTGAAGATTGTTGGCACTTGGACCCCACGGACCAAGAGTTTCAACGCCAAAAGCAACAAAAGTGTACTCTTGGCCCAGACCGCTATATTTTGCTCTTTTTCGACGCTCAGCTTGAGACATTCGACATTCTTTACTTAATTTGCATCTGGGCAAAAAGTGTAAAAATTAAAAAGTGGCAACAACGAACACTTGCCACTTTTTTGACAAGACGTATCTAAGGACCTTTTCTTTATAATGTATCATCATCATCATCATCCTCCTTGCGTTATTCCGGCATTTGCCACGACTCATGGGAATCTGGGATCCGCTTTGACAACTAATCCCAGGATTTGGCGTAGGCACTAGTTTTTACGAAAGCGACTGCCACCCGAAGGGTAAATTAGACCTTATTGGAATTCGTCCGGTTTCCACACGATGTTTTCCTTCACCGAAAAGCGACTGGCAAATATCAAATGACATTTCACACATAAATTCCGAAAAACTTATTGGTGCGAGCCGGGGTTCGAACCCGCGACCTCCGGAACGTATAATATAAGTCGCACGTACTTACCGCTAGGCTACCTGCGCTACATCATTACATATGCAGCGTGACGTCAAATTTATGTCATCGGCATGAGAGTTACGGACCCGTCACAAAAAAATATTTGAGATACCTTAGGTCAAAATTTAAAAAGCGCGTTTTCCCATGGGTGTGTAATAATAACGCAGAAAACAACCGCGTGTGTTAGAATTTGTTTAGTGAATAACAAACCATGAAAATATCAATTGAATAGTCTTCCAGAGTAACCGTGCAACGTAAGCCTGGCCACTGTCGCATTTGCGTCCACTGCCGACCTCCGATAAAAGGTTTAAACGTTTGTAGTTATTTGGGGATTCCAATCGTTTTTGGGGACCAAGGTATTGGGCTGTAATTGCATTTTTGGGACAAATATCTGGGCAACCGAGCTTCGCTCGGTTCTGTTTCGTATCCTTGACATGTGTCGCCATCTAGTTCAAAAATGAATAGTACCTACATCGAGCGAAAGAATTCTCAGCCTTAACAACACAACTACTCCACACGAGATGGCGCGCATTTCGCCACAAAAACTCAAATAGTGTATTTTCTATTCGTTTTAGCCTTGACCTGTGTCGCCATCTAGTGTTTGCAATAAATAGTACTTACATCGACCGAAAGAATTCTGTCTTAACAGTACAACTACTGCACACGAGATGGCGCGCGAAGAAAAACGCATGAAAACTCGAAAATTCGCGTTTTCGGGGACCTAAGGATAAGTTAGACCGATTTTTCACCCCCAAAAACCCCCACATAACAAATTTCTGCGAAATCGTTAGAGCGGTTTCCGAGATCGTCAGTGTAAATAAATATATATATGTCGGGGACAGGTCAGGATTGGCACCATTTTCAGACATCGGGGCGTTGCTGGGTCATCGAGGATTGAGACAAAGACGATAGTAATCAACGATTTATTTTACACACTTTAAATTTTACAATAACTGATAGGTAAACAACTTGGTTTAGAACAATTATAGCGTGGACAGTTCCGAGGAGGCTCTAAGACTTCTTGTCTCTAGCGTGGTCCGCCAGAGAGTGTTGGGTCTCAGGTATCCCGGCTCCGTCCTAGCGCACGAAGTGGGGACAACAACTGGTTGGGTGGACAACTGGTTGGTTGTGACGTCAGCTGTCCAGCTGCAACTCTTCGCGCGCTGCGCTATAATTGACTATCCGTGCCAATATCCGGCCTGTCTCCGACACGGCCTTCCTGCGCTTACACACGTCCTCGTGTGTTTTACTCTGCAACAATAATAGACACGCAAAGTATACCGTTCGGTCACTCCTGACGAAATCTCAAAGAAACTCGGTAATTCTAGGTAATGATTTTATCAACGTTAACAACTTAATCAAATTTTGGAATAGCATTTCTATACTACGCAATGCCAAAACAACCAAGTTCCAATTTAGTTATTTATTCTTCCCAATAAAATCTTCAAGATATTAAATTTGATAAAATGGATAGCATTATTTGCACACTATACGCAATGCCAAAACAACAGAGTACCAAATGTTGTCTTTTTTCACAATAAAATCTTCAACACATTTAATTTCATAAAATCCAAACAAGTATCTCATTCGTGGCCTATTGGTTATACCATAACCACACACTACGCGCATCCCCACGGGATCGCCGAGTCAACCCTGTGACTCTACGGTCTCTGCAAGACCCGACCTCCGCCAGAGCTCCCCGCGCATCGCGCACCCACGGACTGCACACAGCAGATACCGACTTCTAACGGGCTACGACTACGGTGAAGCCTCTGGTACGGTCTGACCAGCCGAACTGAGATCCTCATTCTCAATATTACACTCGCTATCTTTACATCTAAATCATCAAATGGTACGTGGCTATCTGGCATTTTCCTCAATCTATCGTGAGCCCATTAAATGTTAACCTATTTGTTTGCTGTCACAGAACTACCTAAAATTCACGGTTCGCAAAACAACGACTCTAATCCGCAATTAAAATTGTAAGATCAAAAAAAAGCCTTTCACTTTTTCTTTATTATGAAACTAACTAAAAACATGACCAAAAAGTCAACTTTACCAGTTTTATATTTTGTCCTATCATTTTAGTTAAGGACAAAAAAAACTTTTTTTTTATTGTAGAGGTATGTAGGTACCAAAATAAGTCAACAATAGTCGAATGAAACTCAACGTGTTGATCTCACCGATAAAAATGTCACTAAATCAGAATCAAGGTAATGAGTTACAGTGCTCTAACAGTTGCATCCATTCGGCAACTTGACACACGTCATACAGCTGACACACGGCGACATATGAACCACCTCTACCCGGTGTTCATCACATCAATATGGACTAACATCGACCGATTACACCACCAAATCAAACGCACGCCACCCACACGTGGCCGCACAGAAACGGAAAAATAAATCCGAATTTTACTCCTACGTTTACGAATGATTGTAATGGTGTACGCAGTCTGAGCCAAAGCAACACATAGCAATATGGTACAAAATAAAAGTTACGTTAACCATGAAAACAACGAGTTTCATTCTTCGATTGCAAACTAATGTTTACCAAAAAAAAAAATGAATTTACTTTAGCATTAGCAACAGATGAGTTTCATTCTGTTTAGAATTCACAATCTAAACAGAACAAATATCTCAACAATATCCCAATAAAATGAGAACTGCTCACCAGATAAAGTATCAGAGTCAAAAGGTGTGTTCTTATTCGTAGACCTCACGATGACCAATTCACGCACGAAAACTCAAGGCTTCAGTTGCCACTGCTATCGCTGCTGCAGCATCAGATGAAATCACGACGCGACGTCGTTTCATAGCTGGCCATTACTGAAATAATAATTTGCACGGTATCAGTTTCATTGTTTACCGAAGTAAAAACTCAAAGGGAAACAAATTCACAAATAAACAACGACTGGCATTGTCTTAGATATGAGATTTAACAATTATCACTTTATGAAGTTTCCCTGATACTAAATTAAAAACTTGAAATGAAAACAACAAGTAGGGACATGACCGTGTTTCTAAGTATTTGTCTTTAAATTTTTACTTAGACCTTTGGCTTTTCTTAGATTGCTTAACCATGACACTGAATAAAATTCAATAATAAACAATTGGAACGAAACCTGTCCCTTTTTTTCCATTCTCCAGATCACATTTCATCCTTCAGATCAAGAAATGCAGTGCTGAGCATTGTCTGTGGTACTCGCGTGATGGTACACGCGACTTTAGATACCTCACGTTGTGTAGACTTGACTGTAGCACACTGCAACATAAAATTTCATATGCGTAGATTCTGTTTTCACTCAATGAACAATTTGAGATAAATCACAAATTTAGGGGTAATACTCTAATACTGGCAATCACTTCAAATTTTATAAACTACGAAACATTATAGAATACTGATCTTGGAAACTAACAAAATCAGAATAAAAAGCTGTTTCATTAACACAAACAATAATTACAATTTTTGGAATTTTATAATCACTACGTTTTCAATAAGAGATTCATTGAGATTGAGAGAGATGATTGTTTTCATTCTCACCAAGTGTACTCTCAAAATTTCCACAAATAGGAATCCACAATTCACCAAATAACATAATGGAATGCATCACTCACCTGCTTTCAAGGTTAGACACGTGACCTTACTACCACGTTTCTAGGTTAGGAATTAGCTCGCATTTTAAACAGCTCCTGGAACTGGTCCCACGTTAAGCCTTTACCACCCATAAACACTGCCGTAACGAGATGTCCTCTGCACTGACGTCATTTCACACACACGTCAACACAGACTGTCCAATCCAATATTTCCCAGTTTCGCATGTATTCGCTGTGTGCGAGGGTAGTTTTTCGACGGTGCACGGTGCGTCGTGAAGTTTGTAACAAGAGTTATTATTGCTATACTGTGTAAACGATTTGCGAAAGCCGTCTATGTGGCTGCTCCTTTTAACTCGTTGACACATTTTTTTCTAGCGGGTACTTCCTCTTTTTTTCGGTTATGAAAACTAGTATGATCGTTTCCATTGTTATCACTCATAAACAACATTTTCCTTGATGGCTTCATAGTCACTGCAACTTGCGGATGGCGACGACAAGCTGGCCGCCCTCCAATGGTGGGTTGGCCATACACACGTCGGCGGTAGCACACCATGTCATGGCGTTGGTTTCTTGTTTGTCGGGTTCCAAGTCCGGAAAGGTCACCCGTGGATTATAGGTTGGTATTGACGAACTTTTCAGTGTCTCGATAAGGCGCGCATTTGTTGATTTTGCGCTTCGAGAAATTGCCAATATGGCGGCACTTCCGTTCCGGTGCAATTATTTTGCGTCTCTTTGCCTCGATGTGATCCCACTTCTGATGTCGGGGACAGGTCAGGATTGGCACCATTTTCAGACATCGGGGCGTTGCTGGGTCATCGAGGATTGAGACGACAACGATAGTAATCAACGATTTATTTTACACACTTTCAATTTTACAATAACTGATAGGTAAACAACTTGGTTTAGAACAATTATAGCGTGGACAGTTCCGAGGAGGCTCTAAGACTTCTTGTCTCTAGCGTGGTCCGCCAGAGAGTGTTGGGTCTCAGGTATCCCGGCTCCGTCCTAGCGCACGAAGTGGGGACAACAACTGGTTGGGTGGACAACTGGTTGGTTGTGACGTCAGCTGTCCAGCTGCAACTCTTCGCGCGCTGCGCTATAATTGACTGTCCGTGCCAATATCCGGTCTGTCTCCGACATATATACCAACGACGTGGTATCCATACTTATATTATAAAGTGTGTGTGTCTGTTTGTTTGTCCGTCCTTCACGGCAAAACGGAGAGACGAATTGACGTGATTTTTTAAGTGGAGGTAGTTGAAAAGAATAGATGGAGAGTGGCATAGGCTACTTTTTGTATATTTCTAACTCGAGCGAAGCCGCGGGCAAAAGCTAGTAAAACAATATTTTTAGACATAAGTATTATCAATAGGTATTAATATAATGATACCACTTTTGCTTCATAAAGAAACATGCAAATAATAAAATTGGTTAGTACTCGGTTACATGGAATTCCTCTTTGGCTAGTTGCATTTTTGAAACTCAACTAGAATTCGTGAGATTTAATGCATCCTCCACTGTCGCAAATATATCACAATTAATAATATTTAGACTGACGTTTGCGGCAGATGTGCAGTCGTCAGTACTTAATGTCGCGATTCTAGTGGTTTTTGAAGCTAGGTTAACTTTCAGTGCTAAATGTTCTGCAGCTATAATGCTTATAAATAAACCTATAATTATGGCATTTGCACTTACATTAAGAAAAATGCTCTAGACACGATTGGGTAGATCTCTATCGAAAATAACGTTTTTCTTTCAATATAATATATCACTTTATCAATTTTGACACTAATAATATCTGACACAATATGGTGCCTAGAGCAAATTTTTACCGTAAGTTTATTTTATAAAAATTTTAAATAAGCCGGCCGTATTATTATAGTAGTCATACCAAGCTAAAATTGCAGCGATTTTTACAAGCTCGCTGGTGTAAATGTTATTTTATTTAAACATTCCATGCTTTGCTATCTAAATCGTTACAAATTAGGTCTGAGAGCCCATTGAGACGGTACGAGTCGCATACGAGTTTTATTACATTGCGGTATTTAATGGCTGTGCAAAATTGTATGTAACCTCACAGTCCGCAATGTAACTAAAATCGCATGCGAGTTCTCACGCCGTCTAAATCAGGCTTGAATCTAGTAATGTATAATGATTATTTATACGCATAATATCTATAAATACCGTATGTCATTAGGAATATATTGCTCTAATGGCTTTAGCTTAATTGCCGGATGACAAATGTGGCAATCCATTGATGATTTGTGATCTCACTAACCACTGTAAATTGCGATATCTAGTGCGTGAATATTTCGTTAATTCACTGTGTATTTGGCATTAAGTCTGCCATTTTTAGGGTTCCGTAGCCAAAATGGCAAAAACGGAACCCTTATAGTTTCGTCATGTCCGTCTGTCCGTCTGTCCGTCTGTCCGTCTGTCCGTCTGTCACAGCCGATTTACTCGGAAACTATAAGTACTACAGTGATGAAATTTGATGGGAATATGTGTTGTATGAACCGCTACAAAATTATGACACTAAATAGTAAAAAAAAGAATTGGGGGTGGGGCCCCCCATACATGTAACTGAGGGATGAAAATTTTTTTTTCGATGTACATACCCGTGTGGGGTATCAATGGAAAGGTCTTTTAAAATGATATAAAGTTTTCTAAAAAACATTTTTCTTAAAGTGAACGGTTTTTGAGATATCAGCTCTCAAAGTCGTAAAAAGTATGTCCCCCCCCCCTCTATTTTTATAACTACGGGGTATAAAATTCTAAAAAAAATAGAGGTGATGCATGCTAATTAACTCTTTCAACGATTTTTGGTTTGATCAAAGTATCTCTTATAGTTTTTGAGATAGGTTGATTTAACTGTAATTTTGGTTAAGTTATTGGTTTATTATATTTGCTGCTACGGAACCCTTTGTGCGCGAGCCCGACTCGCACTTGGCCGGTTTTTACATTTTTCTTTACACAAGTACTACAGACGAAAGGTAAGGTGAAACTAGCGCCATTTTCGATATTTTTTTTATCTTCAAAATTACACATTTTTTCAGAAATATCTCCACATCAGTCGCTAATAAAACGTCTTTACTATTTTATAAAATACTATAAGATGCATTAAAGTAATTCCAAATGACAGAAATGCTCGGGTAATTCCGAAAGGAAAATCTTGACATGATGGAAATGCTTTCGAAATTAGACGACTTTCGGAATTAAGGTAATTCCGAAAGTCGTCTAAGTTCGAAAGTACTTTTCGTACTTTTACCTACTTTACTGTTTTGTAGTTATCCTCAAACACTTGTATAAAATAAAAGTGGCCACTTTTACCTATCTACAGTTTTTAGGAATAACTATACTTACAAAGAAAAAACCGTTGACAACCCGGGACAGACCTGCCTGGCGCAAACGCACAAGGAGGCTCGACCCCAAATGAAGTTGGGATTAGGGCAGGAAGAAGAAGAGGAGAATACAAGGAAAAAATGTATACGTGTTATATAAATTACTTTAGTGTTTTTTTAGCGACTGAAGCAGATAATAATTATATTACTGAATATTTTTGTTTATATTGAAGATAAGTATGTAGGTACTTAGAAGAAAATATCGAAAGTGGCGCTAGTGTCGCATTACCTTACGCCTTAAAGAACTTTAAATAAATAAACATATCCCAATAAAACAGACGGATAACACAAACTGTGCTTGACTCAGACGGCGGCCACTTGAGGTTTAAAAGATTGCCGTGAGGGACGTAAATACTTTGCTTGCTCGGAGCTTTTGTCTTATGCATTCTGCTTCTGCGCTAGTTTTATAGCGGCACTGAGTGGGAAATGACGGAAATAGAATATTCGACGCTTAAGTTTGGATTCTGTTTCATACATTTTTGAGGTTCTGAGAACGCTGAAGACACACAGTACATACATACATACTGTGACATTGCACATTTTTAGTATAACGACGTTTTTAGGTTTGTCTCAAATATAAGTTTTTGCGCATGGCAAGGACTTTAATTGATCTAGCAACTGAATCGATATGGATGACAGTTCTGTAATCCAATCAGAATCATCTGTCAACAAGGGTTGTTGCCAGTATATAAATATCCATGATTTTTATGATATTAATTAATTTAGAATTTAAAATAAATATTTGATTTATTTATAAATTAGGAAGTTGGTAGAACATGGTTAGAAGATCAGGTGTAATTTTAAACACTAGATATTTCAGTCATTTGAAATTTATTACAGCAAATTATTGCTGAAGCTGTCGTTCGATTTGGTATCCCCAAATCTCCCATGGCTGTTTTGAGTTCTGAGATCATTTCCTCCTCACTTGCTAGCTGGCCCCACGTTGGGCGCCATTGAAACGGGGCCTTCCCACACCCGGCTCGGGAAAACTGGTGGGAAAGCCTCGAACATCAAAATAAATCTAAACTTAATAAACCTTGCAGACTTGCTCTGCCAAAAAAACTTAATAACGAAACGAAACAAGGTGCTACTGGTGATTCTCCTCAAGGTTTCAGATTCTAGATGGAAATGGAATAAAACGGTTAGTTTGTGACACACAATTTTATTTGATGAAAGGACACAATGCAAAGTACAGCTTGTAAATCAGCAATAAAAGCTTAAGCTTAGCACCTTAACTAAAATAACATTGCCAGACGATAGAGCTGGGCCGTGCAAATATGGTTCTGAGTGATTTACAAGCATTGCCTAAAACTGGTTAGTCCCTAAGTATCAGTGCCAACATACATGATAGAAACTAAAATGTACCTAAACTTAACACTTGCTTCCAGGAAAGAGAAATGCCACCAACCTTCAAGCCAGAAGTTACCGCTGCACATGCAAGCCATCCTTCAGTGAGCCAAAGCGGTCGCCCCAGGCGCAGTAATTCAAAAGAGCACCTCCGCAACCTAAGCTTCAGCCTCCGGCAAGCATCCTCTTCACCATAAACCCCCTTAGGGTGAAAGCATTCAATTGGAAGAAACTAAATGAAACCGAGACCAATTAAATCTTGAGATCTTGAAAAACAAATTTAAATCTTAAATGTGATTGTTAAATTAAAATTGATAAATCCGATAAATAAATTAAATCCCAGTCAGCTGAAATAGAAGAAAACCTTCATTAGATAATGGGAATGTGGCCTAACCTTATCATGTGAATAATTAATATTCTGGATTGCTTACCAGCTGGAAGTGTAGAAGTCTCATATCTTCCAGCTCTGACATCCCTTCCCGCCACATAATAACATCAGGAGACTGGAAATGGAGACACATGGTCAAGATTTACAAAAACCAAGATCACACAAAGAAATTAAATCAATGTTACTTGAACAAGATTCTACTTACAGTCCATGGACAAAATACAATTCTGAGGACCCTTGAGGCCCTGCAGAAAAAGACTCCTGCTGCTCCACAATTTGGATTTCTGTTCCATGTCAGAGATAATCCATGATACATTAAAAATAGCCACTGGAGGCCTACGACCTGTACCGGAGCCAGCTAGCAAGTGACGAGGAAATGATCTCAGAACTCAAAACAGCCATGGGAGATTTGGGGATACCAAATCGAACGACAGCTTCAGCAATAATTTGCTGTAATAAATTTCAAATGACTGAAATATCTAGTGTTTAAAATTACACCTGATCTTCTAACCATGTTCTAGCAACTTCCTAATTTATAAATCAAATATTTATTTTAAATTCTAAATTATTAATATCATGAAAATCATGGATATTTGTATACTGGCAACAACCCTTGTTGACAGATGATTCTGATTGGATTACAGAACTGTCATCCATATCGATTCAGTTGCTAGATCAATTAAAGTCCTTGCCATGCGCAAAAACTTATATTTGAGACAAACCTAAAAACGTCGTTATACTAAAAATGTGCAATGTCACAATACAATCACGCTGTATCCCATAAAGGGGTAGACAGAGCACATGTCTATGTCAAACTACTCAAGTTTCAGTGCCACTCTTGGCAAATAAGGGGTTGAATATGGGTTGAATGAAAACGAAATTGTGACATTGCAGTGACAGATATACACATACAAGAAATTTTAAAATGTGGGTATTTAAGTTAGTTGGCAACATCTGTTCTGTGCAAAATAACTGTTTTTGATTGACTTAAATTTAAATTTAAATTTAAATTTAAATTTTAATTTTAATTTTAATTTAAATTTTAATTTTATTTTATTTATTGCTGACATTTCTGACATTTTTATACATTGACTTATAATTATAATATATTTATTTGAATTTTAAGTAGCCTAGGACTATATGTAATTCTAATTTAATCTGTGAGTTTTTATGATTTTATCTTTTATTTAAAATGCTATAATATAAACAGAAAAAAAAAATGTCAGTATTGTCGCAAATATAATTTTAATTTTTGAAATTACTGGTAAATTATGTATTTTTTATTTTGAACTGTGATTTATTTATTTTAATTGTACTGTTATTTTTAATCGGACCATATGTTGTCTGCAATAAACGGATTTATTATTATTATTATTATTAAAAAAAAACCTGAAATAGAGAAGGTTCTCAATTTTATGTTTTAAGGGTTACGTACCAAAAAGGTACAAAAGGAACCCTTATGGTGTGACTCTGTCTGCCTATCTGTCTGTTTTTAGGGTTCCGTAGTCAACTAGGAACCCTTATAGTTTCGCCATGTCTGTCTGTCCGTCCGTCCGTCCGTCCGTCCGTCCGCGGATAATCTCAGTAACCGTTAGCACTAGAAAGCTGAAATTTGGTACCAATATGTATATCAATCACGCCAACAAAGTGTAAAAATAAAAAATGGAAAAAAATGTTTTATTAGGGTACCCCCCCTACATGTAAAGTGGGGGCTGATATTTTTTTTCATTTTAACCCCAACGTGTGATATATTGTTGGATAGGTATTTAAAAATGAATAAGGGTTTACTAAGATCGTTTTTTGATAATAGTAATATTTTCGGAAATAATCGCTACAAATGAAAAAAAAGTGCGTCCCCCCCCCCCCTCTAACTTTTGAACCATATGTTTAAAAAATATGAAAAAAATCACAAAAGTAGAACTTTATAAGGACTTTCTAGGAAAATTGTTTTGAACTTGATAGGTTCAGTAGTTTTTGAGAAAAATACGGAAAACTACGGAACCCTACACTGAGCGTGGCCCGACACGCTCTTGGCCGGTTTTTTTTTTCTGTTCGAAATACAATGGCCTCAGCTTCCGCTTGTGTTAATATTTCATACCTTTGTATCGTTTGTGAAGAGGTATCAATTGAATGTTAGATAGTATCCACCTTGCAAATTCACTAAAGCTAAAAAAAATGAGTAATTTTAATTCAGTGATTTGTTAGCCCATTCTAATAAGCATTTTCCTGAAGAAATAGCAAAGAAAGGACATATGTATTATTTAATTATGACTGTGTTCTTTTCCAGCGTCTGTTCTTAATAACCTAACCATAAAATTAAAATTTTGAAAAATAACCCGACCGCGACATAGTAGACCGATTTTCATGAAACATGGCTAAGAACACTCCCGACTAACTCAGCTTTCAGACAAAAAAAACTAAATCAAAATCGGTTCATCCGTTCGGGAGCTACGATGCCACAGACAGACACACACAGAAAGACAGACACGTCAAACTTATAACACCCCGTCGTTTTCGGGTCGGGGGTTAAAAAAATAGCAGAGAAAGGACATAATAATATGTATTATTTTGACGACCGATCTGGCGCAGTCGGTAGTGACCCTGCCTGCTGCGCCGCGGTCCCGGGTTCGAATCCCGGTAAGGGCATTTATTTGTGTGATGAGCACAGATACAATATTTGTTCCTGAGTCATGGATGTTTTCTATGTATATAAGTATTTATATATTATATATATCGTTGTCTGAGTACCCACAACACAAGCCTTCTTGGGCTTACCGTGGGCCTCAGTCAATCTGTGTAAGAATATCCTATAATATTTATTTATTTATTTATTCTTCTTATTCTTATCGTGTCGAGGTTCCTTCCTTATACAGTAGATGCCCAATAGGCAGCAGCATTAACAGCCCAGCACGGGAAGCATGGTCGCGCGATAGACGATAAAATATCAGGCCGTCCCTATCACACTATTTGTAAGTGCGATAGGGACGGCCTGATATTTTATCGTCTATCGCGCGACCATGCTTCCCGTGCTGGGTGTAGCGTCTCTCAGATCGAACTCCGAGCAGAGATGCGGGCACGCGCCACCAATTATATGTATTATTTAATTATGACTGTGTTATTTACCAGATTCTGTTCTTAAAAAGTGGATCTTCTTCATTATTTCTATTGAATTTTTTCCTTAGAGCAAGAGCTGTCAACGATTAAATGTTAGCCTGAGGCGTCAAGGAATACTCACCTAGGTACTTAATTAAGGAAGTTACAGATTTTAATTAATCTCTTCGTTAATTAAATTCGATAAGGTTATTAAGTTTCTGGAAATTACTGACCCTTTTTGGGATGTCTTGAAACTTTGGGGAGATTATGAATTTTCTATTTGAGTTGGTAAACTTTGGTTATTTGTATAAGTTGTATTAAAGTATAAACATTTCTTATAAATCTAACAATTTCTAATCCGACTTTAGTGATTTAACGTGTACCTATTCTAATAGCAAAATATTTTGTGATTCTGTTATTTTTAACCCCCGACGCAAAAACGACGGGGTGTTATAAGTTTGACGTGTCTGTCTGTCTCTCTGTCTGTCTGTCTGTTTGTCTGTCTGTCTGTGTGTGTGTCTGTCTGTGGCATCGTGGCTCCCGAATGGATGAACCAATTTCGATTTAATTTTTTTTTGTTTGAAAGCTGACTTGAGTTAGTCGGGAGTGTTCTTAGACATGTTTCATGAAAATCGGTCCACTATGTCGGGGTTTTTTTCAAAATTTTAATTTTGTGGTTTGGTTATTAAGATTGTGATTGTAAATATTATTTATTTATTTATTGGTAATAAATTCGTTATCTTAAATTCGTCATTCCATTAAAAAAAAAAAAAAAAAAAACTAGTTCTTCTCAGTACATCTTGAAGGAGTATATTGTAGTCTCCAACTTGGCCTATACGGACTTTTAGTTCCTGGCCATATAATAACAAAAGTTAATCTATCCATCTTGCGATACATTTTATGACATTGTCATTTCGTGGTATTTCTTACCATGGATGTGTCAATTTCGTTTTCTTGCAACCCCTACATGTCACTGAAACTTGAGTAGTTCCATGTGCACTTCTCATTTCTTTTTGGAATGGTTCTATGTTTGTAGGTAAGTATTATGTATGTATGTCATAACAAATTCTTATTTACAGCCATCCAGAGACTTATATTATCTACACGTCCCCTAGTAGAAAACTATACTGAATCGCAAAGCAATTCCGCGCCCAAATAGCAGCAAGTCAAATACAACAATCGAAGTGATCGCACTGAGAGCCAACAGTGGGACTATATCGAATTCTAATTAAATGATCAATCCCTCTGAAATTTCGGCCGGAGTTAATATCGCACACGATTAAGAGGATAGACGATAGATTCTCCATACAAACGTCGTCATTTTCCTCTCTGGATACGAAATTTTTGGCAGTGCAAACCTCAGAGCATATAACTATTTTGGCTCAGTGATCCAAAGTGAATCGTGGCCTCCGAAACGAGAGATGTTCCGTTGCCATGTGTCCCGATCCTGCGCAGCCTCTTGCCAGTCACTTCAAAATACAGTCAGAGCATATAAAACTAGGAATAGAGAATACTAGCATATTATCTACACGTCCCCTAGTAGAAAACTATACTGAATCGCAAAGCAATTCCGCGCCCAAATAACAGCAAGTCAAATACAACAATCGAAGTGATCGCTCTGAGAGCCAACAGTGGGACTATATCGGATTCTAATTAAATGATCAATCCCGCTGAAACTTCGGAATGTGAATCGTGGCCTCCGAAACGAGAGATGTTCCGTTGCCATGTGTCCCGATCCTGCGCAGCCTCTTGCCAGTCACTTCAAAATACAGTCAGAGCATATAAAACTAGGAATAGAGAATACTAGCATATTATTATAATGCATTGGTTACTTACTTGTGATAGGAAGTTATATCTCTTAATTTTCACAAAAATTGACGGACAAAAGCTGCAAATTGCGAGTAGCGGGCTACAACCTAGACGTTTGACTTAGTTTGGCACGCTAGATGCATTTGCTTGATCTTTGGTAGAGATATATATACATATATGAAATATGTGAGTACATGTACATGTATGTGTGTAATACATCCAATTTTGTAATCAAACCTACTGTCAATAATGTCTCATCATCAACCTCCTAGCATTATCCCGGCATTTGCCACATCTTATGGGAGCCTGGGGTCCGCTTTGACTGCTAAAAAAGTCTATTGGCATATTATTTAATTGGCGCATTTGCAGAGAGAAAAATGACGACTATTTGTATGGAAACCGGTTTTTAGGCAGTGGCCCCTTTTCCCTTTGGGATCAGAGGGTATTAAGGGACACACGTGCGACAAATCTGTAATTATAGACGTATTAATAACTACCGGCTTAGCCGAAGTGACAAACGTTGACGCTAAGTGGCAATCGAAACGCAGTCTGGCTCTGTCGCGCCACTACAGAAGAGGGACAGGGAGAGCTAGCTACGATACGTGTACGAAGCGTAAGCGATTGTGACTTTGGCTAAGTACCTTTGATTTGATGAGGGAAAAGGTCGGCGGTTTTCTGTCCTTTGTTATTTGCTTAGGGCCCGAGAAACTTGTCTAATAAATGATGCGTCCCTATTAGCCGCCTTCACACGGACGCTCTATTGCGCGTGATACTGCAATCGCGTGTGAAAGAATGCGCGTGTAAAGATGGCGGGAGGGGAAGGGAAAGAACGCGCGATTGCGTCTGTAAGTGCGGGCGCGCAATCGCGTGGTTGAGGTTGTCTTTACACGTACGTTCATTCGCGCGCGCAAGATGGCGGACATACGCTCGTGGACTAAAGAATTAGTGGTTGAATTACTTGCCCTTTATAAATCGATACTATTAATAACAATAAACAATAATAACGCGGTCTATCGCGCACGATTAGCCTTTACACGCACGCTCTTTCCGTTTTCAAAAATTTCGACGCGCAATCATGCGCGAAAGAATGTGAACCTTAAAAACTAAGAACACGCAATCGCGCGCGATTGCGGGCACGGCTTAACCGCACGCTATCCTGTACGCTCCGAGAGCGCGCGATAGAGCGACTGTGTAAAGGCGGCTAATGCGGTCAAATGTTAGAAACTTGTGTAATATAATATATATTATGATTATTTCCTATTTGGTCAAGGATGTTTGTAGGAAACTTTGAATCCCTTAGACATTTTAGTAGTTTTAGGGTCACTTGCACCATTGAAAATGGTCAAAATGGAGGGTATAACCCGAAGGCCACCATTTTATATGGAATTTGACAGTTGACTGCCCACTAACTTTGAGTTAAGCGGGCGGTGCAAGGGGCCCTTAGGAGACTTGTGTTGAGACGGTAACCTAAACGACAGCTGTTCCTTCTTCCGTCATAAAAGGAAAATGATGCATGAATTCTCTGTGTTTAAATATTCAGATGTACACACGTTAATATTATCGCAATTGGCGACATGTTTCGAGTCTTTGACATTTGAGACTCATCATCTGGCATGAGTGCTTCAAAAACAACATAATTGCTGTTGGTCTGAGTCTAAATGAATTCATCATGCTCCTTGCGTTATCCCGGCATTTGCCATGGCTCATGGAAGCCTGGGGTCCGCTTTGACAAGTAATGCCAAGATTTGGCGTAGGCACTACTTTTACGAAAGCGACTGCCATCTGACCTTCCAACACCGAAGGGTAACTAGGCCTTATTGGAATTATTCCGGTTTCCTCACGATGTTTTCCTTCACCGAAAAGCGACTGGCAAACATCAAATGACATTTTGCACATAAGTTCAGAAAAACTCATTGGTACGAGCCGGGTTCGAACCCTCGACCTCCGGATCGAAAGTCGCACTCTCTTACCGCTAGGCGACCAGCGCTTATCTAAAAAAATGAATTCATAACAGAGCTAAATCAATAGATGCCATAAAGATAACATGGAAGGCGAAAGGTAGCCCACATTAATCTCTGGTTTGTTCTTCTGACAGCGTTCATTAAGGCACAAAAGCGTGGTCTATCATCTAGTTTCCGTGCGAGTCTTGGTCGCTTAAGTCTTCAAAAGGGCACATTTATATAGAATACTGTTGGTCGATACGCCTTTTCGTTCCTAAGCAATATTAAGCTTTTACAAATTGGTTCTGGGTGCGGCGGACAAAGGTTTGTGTTAAAAGGTATGTTTGTTACCCAAAACTAAATCTAAATCGGTTCATCCGTTTGGGAGCTACGATGCCACAGACAGACACACACACACACAAAACAGACAGACAGACGAACAGACAGACAGACACGTTAAACTTCGTTAACACAACGTCGTTTTTGCGTCGGAGTTAAAAATTAAAATTGACATTTGTTATTCAAAATAAGTACCGTAGTTCTATAAACAAGCATTTTATAGAATCTGGACCCTCATCGATTACATATTTCTGACCCATTACGCAGGTGGCCGGGATCGTAATGGAATCCATTAGGTTGCATTGCAGGGTACCTAGCCAACGGCACATTCGCTGACACTTCGTAAACGTATCGTAGCTAGCTTTCCCTATCGCTCGTCGTATGCGTAGCCGAATGCACAAACGCTCACGATAGGTAATATAAATAAATAAATATTATAGGACATTTTAACACAGATTGACTGAGGCCCACGGTAATCTCAAGAAGGCTTGTGTTGTGGGTACTCAGACAACGATATATATAATATATAAATACTTATATACGTAGAAAACATCCATGACTCAGGAACAAATATCTGTGCTCATCACACAAATAAATGCCCTTACCGGGATTCGAACCCGGGACCGCGGCGCAGCAGGCAGGGTCACTACCGACTGCGCCAGACCGGTCGTCAAAATAAGATAAGATATAAATAAGAAACTCTTTCTATAGCTATCTCCATCGCTCTTGCGCGACAGAGCCAACTAAATTTCTGCGGCGATTTGGTGGCGTTTCGCGTCGCAGAAATGCCATTCGGCTACGGGGTCTGCTGGCGTAGCCGAATGGCAATTGTCGACGCCAGACGCCGACAGAAATGCAGTCTGGCTCTGTCGCACCAATACGCAAGAGCGATAGAGATAGATAGCTAGGCTGCTGCCAGCCTAGCAGAAGTGACAACATATTGTTTATTGGTTAGATCCACGCTTCGATCAACAAAGCGTAAACTTTAGTCGTTCATTGGGCATTGCCTTGTTATGGATTATACTTACTCAACCATGAAAACTGAACACATTTTGAATTTAACAATTGTGGTTGTCAATTAGATGTAGATTTATAACAAGAGATATAATATATTTTATACGTGCACAGATAGAAAAGATATTTTAATTTAAGACGGAAAACTCTCTCAAACACTGTTATTTAAAAGGAATAATATAATTCTTCATCTAATAACATGGTCTTAACCTAAAGGGATATTCCTTTTTCAATGAAGAATCAAAATTGTTCAGTCGTAACTTTATATACATTTGGTACAAATAGGACAGATTTGAATCAAAGAAGTATTTATTTGCAACAAAATATTACACCGTTTTAGTATGAATATGCTAGTTCTTAAAAAACGTCTTTGGTTCAAGTAACCTTTATCAAAGCAAAAATAAAAACCTGTTAAAAGAAGATTCACCACAATTTAACTACAAGAATTCTGCGTTTTTAATAGGAAATCATAATTTCTTAATTTAACTTTTACGTTCTACAGTCAAGACATAAAAGTTTAAATAAAAAAAAACCGGCCAAGTGCGAGTCGGACTCGCCCACCGAGGGTTCCGTACAAACTTTCAATGGTTAAAATAACCATACTACTCATACTCATATTGATTTTTTCATTCAACGCCATTTTACACGTCAAGATTTGATTTAAAAAAATAATATTCATACAACAATAATACTTAGAGAATGAATAGACAGAAGATTGAAATTACAAAAAGTTAGGCAATATTCACATAAAAAATGCACAAAAATATTTTTCTAATTAGGTAATAAAAAAATTGTCATAAGTGTAGAACGGGTGCTCGACCAGCCAATTTTTTAAGCGATAGGTACTTAAAGTTCGACACACTAGGCGCTTCAACCACATATTGCGGCAATTTATTATAGACGGCAGGGTCCATCACATGTGTTAATTTGACCGTAAATTGGATTTCGCCAATTTACGGTCGATACCTACTAACTTTCCGGCATTTCGAATGTTGTACTTGGAACACATGTTCTTAGTTTTGTCACAGAATATATGTATAATAGTACAAGTACAGAAGGCTCACTCCTTTGATGTTCACAAAATGACGCTATTCTAAATTCTTACCTACATTAACAAACGGACCGCACGCGAGCAGCCAACATTGAATTTTTCCCCTCACTAGCTCGGAAACACGTGTTTTGTCCTTTAATACCAGCGGGTAAAAACGCATTTTATCCACTAGTGCTTTAAAATTGATAAAAGTAGGTGAATCTAGTAATAAAGATCATTTACCATCTGTGGAACTACTGGAAGCAGTGATAAAAGAAAATCTTGCAGTACAAAAGGCGGACTCATGCTTTAAGGCATTCTCTACTATGTTGATCTTTCTTTTATGCGGGGGGCTTCGCCCCCCGAGCCCTCCTTTATATGCTCTTAAGGGTCTCAAGAAAACCCTATCCCAACTTATTTTAAATACTACGTTGATCTTTCTTTTATGCGGGGGGCTTCGCCCTCGAGCCCCCCTTATTCATGCTCTTCAGGGTCACAAGAAAACCCTATCCCAACTTACTTTAAATACTACGTTGATGTTTATTTTATCCGGAGGGCTTCGCCCACCGAGCCCCCCTTTATTTCCTCTTAAGGGTCTCAAGAAAACCCTATCCCAACTTATTTTAAATACTATGTTGATCTTTTTTTTGTGGGGAGCTTCGCCCCCGAGCCCCTCTTTACTTGCTCTTAAGGGTCACAAGAAAACCCTATCCCAACTTATTTTAAATACTACGTTGATCTTTCTTTTTTGCGGGGGCTTCGCCCCCGACCCCCCTTATTTACTCTGAACGGTCACAAGAAAACCCTAACCCAATTTATTTTAAATACTACGTTGATCTTTCTTTTTTGCGGGGGCTTCGCCCCCGAGCCCCCCTTTATTTCCTCTGGAGGGTCACAAGAAAACCTTAACCCAACTTATTTTAAATACTACGTTGATCAGTCTTTTTTGTGGGGGCTTCGATCGCCCCTGAGCCCCCTTTACTTGCTCTTAAGGGTCTCAAGAAAACCCTATCCCAACTTATTTTAAATACTACGTTGATCTTTTTAGTAGTTCCAGTTCATATCTTCCGGCTCCATCATCAGACCTTGAAACCTAATCGTAGTCAAAGTTCATTACAAGACTTTTCTAAGAAACCCAAAAACTACTATGATACGATGTTCTATCATGTAGTTCCAGTTCATATCTTCCGGCTCCATCATCAGACCTTGAAACCTAATCGTAGTCAAAGTTCATTACAAGACTTTTCTAAGAAACGCAAAAACAGCTATGATACGATGTTACATCATGTAGTTCCAGTTCATATCTTCCGGCTTCATCATCAGACCTTGAAACCTTATCGTAGACAAAGTTCATTTCAAGACTTTTCTAAGAAACCCAAAAACTGCTATGATACGATGTTCCATCATGTAGTTCCAGTTCATATCTTCCGGCTCCATCATCAGACCTTGAAACCTAATCGTAGTCAAAGTTCATTACAAGACTTTTCTAAGAAACCCAAAAACAGCTATGATACCATCGTAGTTCCAGTTCATATCTTCCGGCTCCATCATCAGATCAGTTCAACAGTACCATATTATTGTACTGTCATCAGAACTACATACAGCTGCCAATTATCATTACGCTACGATCCTTGGAAGATGGTTAAATTAGCCTCCGTAGATTCCATTACATAGTTAGTTACATACACGACGACCTAATAAAAGCGTGTTAATATTAATATTAGCGCCATCTAGCTGAGCCCTTCTTCTGTGTGGTACTGAGGTAAGTACGTTTTATTCTTAGACTTTATCTGTCTATACGGAGTTAAATGTCTTTGACTAGAAGTATAGGTACTCTAATGAGTATTATTGTATTTAGCGCCGTCTCTCGGCAAAATTTACTAAGTAGGTAATTTACGCGACTTGAGACTTGTGCGAACCTTTAGGCATGGAAAGTCACATGAAAAGTTGTCGAAACTAATAATAGATGGCGCTGCATTTAAATTTCTTGACTGATAACTCTAATACTAAATTGAATATACTCTAAGGTAGAGCAGAGTCTAATACCTCCGCTTTACAAAAGACCGCAATCAAGTAGCACTAGACTTTACTCATTGTTGTGTTCCTGCCGGTGAGTAAGGCAGCCAGAGCTCAACGAGGGTGCGGTACTCCTTCCTTCCTTCCCCCTCCTTCCTTCGGTCCTTTGAGTCGTCGGCACCCAGGCCCCTTCTAAGTACAGGTTTGTACAAGTTTCTAATGAGTCGAGTCGGCAACGCACATGTGCCACTCCTTGAGTGGCAGGCGTCCATATGTAACAGTCACCGCTTTCCATCAGACGGACCGTATGCATGTTTACCACCTACGTGGTACAAAAAAAAACTCTCGACGAATTCACCTTAAACATTAAAAACTAAATCAAAATCGATTGATTCGTTCGGGAGCTAAGATGCCAGACAGACATGTCAAGCGTCAAACCTATTATTATTATAATATTTTTGCGTTGGTGGTTAAAAACAAGAAACCTCCTTCAAAACTATAATAAAACACAACTTTCTATGAAAATCGGTAAAGTGCGAGTCGGATTTCGACATTTCCATACAAAAAGGTCATGAGCGCCTGACGACATGTGATGGCAACGTGTACACTAGATTTGTACTTTAAAGATTTTGCGTATATTTTGGAAACTATAAGAGATAGAGCAAATAGACTTCAGATTTTGGTTGTCGGTGGCACAATTTTTTTGTTTTCGTATATATACACCATTTTTTGGACCTATTAGGGCAATATTATGGTCAGTGCAGTTCTAAACAGCCGTAAGCGCCTCTTTTTTAGTAGGAACTTAAGTCATTTTGGCAAATGCTTAAAATTTTTAACAATTTCTAAACAGAAATGAATTTCTTTCTACCTGTCCATGGCGCTCACAAAATTTCAAAACATTTAGTAAGTACTTGCAGCGGCAGTGAGTGAAAAATCTCAATTAGAGTTTTTTTCTCTTAACTCCGACTTACGCTTGACTGTAGATTTCTAATAGGTTTTCCTGTAATCTACAGGTAGAGGGCTATCTCGTGTATTTTTTTGAAAATTTTACGCCAAGTAGTTTCGGAGATAAGGGGGGGAATGGTCATTTTTTGCTTATTTTCTTAAATTACTTCTAAATTACCAAAATAAAAACTATAAAAAAAATATTTTTGAGATGCTTATAAAATGCTCTTTCATTTGATATGTAGCACAATATAGTTCTAATAACTTTGATTTTTAATTTTCAATTTTACCCCCCAAAAGTGGCCCCTATGATTAAATTTCGTTTAATTTCAGTTAATTATATTACATGTCCGTCTTTGGGCCACTTGTTTACATACGTGTGCCAAATTTCAAGTAAATCGGTCTAGTAGTTTCGGAGAAATCGGCTGTGACAGAGGGACAGACAGACACGCGAGTGATCCTATAAGGGTTCCGTTTTTCCTCTTTGAGGTACGGAACCCTAAAAATACACGGGTGGATTTCAACATACTCGAAATTTGCCTAATTTTGGTGGATTTTTTTAGTTTTGTAATTTTTGTTGAAATTATGTACTGATGTTACATAACTAATTATTAGCAATGTTATGTATCAATGACCTTTCATTATAATAAGTAGTTTTAGAGAAATTACGATTTCAATGACATGGTCGCCACCAAAATTGGTCTACCCACAAAAATAAAAAATAAAATCAAAAATAAAGTCTTTTATTCATTTTTCTATTATTTTCTACTTGAAATAATAAACTTTTAATATGTCATAAATACTTTTCAAATAGAAACAAAAACGTTACTGCCCTCAATTTGTTCACCACCAAAATTTATGCAATTTTGGTGGAAAAAGTATTACGACCCACCAAAATTAGATATTTTTGTGTGGGGCGGACCAATCCAGCAAGGTATGACACTTGTGTCATGTCTAAATGCAGGAACGAACCTGAATGGTCATGTTACGACACGTTTGTTCGTCTTGCTGCGTCTCGTTTAACTATAAAAATGATTTCAATACTTACCACCAAAATTGGTTCTTTCCCCCGGACAACTTTTGGTGCTCAGTTATAAGTGTCAAATTGTATAATAATATTGACTTATGTCATCTGAAAATATACTTAATGTAATAAAGAATCAAGTTATGGCAAGTTATCTTTATAGCTGCGGATTTACTGGATTTACCATAGCAATAATCCGCTAAAAACAGGCTCTGGACGCTACACCAAAATTAGAATTTCGATGGAAAATTATTTTTAAATAAATATACATAACACTTGTAACAATTTGCAATGTTGCCGAAGGTAGTATTTTAGGATTGGTTTTCATAAAAAAAATAAAAACCCGGAAACAATTAGCCCACACAATGAATTTCAGCTCCGCCACAAAAAAATCACGCTGAGAAATTCACCCACACGGTTTTACGTCAAGATTTAGTTCAATCTTGGCTTGATTTTAATAGTTCTTGATTTGATGCTTTGCAACTCCATTCAAAGTTCCAGAATAACTTAAAACAAAAATAAACACAGATTTATGTCAAGATTTATTAAGTTCTTGGCTTTGTGTCACAAATTCTTGATTTAATGTCTACAAGCTCCATTTGAGAATCAACAAGTTCAAATCAAAAAATATCAAGGTTTTACTTCAAGATTTAGAACAATCTTGGCTTGATTATAATAATTCTTGGTTTGATGCTTATAGACTTCATTCATAATTCGAGCAGGTTTTAACCCTTAACTACCTACCTACTATTTGACTCACACAACCTCCTACCTCCCGTCTCGTGGACGGGTACGTAATATCGCCCTTATATATTAAATATTATGGATCATATAGGTTATTTGTAATAAAAACAACAATATATACAAGTCCAATTATTTATTTATGTAATAATATTATTAAAAATAATTAACATAACATATTTCTTCTAATATCATGATCAAAAGCCCTTAATTTCAGTCTTAAAACTTTAAGTTCTTTGGAACATGAGATCAACTTAAAAAATCACTTTTTATAAAACTCTAACTAATTATTTTTTGTTGTTGACTAATTAACCAAACTAATTAATACGTTATCACAATGAAAATTCTAATATTTTAATAAAATTGCAGGCCACCTTGTTACTGTCTTTCGCGGCAGTGAATGCACAATTTGTGGGAGCATTCAAGGCAAATTGGTTTTTTGCATTCGAAGCACATGTATTGGGTTCTGCGTTTTTTCGTCGGGTCGCAAGTAGAGCAGGTTTTTCGTGTTTCCAACCGTTCTTCAGCACTACTAGATCAATCGGTTGTGACGAAAATAAGAATCCATAATTACGTAACCTCCTACCACCCGTCTCCTGGACCCCTAAGAAAAATTACATAGTCTCCTACCACCCGTCTCACGGACGGTTGGCGGCAAAGATGTACTCACCAAATCTAAACGCGTGCACGACTGACCTCGGCGAGCGGCGACGCGGCACTGAGGCAGGTGGGGGGAAGGTACAAGAACAGAGACGTTTCTCGGCCGCCCGCTTTTAGGTATATTAAAATTTTTAAGTTTGAAGGTGTCTGTGAGACGGGAGGTAGGTGGTTAAGGGTTAAATAAAAAATCAACACGGACTTAGGTCAACATTTATTACATTCTTGGCTTCATATCACAAATTCTTGATTTAATGCCTACAAGTTCCATTTGAGAATCAACACGTTTAGATCGAAAAATAATAAAGTTTTGCTTCAAGATTTAGTTCGCACGCCGAGCGGCGACACCGGTTTAGTTACCAAAAAACCCGCTAGATGGCGCTGACCCCAGCCCATAGAATTCGTACATCGCGGTGTTAAGATTTTTCCCGATTTGGTTAGGCTCGCCGGTTGGAACTTGATATGTATCGAATCATAGGAATACAAATTCCGACATAATAGCCCCCCTGCTTCCCTCTGGGAACTACGCGCTATTATTGAGGACTATCCTAAACGTGCTTCCGCTCCAGTTCTCTCTCTCTCTCTAATTGGCTGGGGAACTCGAAATTATATATTTTAAATGAAATAAGATAAATTACATCCAAGAAGTAAGTATATTTGGTTTAAGATACTTACTGTTTCACCCCAAGAAACATTAAATCTAACTTCAAACATGTAAATCTTCATCTAATACCGTCAGAACTTTTAAAATGAAAAATGTATATATTTGGTGTAAGTAACTAATTGTTTCACCCCAAGAAACATTAACTTTTACTTTAATTATGCATAACTCTTAACCGAAAACCGTCATAACTCTTAATACAACAATTTTATTACTTAGAACCAAGAAATATTATACTTGTTTTTAAGAACTTGCTGATTTTGCTTCTGAGTAATAATTATCACTGAACAAAACGTTTACGCTCTTGGAATAAATGATTAAGTTTTTAAAAAAAGATTGTTTTGCTAATCATGTTAAGATATAAAATGGTTAGTGCAAGTAATAAACATCGAGACATTTTATGTTTTATATCAAGTAATTAAAATCTTCCTGATATGGGAAACTGGATATCTCTTGGTTCAAATAGGTTTCTTTGGTTGAAGAGATATTTTCTATCTGTGTGCGATTGAGAGCTTAAGTGCTACGAGCCTGATACGTGTACATATAAAATGATAGATAGGCTTACAGTTCAGAGATAGAAACAGGTTTGGCCTATTGGACAATGACCCTGCCTGCCAAGTTAATGGTCCTGATGGTTTGAATCTAGGTAAGGGTATTTATTTACGTTATGAACACAGATATTAAATTCGTTGATACAAAATTCTTGATTCATGGATGTTTTCAATGTATTTCACTATTTTTATATTCTATATATCTACATATGACTGTCCCGCGAGGCTTGGTAAATCTGGATAAGAAAGAATGTCCTATAATACTTATTTATCTATTGATTTGGGTAATAAGATTAGCTAGGTAGCGGAAAGTAGCTAAGTATAGAAGCGAAGATAGCGGAAATATTTCCCTAAAAAAAATGGAGAATATTTGTGCCTTGAAAAAGAAAACTAGGTTTTCATAAAGGCATTATTACAATTACAATTTATGTTTAATTTCTTCTGCTGCATCTTCATCACACGCTTATTATGCAAACTAAAAGTTGTAAAACTAGCAGTGACTTCTATATATCGTTGTTTTCTTTTATTTATCTCCTACATTGGTGCCAGGAGCTGTCTCTGCAATTCCACGCCGCAGCATCGGCCGTCGATGTAAATTTCATGCCAACATTTTCCGAGCAGAAGCACGTCTTGGCGTTGCTTTATGCACTAGTAGATGTTGAGAAATGAACAGCCACTAAGTAAATATCCAAGCAAGAAAGTATTTTAATTTTTAAACAATTATTGTTCTTTATTCGACATATTTAGGTACATCGCGTTGCATTAAAATGTTTATATTTCGATTATCTCAAAAATATTAATAAAATTTCTTGTGGTCGGCATTTTTGGACCAAAAATAATATAATTATCTAGCAAAATTCATTTTTTCCAACGATGTGAAACGACATGTAATAATGGGTTTTCCATTATTACATGTCGTTTCACATCCATTGAGTCGATTCCAAGTGAGTGATTTTTTATTTTATTCCAGCGTTAGAATTTAAATTATTACAATACAAATTCACTTTATTGCACATCCTACCTGTTTTACCTTCCTAATCTTTTTTTTTTCTAAGCCTACTTCAGTGTCCCACTGTGAGCCAGGCCTCTCCTCTAGCTCTCTATAACTCCCGATTGTCCGTTTTCTTCGGCCAGTTATTCAGGAAGGCGTCAAGGTCGTTCCCCTATCTTTGCCCAGCTTACTCCATCCACGCTTTTTCGTCGGCATCCATTTGGTGGCATTATGTTAGCCCACCTATTCAGATTCATGCGATCGTGGCCTGCAGCCCAGTTCCATTTAAGCCTGGCGGTTTATCTTTTGACATCTCGTAAAAAATAAATTTCACCGCCGAAAAATCTGCCCAAATAGGTATTTAATTCGGTCCCGTAAACAATACACAAATAAATCATTCGACCAACTCAACGACGGCTATTTAACAAACCTGGCGCAGCGTCAAAGCATACTAGAATTGCTGAACACAAACGCTGTTCATTAAGCAACTTGCACGTAATTACCTCCAGCGTTGAACCGCGACAGTGAACAGACCGCTTTAGCGTAAATCAATTTAATCAACGATGTAAGGTGCATCTAAAATTCTAAATAAAGGCATATTATAGGACATTCTAACACAAATTTAGTGAGTCTCACGGTCAGCTCAAGAGTGCTTGTGTTGAGGGTACCCTTATATAATTACATATATCATAAACCACAAACAAATACTTTTAATACAGCATCATCATCATTATCAGACCTGTATCGCCAACTGCTGAGCATAGGCATCTCTTCTAGTAGTCTCATCCAATTGTGATTCGCAATTGTCCGGCTGTCATCCACCCAACGAGCCAACGGATGCCAAGCACTTCTTACATAAGTGCCCTTACCAGGATACGAAGCCAGAACAATCAGCTTAGCTGGCAGGCTAAAGTGAAGAGTTTGAAATGTTGAATAAGTGCGTTTTCACATTATCCGATCCGATATCGGATGTCGGACCGATATCCCATACATTACAGGCACCATCTTGGTGTTTTCCATTGAAATCCTTCCGACATCCGATATCGGATCGGATAATCTGAAAACGGCCTAAGGATGCCAGCGGTCAATGAATCCTGGAATCCTTTTTGCCTTTATTAATGCAGTCGCTGTATGCCGGATTGGTATTTTTCTCGTCCGGTCCCAATGAAATCAATAATCGCAGTGAGATATGAACGAAACCACGAATATTCTATTCCAATTTTTAATGAATTGCTGTATTCCATGAAGCTTTAGAAAACCGTTTCTTTTTACTGCATTATTCAAATATTTCAAATGCAATGTTGGTAGATCATACCAGGTTGTGTAAAGAAAATACAAATTAAATAAATGAAGTAAAATTAAATAAAGTAGAAGTAAAGTTAAATATTAGTGTAAATTACGACACATAGGTGACATCACGCTAGTTTAGTGACTTGGCAAATAATCCTACACATACATAAATCACGCCTGTAATCCCAAAAGGAGTAAGCAGAGCACATAAAACGGCTAAAGTTACAATGCAACTCTTGGAAAATGGCAACAGAGCAAAAAAATAAGAATAGACTTTTATGTAGGTTTTAAAGATCTATGTACGACCCTGTAAATGACGATAACAGTCCGGGAGTAGAAAAGATTTAAATTGTTATTGAACAATATAATACTTAATATTGTCTTCGGTTACCGCGATAGTTACTCATGAAATAAAACTATGGAAACGGATTAAATGGCGTATAATGAATTTAAAATACATCCCGACGTTTCGAACTCTTTACAGCGTTCGTGGTCAACGAGTGACTGAGGATAAATTATAATTATTAGCTTTTGCACATTTTAATTTATCCTCAGTCACCCGTTGACCACGAACGCTGTAAAGAGTTCGAAACGTCGGGATGTATTTTAAATTCATTATACGCGATTTAATCCGTTTCCATAGTTTTATTTCATGAATATAATACTTCTTACGCACGCAGCCAATTTGCAGAAAATATAGGCAGGCACATCTGAAATTCCCACCGGTTGTATTCGCAGTATTCTAGCTCGATATATATTATTCATTCATAAGGAGCGCTGTGATATTTACTCACCCATTACGGCGGGGTCGGAGTCGCGTTTCTTGCATTAAAAATTTACCATAAGTCCACCTCCGAGTTCTGCAGTAGATAGGTAAATGTCAACAGGGGAGATGTATTAAATAAACACGAGACTTAACCGATTCTGCTGTTTAAATTTTTTTGTTGCTTTTGACTTTGTTGAATGGAGTAAGGAAGCTATGTTTTCGCTTTCTTAGGGAACAATTTTTGAAGTGAAACTTCTAATGCGACTTCTAACTGACAGCGTTAAACGTTTAACCCTCAGTGTTGCCAACTCGAATTTTTATAAACAACACATTACGAAGTTTCACTTCTTCCGCGCGAAGGGACTCTACAGATCTTTTTTTTTAGTAATCTCTTGTATTGTTTAGTAATCTCTTGGCACCAAAAGGCCTTTACAAAGATCCTTTGTATTCTAATTAAAATCATTATTTTGGAAATTATAATTGGATTTGTTTTGACTAGTTTTCACATCTAGGAACCCATAGTGTAGGTATACAAAGAAAATATGTTCATGCGATTTTATACAATATCACTTAGGTACGTTTTGCATTAGGTATATATCTGTAATATACACATATGCCTAATTTTAGTAATGTTAAATATATTTTAACGTTACAAAAACTTACAAATTAAACCTATGAGCAACAATATAAGTAAAAGAGCAAAGAATTAGTGACACAGTGACACATGACTGTTCACGAAAATTGCTGACTCTGAGCCAAATTAAGAAGGGCGTTTTAATGACATAGTAGTGTTTAGCAAACCTTTGAAAAAAAGCCTTTGCTAAAAAGCTGTTGCGAAAAAAGAAAATTAAATCAACCGTTATTTACTTCCTTCTTTGCCGCAAAACTCAAATATACAAAATGCTGCATCCATTTTGCAAAAAGCATTCGCTTGAAGAGGTATCTCTGAGCAGATTTATCAATTTTATTCTACCATTAGTATTCAGATTGCGATAAGGATACTTTTTCAGCAAAATAATAAGCAAAGGTAGATTCGAGCGAATACTTGCAATTAGAATGATTTTTGAAATGTTTTACTTATCATTAGTCTTACCCGCCCAAATACAGTGTGAGAGGTTAAAGTTTGTATGAAATTACTTTACACTCTTGTGTATAAAATGCAACTTTTTCATTGGGTTTTGAAGTATCATGGGAGTGTTCACCAGTTGGTGCTCCCTTGTTAAACAAAAAACAAAAAAACAGTGTGTGGAGTCCCTCCGCGCGGAAGAAGTGAAACTTCGTAACATAACCTCAAAAACATTTTGTCAAGTGACCATCACGTTTTTGCGTTTAGTTACGTCCATCTTTTTACTCACTGTTTTAAATATTCTATATTGCTATTTACTCAAATTATTAAAAAAACAAGCATAAGCTCATTTTGCACTGATCTAAATATAAAACTCACACATTCCAACCAACCATTCTGTCACTGACTGAGTGAGTGACTGAGTTGCGCAACGTAATACTGACTGAAAGTTACGCGCTAACTGAGCGGCATTTAACGCAACCTAACACTGCTGTCTGAGTGTTACGCGCTGTCAGTCGCATTTGAAGTTTCACTTCAATAACTATTTCCGTGACGCTCACGCCCTCGAGTAATCAGTAACGTTTTTTAAAACGTAAAAATCACGTGGTAACTTAGTTTCTGCTTTTAATCTGATGTAATTCTGGTATATCAGTGACGGTCCTTTCGAATAGCCCTGAGAATCGGAATATTTGGAAAAATAGAAGCGTACGTGATTGCCAATGCTCAAGCGCGGTTGGGCAAAGCCGAGCAAAAAATGAAAACAATTAGTACGCCGGCCGCCGGGCAAAAACCTGCGAGAGGATAATATATTTCCAATCGTTGCACAAACGCTTGTGCACTGATATCTTTTATTAAAACGTCGGTTTTTTTATTCTGTGTTTTGAGGGATGGCTCGCATTTGCGATGGTTTAGCTTCTATTTTTGTAAAATGCCAATTCCACGCAGAGCTTTAAGTAAAATTTTTTGAAGTTCTTAATTAAAAAGAAGTCGGTTAAAAATTAATCGAAAATATTTGTTTTATAGATTGTATTGTATATTAACCTAATAAAAGTATATCGATACGGTACTTTTCACATCAAAGCAGTTTCTTCAGAAAGGTAAGTTTTAAGTTTCTAGTTTGAGTTTAATGATCCCCGTTCCTGGTTGAAAAGTTTCCGGCATACAAATCGGGACTTAATCGCAAATAACATATTTGAAAACTATTCTTTATTGAGGTTAACTCACCTTAGTATTATTACATGTTATAATTTTCCAATGGAAATTGTAATTGAAATGTAAAGGCCCGGAACTTGATTGTTCGGCGATGGGATTAAAATGATAGCAAGATAAAAACAGAAAAAAAAACAATATATAAATATTAAATATATTGTGAAGATATTTAAGATGTAGTCATATTATAATACTTTATTAAATAGATATCAATTTAAAAATATTTTTACTGCGAGTTTTCCTGTTGCTAAAATGTTAAATGAGTGACATAATAAACTTCACAATATTGTAAGGACCTTTATTGTTTCAAAATGATAATTATGCCCTCGTGCCGAGCTACCATTTTTATTACTACTTGTCTCTGTAAACAATAAACTTTTATACCATCCTTACAAAAGACAGGGATGAATAATAAAAGTACTATCCACTGCACTATTATGTGGGTTTCATTGAAAGACGGACTTTCCATTCATGATGCCAAAGTGCGCTTTCTTGTGATGTCGACAGCGTTGACCTGCAATACAATACACAATGGCTATAAAATACTTTAGTAGGTAATACTTTAAGGCAAGTGCTCCGGTATTTTAATAGTACATATATACTCATAATCTAAATATATAAAAGAAGAAGCTGACTGACTGACTGACATATCAACGCACAGCCGAAACCGCTGGTCCTAGAGATTTCAAATTTGGCACGTAGGTTCCTTATGTAGTGTAGAGGAGCACTAAGAAAGGATTTTCCAAAATTCACCTCCTAAGGGGGTCAAATGGAGGTTCAAAGTTTGTATGGGGAAACAAGATTAGTTTGACTATTTTATTCGAAAATTTACAGGAAGATTCCTTAAGACATATGACTGAATACGTGTTTCAGGTTTTTTGAAAATTTAACTCCTAAAAGGGTGAAAAGGGGGTGATAAAGTCAAAAAATCAATATGGGTATCGTTTTTATGGTTTATCGGGTCGCTGATCACGATAAATACAACGTTTTTAAAATCTAACGAGGCGGAAGTGAAATACCTTCTCCCCTGTTGTGTTGCAATGGGGTTTAAATATCAAAAATATATATAAAAGAAGATATTGACTGACTGACATATCAACGCACAGCCGAAACCGCTGGTCCTAGAGATGTCAAATTTGGCACGTAGGTTCCTTATACAGTGTAGAGGAGCACTAAGAAAGGATTTTTCAAAATTCGCCTCCTAAGGGGCTCAAATGGGGGTTCAAAGTTTGTATGGGGAAACAAGATTAGTTTGACTATTTTATACGAAACTTCACAGGAGGATTCCTGAAGACATATGACTAAATACATGTTTCAGGTTTTTTGAAAATTTGACCCCTAAAGGGGTGCAAAGGGGGTAAAGTCAAAAACACAATATGGGTATCGTTTTTTAGGGTTCCGTACCAAAAAGGTACAACAGGAACCCTTATATGGTTTATCGGGTCGCTGATCACGATAAATACAACGATTTTAAAATCTAATGAGGTGGAAAATAAATTTTCTCCCCTGTTGTAGTGCAATAGGGTTAAAATATCCAAAATAGCCATAAGAGGAGCACTAAGAAAGGATAAGAGTTTTGAATGATTCACGGTTATTTTCATTAGACTTATATTGACCGGGATATAAAAAGGTAATCACGGTCTATATCCCGGTCAATATAAGTCTAACTAAGAAAGGATTTTTCAAAGTACACCTCCTAGCATGATAATTTGACAGGGGCAAGGACAGGGACAGGGATAGGGACAGGGACAGGGACAGGAACGGGATAGGGTTACGGTTAGGGTTAGGGATAGGGATAGGGATAGGGATAGGGGTAGAAATAGGGATAGAAATAGGAATAGGGGACGGAGACGGGGATAGGGATAGGGGAGGGACAGGGATAGGGATAGGGATAGGTATAGATAGGGATAGAAATAGGGATAGGAATAGGGGACGGAGACGGGGATAGGGATAGCGGAGGGACGGGGATAGGGATAGAAATAGGGATAGGGGACGGGGACGGGGATAGGGATAGGGGAGGGACGGGGATAGGGATAGGGATAGGTATAGATAGGGATAGGGATAGAAATATAGGGATAGGTATAGATAGGGATAGGGATAGGGATAGGAATAGGGGACTGGGACGGGGATAGGGATAGGGATAGGGATAGGGGACGGGGACGGGGATAGGGATAGGGGAGGGACGGGGATAGGGATAGGTATAGATAGGGATAGGGATAGAAATAGGGATAGGAATAGGGGACTGGGACGGGGATAGGGATTGGGATAGGTATAGGGATAGGGATAGGGATAGAAATAGGGATAGGGGAGGGACGGGGATAGGGATAGGGATAGGTATATATAGGGATAGGGATAGAAATAGGGATAGGAATAGGGGACTGGGACGGGGATAGGGATAGGAATAGGGATAGGGATAGAGATAGGGATAGGGATAGGGATAGGGGACGGGGATAGGGATAGGGGAGGGACGGGGATAGGGATAGGGATAGGTATAGATAGGGATAGGGATAGAAATAGGGATAGGAATAGGGGACTGGGACGGGGATAGGGATTGGGATATGTATAGGGATAGGGATAGGGATAGGCATAGGGATAGGGATAGAGATAGGTATAGATAGGGATAGGGATAGAAATAGGGATAGGAATAGGGGACGGGGACGGGGACGGTGATAGGGATAGGGGAGGGACGGGGACAGGGACGGGACGGGGATAAGAATAGGGATTGGGGTCGGAATAATCGGTCGGCAATCGATATATAGGCAGTGTAAAATGCAGGTGGCTCAGTGGGAAGGGATTAGTAAGTAGGCATCGGCGAGTATCCTGCATCCGTGATAACTATTATATTCAATGTGCTGTAAGAAGATCGTTGTTTGCTTGCCTTTTATATGTTTACATTTGCAATAAGTATAAGCAAAATGGAAAAAATTGTAAGCGATAATGCAAGGAAGAACTTTTTACCCTACCGACCATAGCGTCGAGATACTGGCTATGTGGGTTGTATGAAGTTTCCCCAGTATAAATATCTATATAGGTAAATTCATACATATTCGTACCTACTACCTACGCTGTGGTCGCTGTATAACAATTCTACAATCATTGCAAGAATTTCTTTTAAAACAATAGTAGAATGTGTAAGGTACAGTCAGCCAAAAAGCAGTGTAAGGTTCTTGGCTGACCGTACAGCAAATAGATCAGTTACAATGGCCCCCCAGTAGAGAATTGCCCCGCTTTACCTTAATCGAAATAATCGCGGACAGATGTACCTACAAAGAAACCTACGGATCCAAATGAAAATCTTATTTTTTGTAAACGTTTCAATAAGAATACTTTTATTACGCGGGCGAAGCCGCGGGTAAAAGCTAGTATTTCAATAAAAGCGCTGGTGGCCTCGCGGTAACAACGTGCGACTTCCCATCCGGAGGTCGTGGGTCCAAACTCCGGCTCGTACCAATGGGTTTTTCGGAACTTATGTGCGAAATGCCATTTGATATTTTCCAGTCGGTGAAGAAAACCATCGTGAGGAATCGGGACTCATCCGAATAAGGCCCAGACCTTTCGGGTTGGAAGATCAGAATGGTAGTCGCTTTCGTAAAACTAGTGCCTACGCCAAATCTTGGAACTAGTTGCCGGAGCGGACCCCAGGCCTCCGTGAGGATGCCTGGATAACGCAAGGAGGATGATGATGACTCATACTATTTCAGCTTAAAAATTGATGAAAAAGTTAACCACAGACACTTTCTCCTACCTTAATGCCCTTGTAGATCAGTCAATGAATGCTCAAAAGGGGGGTCTAGGTGGAATGGCCGAAAGCAGAAAGTTTCACTACGGGATGTAATTAGGGATAGTCAGGAGACATACATACTAAAAGTCCTCGGACTTTGGACGTGAGCTCGAAGAGGGGGGGATGAAAAAAGGTCCCATTTTTTGGTTTTTTGCTCATATTTCAAAAACTATGCGTCATACGAAATTTTGGTTTACCACACCTTGAAAGCTTATAAAATTCTCTATAACTTTGATCTTGAAACTTTTTTTCTATTCTCAACCATTATCTAGGTATGAGCACCTAAAAACTGTTAATTTTTTAAAAATCGTTTCCCCCCCACTTTTTGCTTCATACATTGCTCCATATCTTGCAAAATATTTATCTTAGACAAAAGTTTTCTTAAAAAATCTTGTAGATCATTCAAATACCTTTCATAATATGTGTACATATGCTTCTGGGTCATGTACCGTTGAATAATTATACGACTTTAAAACGAAATGAAACAACAAATGTATGTGATAAACGTGTAAAATATGTATTTCATGAACATGATTGTATTACGATGCTGTATAAATGCATTCACACAACAGGTAACAATACAATTAGCTGTATATAAAGGCCTTCTCACACCCACATCTACCACTACTACAATCTGTGGTGCACCGGCAAAATATTGACTTCAGTATTTCTTCCGGAGCAGCTGGTACTTTGGTTTGCACAGGAATCAGTAAGTTGCTTTCGTTCCGTGCCATCCCCATTCATCATCCTCCTTGCGTTATCCCGGCATTTGCCACGGCTCATGGGAGCCTGGGGTCCACTTTGACAACTAATCCCAAGATTTGGCGTAGGCACTAGTTTTACGAAAGCGACTGCCTTCTTACTTTCCAACCCGAAGGGTAACTAGGACTTATTTGAATTAGTCCGGTTTCCTCACGATGTTTTCCTTCACCGAAAAGCGACTGGCAAATATCAAATGACATTTCGCACATAAGTTCAGAAAAAAGTCATTAGTATATTAGCGAGGGAGGTAAAAAAAGTGTGGAATAGTAATACAACTAACTAACTTAGTTTCAGAGGTAAAAACTGCAAATAACAGCTTAAGTTACAATTATGTCCTAACTCTTAAAAGTTTTCTACTACTATTCTACTTTAAATCAAATTTTAACGTAAAAAAAAGGTTTTTACTTGACGAATACTGGACCAAGTGCGCTAAAATACTCGTACTCTCAGATCTAGAAATCAAGTACTCTTAAATCATAAACTGTTATAAATTTGAAATTCTCATGAATGCAGAAATAACCTCATTGATTTCGTTAAAACAAATCCGAATTTTTATGTTATTACGTGAACAAATATGTTAGTTATGTTACTTTGTACCTTTGAACGGCTCTCCTCTGTAAAATCATGAGTTTACACTTGCCTCAGTATCCCTAGGAGGTATGGATATAACTTACACGTGTTTTAATTTACTCGCTGCCTCTTTGGGCGGGATGATACTAATCGGTCTTCTTTGTTTGTTTGAAATGCTGTCGGTCTCACACCTTACTACTGTCAACACTGCAATTCTCTATTATAACCTTGTGTGTTACTGTGTTTGATGTCCCAAATAAATCAAACAAATTGAAACTGTTTCTTCCATGTCATCTGGATCAGATGTGACAACTGTATCTTAGACAATATCCTCCCCGCCGTTATCATCAGTGTCTTCCTCTATCCTGGGGGTGTCGTTGACTTTCGATCCGGAGGTTGCGGGTTCGAACCCGGCTCGTACCAATGACTTTTTCTGAACTTATGTGCGAAATGTAATTTGATATTTGCCAGTCGCTTTTCGGTGAAGGAAAACATCGTGAGGAAACCGGACTAATTCCAATGAGTTCTAGTTACCCTTCGGGTTGGAAAGTCAGATGGCAGTCGCTTTCGTAAAACTAGTGCCTACGCCAAATCTTGGGATTAGTTGTCAAAGTGAACCCCAGGCTCCCATGAGCCGTGGCAAATGCCGGGATAACGCAAGGAGGATGATGAATGGGGATGGCATGGAACGAAAGCAACTTACTGATTCCTGTGCAAACCAAAGTACCAGCTGCTCCGGAAGAAATACTGAAGTCAATATTTTGCCGGTGCACCACAGATTGTAGTAGTGGTAGATGTGGGTGTGAGAAGGCCTTTATATACAGCTAATTGTATTGTTACCTGTTGTGTGAATGCATTTATACAGCATCGTAATACAATCATGTTCATGAAATACATATTTTACACGTTTATCACATACATTTGTTGTTTCATTTCGTTTTAAAGTCGTATAATTATTCAACGGTACATGACCCAGAAGCATATGTACACATATTATGAAAGGTATTTGAATGATCTACAAGATTTTTCAAGAAAACTTTTGTCTAAGATAAATATTTTGCAAGATATGGAGCAATGTATGAAGCAAAAAGTGGGGGAAAACGATTTTTAAAAAATTAACAGTTTTTAGGTGCTCATACCTAGATAATGGTTGAGAATAGAAAAAAAGTTTCAAGATCAAAGTTATAGAGAATTTTATAAGCTTTCAAGGTGTGGTAAACCAAAATTTCGTATGACGCATAGTTTTTGAAATATGAGCAAAAAACCAAAAAATGGGACCTTTTTTCATCCCCCCCTCTTCGAGCTCACGTCCAAAGTCCGAGGACTTTTAGTATGTATGTCTCCTGACTACCCCTAACAACATCCCGTAGTGAAACTTTCAGCTTTCGGCCATTCCATCTAGGATCGTTCGTTGACCAAGCTATTGTCACAAATTGATGATTGACGGTATGTATTAAAAAGAGAAAAATACACTAATAACGACCACAATACGTTGAAGAGGTATTGTCAAATCAGCGGAGTGAAATGAAAGTAGAGTTGGATCGAGCCCAGAGCTGCACTGTGGGTCATTTGATCTATATTCTAAGAAAAAAAATAGGAAAAAATACTTCGTTTCTAAGCACATAAATATATGTAAATAATTATATGTGGATACCTAATTGTCGGTTGCAATAAAGACGTTTTTAAGCGACAAAGTAGGAATAGACTTCATCCCAAATATTGATGAGTATTAATAGCATACACACACGATGTTGACCACAGCGCTGATATTAGACTATTTTACATACAATTCTAAACAAACTGCGGGAGTCAAGTGTTTACATCCAAGGTGTAAATTATTTTTCACCACACCAACTGGTAAAAGTTTTCTTTGCTATTCGAAAACAGATAGCAAAATAGCATTTTATCCACAAGGGGGCAAAATAATTTCATGCAAATTTTGACTCGATGTCTTAATCTTGCTGCTAGATTTTACCTGTAAATGATGATTTTGAATCATAAATATTGAATAAATTGATGGATTTCATTTATTTTGATGTTTTATAGTCGGTATTTTGTTCGTATTGGTGTGGTGAAAAATTTTGTGTTTCGCTCGGTGGCAAAGTTTGTTTAACCTTCGTGCCTTGATACCCTCGCAACGCTCAACATTCCACTTTTTGAACTCGCGGTTCAATATTGGAATCTTTCGCTTGCTCGGGTATCAATATCGGCACGTGCTGTTAAACAACTATTTTGCCCCCTTGTAAAACAAATAACTATTGCTACCATGACTGTACACACCTATTTACATAATTATTACTGACTGCTTTTCCTAATATCGATGTATGAGATAGCGCTGGTGGCCCAGCGGCAAGAGCGTGCTGTAACAGTCAAAAGGTGACCTACCTACCCTACTCTATACTCTACTCTAAGCACCCCATATATTTAACAACCCAAAACCCATTAAGCTCAATAACTACCCCTGAATTTAATCCCAATTTTATTTTGTTTGTTTTGTTCTGCATTTAAAACGATTGGCCATAAGAAAAATAATAAAATGTGATCGTTTAGTAAAGGTAGGACGCCTAAGTTGTACGAAGTAACCACAAATCCTTTTCTCAAGTGTAGGAAGTTTCAACACACTAGATATTCCCCTAACATTTAGAAATTCTACCTCCTAGGTAATAATAGTTTCCGCTATTCTGATATTCCCTATAGATGAGTACCGATACATAATTTATTTTATAGAGCAATTACAACCAACATATTCTTTCAATTCTCATAGTCAAATATACACTTTGTAAAGTAGAAAGAAATAAAATACAATAATTAAGGTGAAAAATTCAATTTATTAGTCAAATTTTTAGGAATTTTATTTTTAAAGGTGTTTCATCCCCAACGCGTCCTAGTATGAATTACAATACATAGTCGGTAATACATACTAAGCTCTGACCATCAACGTAAAGCTATTTGCCAATTCAATTCTTTCTTCGAATCGAATACGAAATTGGAATTCTATTTCTATTATTTCTATTTTATATTGTCAGTGAGAATCAGCGAAAATGAGAATACAACTTCACTATTAATACTATTCAAAGATAATTAAAGGAAAACTCTCAGCAATTCAAGAATTCCAAGAACCCTTTGTTTTATTTTGTGTTCAGGGCTTTATTTAGGCAAATACCTCCTGGTTTGCGCATGAGGTAAGGTCGCCTATTCTGTCATCTAAAATGCCAGGCCTTGGATCCTTTCCTAGAATCATCTTTTCTGGAATGTGAACCTATCAACCGGTTCTCTTAAAAATTTTGATCTTTATAAACCATAGAACCCCAGACTCTCCTCCAACATATCGACAAATAAAGATTACAATTACTGTATTTGAACAAGACAATTCCATTTAATGGCCATCATTGTATGTGGTAAGCTTGTACGCATTGCTATACAAAACTTGCCTCAACTGTCACGTTACGCTTAGCTGATATACTCAAGCCTGGACCTCCTGCCCAAACAAGCATCATAACTCCAATGCCAAGTAGCAAGAGAAAAGACCTGAGTCTCTTTAATTTATCAAAAACAAATCCGAAATAAAAATACTTAATTCAAACTGGCATTCCCGACAGAACCTAGTCCCTAAGCTCTTTAACTTTATTGACAAAATAAGTAAGTAAGAATTGTACCAGGAATTATTCAATCAAAATAACAGAAATAATTTTAAAATCAAACTGTAATATCTTCTTGTCTCATTATTTTTATTCTCAAAACCCAGCTATCCCATAAACTTTAGCAATTCAATCTCCAAAAATATAGTCCCCATTAGCAGCTCATTCTAAAGATATAATAAATAATAAAAATATAATATCACAATATTATCAAATATCCAGAAATAAAATAATCTTTTATTCCTGAAAAATAAATAAAATATAAATTGCTTCAGTATTTTCTGAAGTTGGTTGGAACCTTAGTTCACTTAAAAGCAAAAGCTTGTACAGATAACCATATAATTAACACATAAAATATCATTTAGTTTGCTTCAGGACCCCTTTGGAATTAATGTAAGACCCTTGGATCTCAAACACAAAAGCATGCAGTTAAGCATTGTTTTTCTGAAGTTGTTTAGAACCTTAGTTCTCTTAAAAGCAAAAGCTTGTATAAATAGCCATATAATTAACATTGTAATAAGTTCTCATATAAAATAATTTAGTTTGCTTCAGCATTCATTGGAATTAATGGAAGACCCTTGGATCTCATACACAGAAAATATGCAGATAAGCATTGTAATAAAATTATAATATAATATGCTCCAGAATTTCAGAGAGTTATTTAAAATCCATAGATTATTCTAAGTGTATAATAAAAACCCTTAATAAATCAGTTATGTTTCAAAGTACCACAAAATAGTCATATAACAAAGCACAATAGAACATCATAATGAAATCACAAAGAAAAACAGTGATAAATATTAAAGAACTCACATGATTCCTTCTTATCTTTGGAGAGATCTCCCCGTGGCTGCTTCGACCCGCGACTCGTTCCTGAATGTTCCCCCTGCGCCCCGTGTACTGGCTTATATAGCCCGCTCGGGTGCCGGCCCCGCCCGAACCTGCCACGCTAGCGTCCCCCGGAGCCCCGACGACCCTGCTCGCTTGTATTACCATATATGGGCATCCGACGCGCACCCTGCAGCGCCGACGCGCTCATCTCGATCGTGATTGGCTGCGCACCATCGCCTGACGCCAAGTCGAGTTTCGACCTGTTTCCTAGAACTTTTGCTACCGATGTTTTGAATGATGTTTCTATTTGGAATGAAAATAATATTATATTTATGCATGCATAGGTTTGTACGAAACGAGATGATCGGATCGTCACAATTGCCCCCAACATTTGTCACAGAGGAAAGGTTTGGTAACCCTTGACTCGGAGCACAAATGTTCCCACTCTAAATCAGATATTGTTATTTAACCCTTTGATGTAAATGTGATGCATAAAGTGACCAATACTAGAAAGGAAACAAATTATCCGGCATGAAATTATAAACCCACAGAATTATGACCCATGAGTCCAATTGCTTTCAGACAGAATTTCCACCCTCCATGCGACACTTGGTTGTGAGGCAAGTGAGCCCTATGTAGCAAAGTCCTCGCGTTTCATCCGGAATCTACGACCGTAGCCATTGAGATTCCACCACCTACATTGCCCAGATGTCCAGAAACAACGAAAACCTCCCCATAAAGAATGGAAAAACCTTTGCGGTAACCTCCAACACTTTTTCCCAGTGGCAATAACTCCAGTCAATAACCCACACAGGACAACCGGTTCCTTTCTTTCTTGGCTTGATGTAGTACTCTATTTCCAAGCAAGAAAGCTAGAAGTATTTTGAATTCATATATATTACGTTATGGCTCAAATGATTTCCACTCGATTTTTTTTTTTTTATTCGTGTGGAACCCAAACGAACTCTAGATTCCTTATCTGAGGTTAGCGTCAGGATAGATGGACACGAACTAATTCAAACATGTGTTTTAATTCACATGCTTGACCACCCCACATCACGTAAGCTCAGGAGTCAGCCAAATGGTCAGTTAAGAATATAGAAGACATCCTTAAAAGTATTTGAAAGTCTCGACCGAGTTACTGGTAATACAAATGGACAGGAAGGAACTCCTGGACAGCCTCAGCCTTGCTATTACATTAATAATAACTTTATTTTATTTTGTGGAAGTTATTATTATCATAATCCTACTTATGATGAAAAATTACTATAAAAATTATACATATCTGGATGTATATCGGCTGCAAAATGCCATACTAATCTACAAAGCAATTGATTTCAAAAAAATCATTTCTATAGAAAGCTTTTCAGTTAAATAGCAATAACCAAAACTGTCTATCAGAGGCACACATTTCTCTCCAAAGGTAGGACCGCCACGTCACTGCAGTTCAAACACATGGTTCTTTTTTTTTTTTCCACGTGCTTGCTGTGCAGCCCGGTACCCCGGATCCCCTAAGATAGGTTAAGCAAACTAAATCAAAACACTCCTTCTGCAAACCCACTCGTTCATAGAGAGTGTGACGGACGAATAGTGATAGCTTCTTGTAGAGTATTGTGTTATCAAAAAGAATTTACCTATAAAAGGTATGACCTTAACCTAACACCAATATTCTCTTGATAACACATCTTTGTTCCCCTTTTCCCCGTTTGCAAATAACAATAACTGTTGTCAATATTTGATGATAAACAACTCTTAATAAACTCTCTCATACAAAATCATACATCAATTCTTTCATCCATCCTCTCTTACATCTACACATAACATACATCATCTGAGTCGTACACACATATCATACATGTTCCATTCAATCATCTTTTATTCTTCCTCACTCGCTCTTTCATACAGTTTAATACAAAGTTGCAAACCTCAAAATATTGACAGTGAAAAAGTTTATCCCATTTTTTTTTTGAACAAAATATATATTGCATTGTTCTTTACATTGAAATAGGCAATTTACAAATTACACTATACTACAACCTTATAATTAAAGTTTACGCTTACGCTTAATGTTTAACGTAATTGGTTGAGACAAATTACGCTAAAAATAAATATAGTCAGAGCAACGTTAGAATTAATTCCTGATAGTCATGAATAAACCCTTACACATACGAAACCATGACTTGCTGTTCAACAAAAAGCCATAGCCCCGCACATGCACTGGCCATCCACAACCACCAAAAACCAATCCCACATTACTCCAACCATAAAAGTTACGCCTTATATGCTCTAAAAATTACGCTTGGTTACGCCTTATATGCTCTAAAAATTACGCTTAATCATTTACGCCAAATTGCAATTAAATATACGCCAAATGTATTTTTACTTTACGCCAAATTAGTTACGCCAATTGCTTTAATCAAAATTACTACGCGCTATGCCACTTAACTTAGGTATTCTAACTACAAAATGGTAACATGTTCATCTTACATTTGACCAGCCACAAATATCCTGAACCAAACGATTACCCACGTCTCATTCTTCACTATCCAGATCCTCTTCAGATGTTTTTGAACTTGTTTATTCTGCCGAAGTAGTAGATCCTACTGACTGCACAAATATGTTCTTGGAGGGCTTCAGGCGAAGACCGCCACTCCAATTCATAGATCTGCTACTGCAACTGCGGCTCGTACAAACTGCTGCTGTCCCGTACAACTGCTGCTGGCTCTGTAACTCAAAAGCTCGAAGCACGAAACGCGTCGAGTTAGCGTAATTACAAACAAAATATGAACCTTGGATTAACCTTTATTTTTAGTTTCCCCAACACAAAATCGATAAATTAATACTGTTACAGTTACACGATATTTTTAGCTAGGTGGAGGATAAAACGACGGCTTATAAATGGATAACCCTTATTTATAATCAGTTTTACTTGGGAATAGAAAACCATGACAAAATCTATGCCTGATAAACAAATAAATTTTAGTGTAAGTAGCTAATTGGTTCATCAAGCTAAGGTCTAATTAATAGGTTCTCGTACAACTTTCCAAATAGCGAGACTCGCACATAGTCATTACATTGTAGTTCATTGTTGCTAGGTCCTTGAATAAAATATTTCTATTCATTTCCCATCCACATGATAAGAAACATGCTTTAAAGAACAATATTGTCATGTAACGATGCGTAAATAGATACTACTACGCCACCATAACTAGATATCCTAACACTAAATTTAACGCATGTTACTTATGAAACTTGCCCCCATGTCATTGCAAGTTTTATGCTATTGACTAACTCTGTAAATGTAAAACTATTAGTTTCTGGCTTCTAACCTTTGCCGCATTATGATGACGAGCACCCTCAGTTATTAATTAAGTTAATCGGAAACAAAAGTAACATACACATACACTTACAATTTAAATCAACTGTTGCTTACTCAAACTAATTACAATTTTACATGCTGGCACACGTGCCCCCCTGCGAACTAAACTTTTACATACTCAGTTGTGATAACCAAACACGGAATAACTCACAACAAACGTCCTCTTTAACACACGTCGTAATAATTACAACTCTCTTTACTCGCTGGCATACATGCCCCCGTGACAACTAAAATTTAGCGTATTCTAAAGGGTTCAAATTGTGAGAAGCTAAATAAAGGAAACAATTGACCAAAGTTTAATCACAAATGGATAAACTTGAACAATAAGATTAAAACAAAACTAAAATAAATAAAGAGGAAAAACAATAAAATTAAACTAAAACAAAATAAAAGGAAATAACCAAACAACAAAATACACAAAAATATTTCATTGCCGGGGTTCAAACCGGTAATCTACCGCTTCGTAGCCCAATGCACTTATCCACTAAACTAAGTGTGCTACGGCGACTATGGCGAAATAGGCAATGTATATTAGTGGTGACAGATTGCCTCAATATTTAATTTCTCTTTTATTTTATTTTACCACCGTAGAAGCAAGAGCGTTACCAAAAGTTGCGGACAAAATGCCGCACGAAAAATATGAATGAACACTAAGTACATTTAGAACTAGTCCTGTAAAAATACACGAACAGTCGTATAACACTTACCCTGCGACAATAACACACTCGCACGTACCGCTTGTACATATGATTACGGTATACACCGTCTTTTTCACGTACGTAAAACAATTAAACTTTCCAGTTTACATTTCTAAAATGACGACATTGACGGAATTTCTCATTGACCTCTCACCTTTCTTGACGGTCCACTTTCCTTCTTTTCTTCGCGACACCCTACATTTTAAATGTATGTTGTCACCAATCTACCCGTTGCCCTCTAAAGTCTACAAATTGAAACTATTTAGATGGCATTATTAGGATCATGTAATGCGATGTTATGCTAAAACATCATGTTTCAACCATAAGCATTACCGTATCACTTGAAACAAGCGACTACTAAAATAACATACATACACTATGATTTAGGTTTTGGTGATGAAAATGAATAGTGATTAATACACTTAGTTTATTATTCTAACTTTAAGCTTTATTTAATTGCGTCAACGATTTCAAAAGGAATGAATAGATGAATAGCCCTTAATAGAAAATAAATGACTTCTAAATAGTCACGTAACATACATACATTACATACCTACATTCAAAAACAAAACTATACATACCTACATTCAAACATAACTATGAAAATTGAAATTTAACTTTAAGTGTGTTCTCACACTATCCGATCCGACCGATATCGAATACGAAAACTCCCTGAGTAGGGTGCACCTTTAACCTCTTAATGTAAGTTTATCTATGTATAATGATGGTAATGACAAACTACTTACGTCTTATTTCGTTAATCTGCTTATATCTAGAATACCTATTGATAATAGTTAGCTTATACATCACGCAAAATACGCGCAAGACATCGGTTGCGGACAATCGCCCGTATTACAATACAATAGTTAGTACATACTCTTACCCTCTGCTGACAGTTACATTGGGTTGAAATATGACAAACAAAAATTTTTCTATTTCTAAGTAAGTCACATGTAGGTATATTTTCAAAATCAAATAGCTATAAAGTATAAATACCTACGTTTATGAAAAACGTAATGAACTATCCCTTATTTACTGATTCGATGCTATAGAATTGGAATGTAAAATTGGATTTAAACAATTGAATATAATAGACGCAGATTTTACTGAGTAGGTATGAAAAATAATTTTCCTTTGACATGCAACATTATGAATACCTACTTACATACCTACTTCCACAGAATATATAATAGAACAAATACTTACTACTTACTTGGTACTTACTTATACCTATTACTTACTACTTACTTCGCTGGCACGATAACCCAAAATGAGTTTCGTCCTTCAACACAAGAACACACCGTTTCGTTCGGTTTTGAGCGGTATCGTTACCTCACATTCGCCTTGAGAGCATGGGAGAACGCCGTCCTGCTAGTCTCCCTAAATATCGTTGAGCGGATAGAGTGAACGTAGACCTCCGTGAGCTCGGCGTCGACGAAAGCAATACTATGAATACCCGACGATAATGGTAATCTACTAATATATCTAGTAAAACAAGTACTTACCAGTTACCTTGGTTTAAGAAACTAGTTAAAGTTAAGAGTGAAACATTTCATAATACTACTTGACTCTATTTGACCTTACTTGACTCTAATGGTAATCTAAAAGTTTACTCTTAAGGGTGTTTATCAAAATTTGAAAGACAAGTTAATTTAAAGACTAAAACTATTACTAAAATTGTTAGTAGAACTAGTTTTGTTCAAAGAAGTATAAAAGATTAACATGAAAATCCTTCTAATGTTGAATAAACGTAGCAATGTTAAAACTAACAACTATGCAGCAATATAAACTACAAGAAGACTCAATAAACTACGGTAGCACTCACGTTGTTATATCACTATTGTTGCAACATGTCTCGGGCCAATAAAAGTAATCACAAGACGATTCCAATTTAATTGAAAGCATTATAGGTTTATCTCGCCGAATCTATAAAGTTACGAAGATTATAATATTTCAGACATGCTCACTTACCTCGACATAATATGAAACTGCTAACTGACTCTAACTTTTTACCAATTTCTTCTACCACGTCGGTGACAAACAGGTAATTATACGGCCCGCCTGATGGAAAGCGGTCCCCGCAACAATTTTTTGAAACCTTTTAATATCTTCTGGCTGATATTTACTCCACTGTGCCTTGAGTCAATTCACAAAAACTTCTAAGTTTCCTAAGCTATAAATGGGGAAACAAAACAATGGAAAAACATAACAGTACACAACAAAAATAAATAGAAGTAAATAGGGTTGGTAAAAACAACAAAAGAGTAATTAAACATCTCGAATATATCCCGTTAACTTGTAAATCTTGGTTTCTTCCAACTTCGAACTTCCTGCATCTTCACGTGCCCCCCCTTATAGTAAAGTCTTGACCCACCATTATACAAGAACAAGATAAGTAGTGTAGACCTAAAAATATAAAAAACAATGTTATAAGAGAAATAAAAATTATGCAACTCTCATCTACACGTACTTATATAATATCTACACATTATGTGACTATGTTTGGTAAAACGTATAACTTTTTATGAGTTAGGAGGCAAACAAGCAGACAGGTCGCCTACTGGTAAGCGATCACTGCCACCCATGGACACTGGAAACACCAGAAGTGTTGGAGGTGCGTTGCCGGCCTTTAAGATAAGTGTACACTTTTTTTTTTTTTAAGATTTCAAAGTAGTATCGGTCCGGTCCGGAAATAACGCCGATGACGATTCATTCTACAGTTTAGCTGTATGGGGCAGACATAACAATCGAAGACATTTAAAACCAAGTTTGGCTTTACGAACCATACTTATACATATTCATAAAGAAAGTTGTAAAAGTCGCTGACATGGACTATATTTTATTCGCTTTTTAGTGATAAAACTGCCTATTGCTACCTATTTATACTCTCACTCAACATTATGTATACATAAATGTAATGTGTAAAATGGTGCAATAAAGTATGTTTACATACTTACTTACCTACTTATAATATTAAGTGATGATGATTAATGATATGTACTTAAAGTGTTAGTTCCTTAAAACAATCCCTACAAAACGTTCCTTCAGTGTTGTTCTTGAAACCCTTTCATATTTTTACTCATACATACATATAATCACGGCTATCCCATAAAGAGGTAGGCAGAGCACACGAATTACCAAGTTTCAGTGCCACTATTCATACGAAGAAAGCTGAAGTAATCTTTGCTTTAGTTGCTAACACTCAAACCCTGACGACATAAGAACGTCTTATAAACTATATGGCAGCTCATTACAAAATCTGAGGGGTTAAAATGAGCTTTGAGACTGAATAAGAACTAATACAAGTTAATTAATAGAATAAAGATTACATGAAACCTTACACTAACCGCGTATATAAACAATGATATCCTAAATGTTGAGGACGACAATCGTTCGCTACGTAGAATTGCTATTACATAATGACAGGCGTTATTTTGTGCCATACTCCCAACAAAATCCAACTCACTAGACTATCCTGTTTGCCGTTGGTAAACACAAATCTATTCTAATTTGACCATATATCAAATTAAAGGACTTCATATTCTAATGCTGATAACCATACAATAGACCTATACCTGTCCTATCAACACTAAGCTTAAGTAAAGATAAAAATAAGTTAAGTAAAGGTAAGTTCAGAACATGTTAAGTTTTAAGTGAGAACCCTTATTCTATAGGATAAAGTCCTGCTCCAAGGTTTTCCCAGAGCTCTCTATTTGAAGCTGTCATCAACCAGTTGGAACTAGTCTGCGACGGCGGGCGGCGGCGGCGAGGCGGCGGCGGCAAGGCGGCGACGGTGGTAAGCAAGGCGACGTCGGCAGGCAAGGCGGCGACGGTAAGCGGTCTGACTAGCCCATGGCGTACGACTAGGTAAGGCGGTGCATGAGGCGGCGGCGACGACGAAGCGGACTGACATCGCGTGGCGCGTGACGACACGGCGAGTGAGGCGACGACGGTAGGCGACGAGGCGGCGGCGCGGGCGCGGGCGCGGCCGTCCCTCTTCTCGTTTGAATCTCAAGATTTGGCGTAGGCACTAGTTTTACGAAAGCGACTACTGTCTGATCTTACTACACGTAAAATACTAAATAAATGCGAAACAAGTAGGTATGTTGAAGACATTGAAACTAAACTATGGCACCTATGTACTTACAAAATAAAACTTACAGAAACAAACTAAAATAATACTTAAACTAAAAATAAAACTTAAAATAAGAAATTTAAGCTGCCTAGAAATATGTGAATACAAATTCTGATGTATTCTTTTTGGAATCTCCCTTTTTATTCTAAGTACTTAAGTAGATTTTTTTTCCCGCTGATCCAACAAAATCTATAATGGTCGTTAGAACTTTAAACTGAATCATTCATTACGTATCGAAACGTAGGCGTAACAATAAAACGGCGACAACTTTACAAACAATAGCATAACAGTATATTCATAAATTCTATAGATAATCAAAATCAAAAAATCAAAAATATAACTGTATATAAATATAAATTACCCAAATATCCTAGAAAAACAGGAAAAGTAAAAAAACAGAAAAATTTGATTATCCCATCGGAGGTTCGAACTCTGGACCTTCGAATCACATGTCCGATGTACTACCGCTGAGCCACATACGCTGTTAGCATAAATACGAATTTGTTGACCACTATCCACCCGTGTGACATAGTTTGAAAACCCCACAATCCCTAAAGCTTTGATCAATTTTACCTATAAAAGATTTTAGCTTAAAGTTTAGCTCGCTAACATTACTAAACACTAAAACTAACTTTCCAACGCTTTCTTATGAAACATGACTAAGAACACTCCCGACTAATTCAGTTTTCAAACAAAAAATAAATATAAGTTGGTTCCTGCGTTCGGGAGCTACGATAGCACAGATCAACACACACACAAGACAGACAGACAGTCGAACAGACAGACAGACATACTTACATACAGACAGACAGACATACGTACAGACAGACAGACAGACACACGGACAGTCGAACAGACAGACAGACGTACAGACAGACAGTCAGACATACATACATACATACAGACAGACAGACAGACACACGGACAGTCGAACAGACAGACAGACGTACAGACAGACAGTCAGACATACATACATACATACAGACAGACAGATAGACTTATAGCACTCCGTAGCGCGTCGTTTTTACTCGCTACGCTCGTGGTTCAATACCCTACTATCAACTTTGGCATGACCGGTCAAACAACAAACCACTCGCTACGCTCGCGGTTCAATACTAGAATCTCTCGCTTACGCGAATATCAACATTAACAAATACGATTAACCAACAACTTTGCCCCCTTGTAAAATAAATAACTAGGTATCTATTATTATTTATCTAATCCTAGTGACAATACAATACTAACTTAACCTACCAAACCCCTGTTTACAGTATTTTGAACAATTTTGTCGAAAAAAGACATAAAACCCTCTAAAAATCAAAATCCGTTTTGTGATGATATTTTGAATCCCTCGTATATTTTCAACCTGAGCGCACCGTCTAGTAACCACGTAGTCCACCAGACTATACTCGCTCTGTCAGTGTTGCCCGCTAAAGTTCACTGACAGATGGTACTTTTCCTCACTAGTAACAATAGTTCCATAGTTTGTCAAAAAAACAAACAACTTTCTCCGCGTTTTCACTTGTTTATCAAGTTTTTAACGTAATTTTTATTCTATTATGAAGTGGAAATATATTCGCATTAGGGTGTTTCATGTTTGTATGGGAAAAATAAAATTGTGATATTTTTTCTGACTTCGCTCGGCTTTCGGTTCTAGCTTATCTTAAACGCCTATATACCAAATTTCAAGTGATTTGGACGTTGTTTAGAGGTCGCACTGGATGAACAGTTTGAAAAAAAGTCGCTAAAAAGTAATGTTACTCAATTTTATTTTTAAATAAAACAATAGAGTAGTTGTAGCTTATTTGAAAGTAAAAGTAAACTTATTAAACTTAAAATACAATAGTTGTAACATCCATTCTTGATAAAATAAGTCATCATCATCATTTAGCTTACATGTGTAAGCCGCAACCTTATCTTTTGTTCGCAAGTAGTAACGCATTTTCTATGATGTTCGACGACTTTCAGCGAGAACCGGTTTGCTCTTCATCTTTGACTGGAGCGTTAATTTTTATTATTAAATATATAGGTATACGTACTCTTCTTTGCAGTATGATAGACTATTGTTAGACTATCGACCACGTCTGGTGTTAGGGCTACAATATTCGCTAACATCCTGGACATTAAATAGTTCGAAGACAAAAATCAAAAAGGTAAGTAGGGTCTATATCCCGGTCAATATACTTAAGTCAAAGAACGATCTTGTTTTCTTCTTTGTCGTCACACTCTTGGCAGAGTGGTCGTGGTCGTCACATCAGGGGTGGTAGCAAGCTTAACAATGCATCGACATTCCTTACGCATACGTAGAGTGGGACACTAAGTGCAGCCTTGACTTGGCTGGTCCATCGCATCTGAACCTTGTCCAGGATACTCTTAGCTTTCTTCTGCAGCACCACATTTCTAGGAAATCTATCTTCTTTTCCCTTGAAGTCCACGGGAGATACTAATGCCCTGACAAGTCGCATTTTAGTGGCATTTGTGATGAAGATTCTCCATATTTTGCCGAGCCGGTCCATGGCGGACCTGGTGATAGCCAATGTGCCGTTTGATATCATCCACCTATCCTGTTATCAGTGCCCCGAGAGGGCCGAGTGACCACTGCTTCATGCCAAAAACAGGACAAAAATCCAAAAAAACTTGTTCCATAGAAGGAAGTCGAGCGTCCAAAAAAATACCATAAGGAACCTTGCCTAGAAACTAAATGCCACGTCAACTAGTAATTTTTTTTAAATAACTTGCTTCAATATAAAAACTTTTCATTAAAATCACTTTTAAACCACCTACTACAAAAAGTTACATAAGTTTTGTTTCTAGCCTTTCCTGCGCCCATACTAACTTCTTCAGACAAAAGTTGCCACAGTGTGCGACCTCTAAATATTGTCCGATTTTTCTGATTTTTGGTTTGTGGGCTCTGTATAGGTGTAGAAACAAGAAGAAAAGCGAAGTCAAAGATAAATCAAAATTTTGGAAAAATGAAACACCCTAATTCGCATACATAACAATCAATGAGGTAAACCTCCCGTACAAAAATAAGTGATAATTTAACCGCAATTCCACGACTATTAAAGCCGGCAAAACAACGTAACCTATCAGTGAAATTCATCATTTACTGTGAAACGAAATATAACAAATCTAGTTAAAATGTGTAATGTGTTAGATATTCAGTAACTACCACATGTTGTGTAAGTGAATTGTGAACTAGTGTTAAGTGATATGTGGAAAGAAAATGGTCAATCACCATTTATTGGCTTCAAACCCGTTGAATGCTGTAAGGTTAGTAATCAATTTATAGTTACACTGTATATAAATAAGATGCGTATAATCAAAACTACTCAAACTTAATACAATGAGTTGAAACTACAACTTGAGTCCTTTTTCACTGCAACAAATTGTGACATTAAAACATGTCACTTGCAAGACAAAACAAACACACTCTTAAGTATAACAAAAACATGAACAAATGTAAACAAATGAAGCTAACAACATTCTAATGTGGCAAACAACCACAACATGGCATACAAATGCCCGTGCTGGTCGCGGCACCAAATTGTAACAGTCAAAAGGTGACCTACCTACCCTACTCTATACTCTACTCTAAGCACCCCATATATTTAACAACCCAAAACCCATTAAGCTCAATAACTACCCCTGAATTTAATCCCAATTTTATTTTGTTTGTTTTGTTCTGCATTTAAAACGATTGGCCATAAGAAAAAATGTGATCGTTTAGTAAAGGTAGGACGCCTAAGTTGTACGAAGTAACCACAAATCCTTTTCTCAAGTGTAGGAAGTTTCAACACACTAGATATTCCCCTAACATTTAGAAATTCTACCTCCTAGGTAATAATAGTTTCCGCTATTCTGATATTCCCTATAGATGAGTACCGATACATAATTTATTTTATAGAGCAATTACAACCAACATATTCTTTCAATTCTCATAGTCAAATATACACTTTGTAAAGTAGAAAGAAATAAAATACAATAATTAAGGTGAAAAATTCAATTTATTAGTCAAATTTTTAGGAATTTTATTTTTAAAGGTGTTTCATCCCCAACGCGTCCTAGTATGAATTACAATACATAGTCGGTAATACATACTAAGCTCTGACCATCAACGTAAAGCTATTTGCCAATTCAATTCTTTCTTCGAATCGAATACGAAATTGGAATTCTATTTCTATTATTGACACAAAATGACGGAGTGGTGGCCTATATAAAAAAAACACACAATGTTAGAGTCCGCGAAGTAATGCTTACGCATGCTTCATGTTTAGAGATAACTACTGTAGCTGGAATCATACTGGGAATATACCGTTCACCTTCTAACACTAACGCTGACCAGTTTATCACATCCTTAAGCAAGCACTTGGAAGAAATTAGATCAAACAAAAAAATAATCGTTACCGGTGACATTAACATTAATATTATAAACAAAACAAATGAACAACCCTTTGAACAAACAAATAGACTAAATTATCTGAATATGATGGCTACACATGGACTGTTGCCAGGTCACTTATTGCCGACGAGACTATCTGCGTGTCTGGACCACTTCATGCTCAAACTTCAATGTAACAGTGCGAAAGCTCATATACTTGTACTTGATACAACTATAACAGACCACGCTATGATTTTACTTAAACTGGGTAATTCTAAAATCCTAAAACCATACAGCAAAACTAAAACTAAAACTGACTATAGTAAAGCCCTATCTCTATTATCTGCAGAAGACCTTGCTGCGTTAAATAACATCAATGACCCTAACTTGCTAACCGAAACATTTATAAACATTATAAAAAAATGTCTGAAAGAAAGCTCTACCACTGTCTCAGTCTCAAAACACAATCGCATTCTGAAGCCTTGGATTACTGATGGAATTCTCCGCTGCATAAGGAACAGAAACAGAATGCAAAAAAGAGTACGAGCTAATCCCGACGATTCTGTCCTTAAAACTACTTACAAAAGGTACCGTAATTTCTGTAACGGCTTAATAAAAAAACTTAAACATAAATACGAAAAAGATCAGTTACTTAAAGCTAATGGCAATCCTAAAGCGATCTGGAAAACAATAAACAATATTACTAATCGAAAAATAGACAAAGATCAAAATAGCATACTACTAGACATTAGACAATCTCCCACTGAATCAGTTAATACCATTAATCAGTACTTTTCCGACATAGGAAAATCCTTAGCGGAAGAGCTGATTGTAGACAGACCTTATATTATTGCTCCAATTGACCAGGCAAATATAACTACAATTGGTAACACATTTGTACTTCTAGAAACTGATCCAGGTGAGGTACTCGTAGTGTTATCTCAATTAAAATCCAACAGTGCTCCTGGATGGGATAATATTCCTACAGAGTTCCTGAAGCTAGCACACCACATGGTTGTTCCAATTATAACTCGCCTGGCCAATATGTGCTTTAATCAAGGAGTTTTCCCAGATATCCTGAAACAAGCTGTAGTTACTCCAGTATATAAGGGTGGGAGCAAAGATGACGTGTCAAATTATAGACCTATATCAGTACTATCTTGTGTATCTAAAATTCTAGAAAAGCTCATTAACACTAGGCTCGTTAACTTCTTTAATAAATTTAATGTTTTATCAAAAGCTCAATTTGGATTTAGACAAAAACTCTCCACCGAAGATGCTGTTACGGGGCTTTCGTCGCTGATAGTAGATAAAGTAGATAAAAACCAAAAATGTATTTCAGTATTTTTAGACCTTAAAAAGGCATTTGACACTGTCTCTGTTCCCATCCTTATTAATGCGTTGGAGAGAGTAGGTATAAGGGGCCCTTCACTGTCTCTGCTTCGTAGCTATCTTACAGGCCGTAGACAATCAGTCAAACTAGGAAACTACGTAAGTAATGAACGCTCAGTAACATATGGAGTACCACAGGGCAGTGTCTTGGGACCGACCCTCTTTTTAGTGTACATTAATCAGTTGTGTAACCTGCAGGTTGAGGCAGGCCAAATATTTACGTATGCCGATGACACTGCCATTGTATTCTCAGGAAGCACATGGGAAGAGGTTCGACTGCACGCAGAACGGGGACTAGCCAAAATCGCACGATGGTTACACGACAACTTGCTAACTCTAAACACAACTAAGACAAATTATATCGCTTTTTCAAATTACAACCGCACACAGCCGGAAACCCAATACCTGATTAGGATCCACACTTGTGAAACACCAACACAAACCACTTGCTCCTGCCCAACCATAACTAAAGTGGAAAGTACTAAATACCTTGGTGTTGTGATTGACCAGCGTTTGACGTGGCATTCACATATTGAAAGTATAATGACAAAAACACGTAAACTAATCTGGATTTTTAAAAACCTTAGAAACATAGCCACTAAAACACTTTTAAACCAAGTTTATGTATCGCTAGTGCAATCAGTTTTATCCTACTGTATTACTGTCTGGGGCGGTGCAACTAAAACTAAGTTCCTAGAACTTGAGAGAGCTCAAAGAGCACTCCTTAAAGTTATGTTATTTAAACCGTACACATTTCCAACTAACGACCTATATAATATTAGTAACCAGCTGTCAGTACGAAAACTATACATACTACAGCTCACTCTTAAAACTCATAAGACCACCACCTATAAGCCTAACACAAAAACCACGCGTAGGAAAAATAGTAATGTCATAACCGCTTCCGTTGTTAAAACTGCATTTGCTAGAAGACAATACTCCACACAATCAGCTTACTTATATAACTTCTTAAATAACAATATCATCCTTTACCCCTATTCCACCTTTGAGTGCAAACATAGAATAATAAAATGGTTAAAGAGTAAAACTTATAATGACATAGAGAAAATAATATCTAAAAATTAAAATCTAATTGAATTAATTAATTAACGAATCAACTACACACACTCACACACAAACACTCAGTCACTCACTCTCTCACTCACTCACTCACACACACACACACACACACACACACACACACACACACACACACACACACACACACACACACACACACACACACACACACACACGCATTTCTTCTATTTTAAATTATTTCATTATATAAGGATTTTCGTATAATAGTCACTAGACTAATATACAGAAAACAAAATAATAATAATAATAATAATGTGATGTATATTATCTAAATTTACTTTTGATTCTAATGCTAGTTACATTAATGTAATAGTTATAGTAGCATGATGTTTAAATAAAAAGTATATAATTATAATTTTCTTGTAATGTATAATTGTAAGTTTAGTTAATTAAAAACTGTTAATTACTTTATAAACAATTATAAACTGTAGTACTTACCAATAGTGGAAGAGCGGTATTCTCTTAATACAAGTATTTCAAATACTTAAAAAGAGATACTAGCCCAATTATGTAAATATTGTATTGCTACCAAATAAATAATTTTAATTTTTTAATTTTTTAATTTTAATTATTTCTATTTTATATTGTCAGTGAGAATCAGCGAAAATGAGAATACAACTTCACTATTAATACTATTCAAAGATAATTAAAGGAAAACTCTCAGCAATTCAAGAATTCCAAGAACCCTTTGTTTTATTTTGTGTTCAGGGCTTTATTTAGGCAAATACCTCCTGGTTTGCGCATGAGGTAAGGTCGCCTATTCTGTCATCTAAAATGCCAGGCCTTGGATCCTTTCCTAGAATCATCTTTTCTGGAATGTGAACCTATCAACCGGTTCTCTTAAAAATTTTGATCTTTATAAACCATAGAACCCCAGACTCTCCTCCAACATATCGACAAATAAAGATTACAATTACTGTATTTGAACAAGACAATTCCATTTAATGGCCATCATTGTATGTGGTAAGCTTGTACGCATTGCTATACAAAACTTGCCTCAACTGTCACGTTACGCTTAGCTGATATACTCAAGCCTGGACCTCCTGCCCAAACAAGCATCATAACTCCAATGCCAAGTAGCAAGAGAAAAGACCTGAGTCTCTTTAATTTATCAAAAACAAATCCGAAATAAAAATACTTAATTCAAACTGGCATTCCC